>NC_067249.2:15504545-15807575 GCF_019359855.2 Lolium perenne
GACTCTGAACATCAGTGGATCCAAACATTTTGAAAAACTCAAAACAACAAATGATAGATACCATAGTCTTGACGAATTTCAGGGGGTATATATATCTAATCAGCAAAATCAGGAAAGGCAGAGGGAAATGGATGTACTAGTATTACTATTTGAAACATTACCAGTTTAGGACGCATTTGAAATTACAAACTTTACATAAGTTTCATGCATTCAAAACAACAGGGATATATATATCTATTCAGCAAACTTATGAACGCGATTACAATATGGTGTATCGGCAACCATCCACAATATATAATAGAAACCAGACAGCATGGTGACAAGCATATAAAGCTGAGCCATGTATATGGTTCAACCATAATCATGCAGTAAGAAAATCATTTAGAAACAAACAAATTATACATTGAAAACAGAATTACCATTATAGCACGGCTCCTAGATTTGGGAAGTTGTTCGAGAAATTCCTGAAAAGCACTAAGTTTAACTCTCCCCTTGATCTCAATCAAGCTACGCCATTCTTTCCCAGATGGCTTTTCACCACTGTACAAGAGAAATTTGAACAAATGTCAGAACCAATAAAAATATGAAGTACATAATCAAATCACAGATAACCAAACAGCAGTACATTTTCATCTGTTTATTAGGAACTAGCATTCACACTTATCGTTTTATTAATGCTGATCATGTGCAATAGCCAATTTAACTTAACATGTGAGACGGTGAGCAACCAAGCAACCGGTGGCCCCTTAATTATACTAGAAAGTAGCCTAGTTTGCTAATGGATTTCTTGAAAGCCCTTCTTTGCTATCATAAGCTACTGTTACAATAAGTCCTGACTCATTAATCCATTATATTAATGGTATTAAACAAAGGCCCGAGTTTGATCTGGAGTTCCAGAGCCATTGACCTGTGCACAAAAACTTGTAAAATATGCAGTCATGGGCTGTTCAAAGTTCTGACATTCCAACCAAGATGATTACATGAACAACCTAGCACTAACCAGCCTCGTTTGTTAATGGGTCTCTCTGAAGCACTTGTTTATCATGTGACAGCAGCTGCGTGAGCGATAAAAGTTTTCCCGAGCTTGCAGGTGAACACTAGAGAGAATGGTTGAGATGCTGGAGGACCATTACCGTCCGATCAGAGGAACCAACACAGAGTGACCAGATTCGCTCCAGTTTCGAGTGTTGGCTTTCTAACATTAATGGCCTATGTTACCGGTTGTGGCACACAAAGTGTAGGTGGCGAGGTAAATCCAATTCGAAAAATGCAGAACTATATATTGGTGAAGTAATATCCAATGTCAATAACATATATCACGGTAGTTAGTTTCCGACCGTGTCATTAGAAAACTGATGGTGCATAGCATAATACAATGGCATCAGTCAAGAATACAACATATAGAATGACAACTAATGGTGCTTAAAAGGTTTTCTTAAGAAGATGAAAATGAAGAGGGGGGATGTGCTTAGATCAACAGGACATGCTAAGTTCGTAACAACAAAACAGTTCTTCAAAGAGCAAGCAAAAGAAACAAACCTTTTGAAAATGGCAACAACATTCGTGAGTGACGATAGAGTCAGTTGAATTGCACCCTCCCATATACTCTCACGAATCATAGGAACAGTAGTTGTCACATGGTTCTTAGTCGAAACAGGATTCGAGATATTAGCAGCAGCTGGTTCTTTGGATTCAACTCTATCAGGAGAGGATTTGATTAGCTGTCCATCGGGTGGCACATCAGGAACCAAATTTGAGCCAACCTCATGTTTGGGTGATTCTGACTTGGACTCAGATTTAACCTGTAAAGATGGCCCATCAGATTCAGATTCAGTTTTCTTTTCTGCAGGGAGCTTATCTTCTGTCTCAGGAAGTTTCTCAGATTCCAAAGTGGAACTAGGTTCATCAGAATCACTGAGATCTTTTTGCGGTGTCCCAACTGATAAATTTTCGAAAGGTGGCTCGGAATCTAAGCCCAGCATGAATTCATCTAACGAAGGAATCGGTGGAAGATTCTCCGCGTCTTTTAAGTCATCCACCATAAGTTCATCAATAAGATCTGCTTTCTCATTTTCAATATAGTCCACATTGCCCGATGAATCGTTGTCACCTGACCCACCATCCTCATCTTGTGACATGCCATCAGAACCCTTGTCCTTACCTTCTACACCAGCTTTATCATCCATACTTGTTTCATCATTAGTTTTTGACTCATCTTCGACAGGTTTTGATGGAACATGAGATAGAACATTACCTCCAAGCTCAACCTCCACTGAAATACCATCTGGTTCTTCTATTTCAACTTGGAACTCTCCTTTGTGTGTTTTCCTCACTAAACGTTTTATATCAACCTCAGTGTTAGGAAGGACAACCATTTTTTCATGTTCTTCAGCTTTAGCCAACCGCCACTCCGAGAGCTCTTTGGAAGCAAGTTCCTCCGCAGTCATTGAACAAAGGCGTTCAGGTGGAATATCTCCAGATATGACCCTCAACCTTAACTCAGGGTTGCCTTTATCTTTTAGATTAAACAGAAGAGATCTACCTCTCTCCTTATACTTTTTGTTCACTCCACCAAACAGTTTGAAGAGCTCCTCTTCGATTCTAAATGCCAATCTTTCAGCCTTCTGGATAATGCTACCCTTATCTGCTGCTGCCTCATCAGCCGACTTCATTCTTTTTGATTCAGACTCCGCCAAAGATTCCGTGACCCCAGACTCGATATCACAAGTTCTGTCCCTTTTTAAATTAGGTTGTGTCATAGGCTCAGAGATCCCAATGTCAAAATCAGAAACCCAAGAAAGGCCATGACCTTGCAAGAGTTCATCTGCGACAACCATGCTTTGACCTAATGCTTCACCTTCCGAAGAAAGATGATTTAGTTGTTGCTGCATATCATCATCTGTGATTGTGATCACGTCCGACACTAAGCCACTGCCCAACTTCTCAATTCCATCTTTCTCACCATCAGCGTTGCCTGCCTCTGAATTGGTTGTACTCGCATCTTTGGACGTGATCGACACTAGGTCCTGCACTTCATCTACCTCCACATTCTTCTTTTGGTCCGCTGGCCCATCAGACTGCAGGTTTTCAGCGGCTTGTTTCTTATCCTGCTGGTCAGAATCCGTCATCAATGCAGCAGAGAGCGACTCCCTGAACTTCGATCTCACAGATTCAAACTGCTGAGGCTGAGGCTGAACCTTTGGTGATAGCTCCTTCTGCGCAGGGCGCTTGGCAGACGCTGCAGATTTCATCATCTGAACCTTTGGAGAAGCAGCAGTCTGCTGGAGTTTCTTCCCTGCAACAGATGGCGACAGCTGCGACCCCATCATCACTGGCAGAGATGTCTGAACATTCAGCACCTGCTGAGGAGGCCTCAAGGATACTCTGCTCATAGACTGCACTTGCGCCCCCAAAGGATGTGACGTCTCTGGCCTGGAAGCGCCAGCTTGGACAGCTTGTTGGCTCATAGGGACAATATAGTACGAACTGACCGGCACAGAAGCCCCCATCGGGAACATTGGCTGCGGACTCCAGCCAGCAGAAAGGGGCGGGTAGAAAACAGTGGGGTACCCAGGCTGGGTAGACTGGATGTTTGAAGAGGGGAGTGCTTGAGACCCCATGCTAGCAGACATGGGCTCCTGGCCTTGCTTTGACAGCTCCATTGTGCAGCCTCTTATCAAAGGTCCAGGCTGTACCTATACCTAAGAATGAGAACAGTCAGCCGATGAAGCTTTAAAGTGTACAAGAATGAAGATGAAATCAGAAGGAACTTTTGCACTAGTTCGTAACACAAGTGTGGCCTACGGGCATATGATGCGATCAACTGCACAAGACCCGTGCTGGCGTAGAACCAATCAAATACACAAGAGCTATGTTCTATAACGGACTATACATGACGTTCCTACTCTCTACGTTGTTTGATGAAAAACATGATGCTAATATATTCCGTTCTAATTGTTCGTCTTCGATTTCTTTTCAAGTCTCTTCTCTATAAACTAGAAATCCATACAAACGCACTTGTTCCACGAATCATGCCATCCAACGTGAACTACAGAAAAAAACTCCGTTATTCAGATTAGCAGGTGAACACGAGACTGGCAATCATGCTACACAGAATCCAACATCTAATACCACTATGAAAATCAGCGCTAGAACTAGCTATCGTGTGTTCTACACGAAAAACACACGCACGGTCGGTGCTGCTATGTTTGTGAATTGCAAGCGAACATACACATAGAGGCTCGAGATCACGTGTAGCACATGGCAGGAACGGTCAGGCGTGCTTTGAACCAAAACCTAACTGGCGAGTTCTAACAGCTAGTACCATGGGATAGGGTTCGGCAGATGCGGGAACGGTTTAGGGCGTGTAGATGTGTATACCTTGGGATAGGGTATGGTAGGGGAGATGGGATCCGCCGACGACGTGGTCCGCGCGCGCGCCCCTTGCCGTTGTCGTCTTCTAGCGACTCGATTCGCACCACCGCCACCACGACGCTGGATTCGTGCTACCGCCGGCGGCAGCGGGAGGTGGGGGGAGGCGAGAGTACGCCTGCTGGTTGTAGGGAGAGCTGGGAACGCTGGGTGGGTGGGTGGGTGGGTGGCTTGGCGGGGGTCTGGTGCGCCGCCGCCGCTGCCTGCGGGTGCGGCGGAGGGGGGAGAGAGAAGGGGGGCGGATGAGGAGGAGGTGAGGTGAGGTGAGGTGGGATGGGTGGGCTACGATGCGATGCGAGCGAGCGAGAGACGACTCGTAGGTATTGCGTATCACGTGAGGAGCAGCTGCTCCGGTGCGGCGCGGGCGTGGGCGCGTGGCGCATCTGCCGTTCCTCGGCTCGGCCCAATTGGATCTTCACTCGCCCTCTCAAAAGGCTTTAGGGCATCTGGGCGTCCGTTTCCGTCCGTACGGACTGGAAATGTGACGCTGCTCCAACGGGGTGACTGCATCGTGTCTGGAGTTTTCAGCGAGTAAATATGTTTTAGGTTTACGTCTTCACGGACGCTGCTCGGACGCGCCTAGCGTCCGTTCGCTTCCCCATGGGCCCGCCTGGCAGCGGTCCTGGCTCGATCGGCCTCGAATTAAACCACAGCAAGCGCGCCGATGTCAACCGCCGGAGCGCCGATCAACCCGCCAACCGCCAGAATGGACCGCCAAACCACCGCGTAAGAGCAACCGCAGGCCTCTTCGTTATACGCACCGTCATAATCCCCACGCCTGCTGTAATTGACGTCAAACCGCATGTCAATCTTCTTCTTCTTCTCCAACACCAGCTAGCCAGCCACCATGAGCAACTTGTCCTTTCCGTCGGACTCAGAGAAACGTCTACGACGACCAGCAACCCTGGCTCCCCGCCGAGGGAGGTCGAGGAGGACGGAGCCGCCTTTGACAGTGACAGCCACGAGGAGGAGGGGGACTCCGACACCAAGTTCGCACGGCTGGAGGCGGCGGTAAGGAAAGAGGCAAGGGCCGGGGCAAGGGTGCAGGCGCGGGCACAGGCGAAGCATCGTCGTCCGTTCACCAACGACGACGACAGTGACCAGTCGTCCGACTGGACCTCATCAAGCTCCACGGACGCGTCGTCCGGCAGTTCCCTCTTCCGCGGAGGAGGTGACAAGCAAGAGGCAGGTCCTTCTAACAAGAAGGCCAAAAATTAGTTTAGAATTTCTTTGTTTTCAAATTTGTTCCCTAGTTTGTATGTTAAATATGTTTGAATTTGTTCGATTAGAGAATTAGTATATAATCAATACAACTTGTTTTCGCGTTCGAACTTGCTCTTTCAAAGGTTCGTTAATAAGTACAACTTAGAAATTGGAGAGTTCTTCAACAAAAGGAAAAGAAGAAGCATGAACACAAACCATTGGGATGTCCAAAATGTGTCGGACCGCTGGGGGTGGCCCCCGACGCAAACGGACAATTCGCGCCTCACGGTCATTTTCGCGTCCGCCAGGCGACGCAAATGGACGACCGCGGACAATTGGGGCGTCCGAAATGTGTCGCCCCGTTGGGGATGCCCTCAATAACTGTTTTGGGGTGCCAGTGCCACCTAGCCGCGGCCACTAAATTTGTTTTTCCTTCGGCGCTTCCAGGCTAAACCCAATCTATAGGGGGCTAACGGAGTAACGGGGCGTCGGTGGGGCGAGAAAACGCCGCGGGCTAGCCATGCCGGCGATCAGAGCCAAAAACACCTAAGCATTTTGCAAACTAGTCGCCGCCTTTGAGAGTCCATAAATGCTCCACTATGTGCAAGAGGATCCATCCGTTCATATGGTTCAGTATCAAACACTGTAAATTTCCTCTCGCTCTCGATGATCATGTTGTGCATTGTACAACATGTCATGACCTCCCACATCTGCTCCTTGTACCATATAAGAGTAGGGTACAGGACAATGGCAAAGCGAGCTTGCAGCACACCAGATGCCCTCTCCACATCCTTTCTAGCAGCCTCCTGCATTTGAGAAAACCAAGCTTTCTTCCCTCCAGGTACAGGGTTCGAGATTGTCTTCACAAATGTTGACCATTTTGTAGGATAACGTTGCATAGAAAACAAAAAATTTCCTACCGCGAACACGCAATCCAAGCCAAGATGCAATCTAGAAGATGGGAGCAACGAGGGGATGATCAAGACTAACCCTTGAAGAGATTCCAAAGCCTATAAGAGTAGGCTCTTATTGCTGCGGTAGACGATCACTTGCCGCTTGCAAAAGCGCGTAGAAGATCTTGATCACGATCGGTTCCGGCGCCACGAACGGGCAGCACCTCCGTACTCGGTCACACGTTCGGTTGTTGATGAAGACGACGTCCACCTCCCCGTTCCAGCGGGCAGCGGAAGTAGTAGCTCCTCTTGAATCCGACAGCACGACGGCGTGGTGTCGGTGGTGGTGGAGAAATCCGGCGGAGCTTCGCTTAAGCGTGCGGGATGTGGTGGAGGAGAGAGACCGCTAGGGTTTGGGGAGAGAGGGGGGTTGGGCGCCGGCCCTCTAAGGGGTGCGGCCAAGGCTGAGCCAAAGAGTGGCTGCCCCCCTCCCTCTCCTCCTCATTATATAGGTGGAAGCCCCAAGAGTTCTAGTCCAAGTCTTCGAATAAGACCCCAACACTAAAACCTCCCATATGTGGGAAACCTACTCAAGGAGGGAGTCCTACCCAAGGTGGGACTCCCACCTTTCCTTGAGGTGGGTTGGCCGGCCACCCTAGGGGAGTCCACCTTGGACTCCTCCCCTTTAGGGTTGGCTGGTCATGCAAGTGGAGTCTCTTCGGGACTCCACTTTCCAAAGTGCCATTCTTCCGGACTTTTCTAGAACCTTCTAGAACCTGCCATAAATGCACCGAATCATTTCCAAACTTGGAATATGACTTCCTATATATGAATCTTATTCTCCGGACCATTCCGGAACTCCTCGTGATGTCCGGGATCTCATCCGGGACTCCGAACAAATATTCGAACTCCATTCCATATTCAAGTTCTACCATTTCAACATCCAACTTTAAGTGTGTCACCCTACGGTTCGTGAACTATGTGGACATGGTTGAGTACTCACTCCGACCAATAACCAATAGCGGGATCTGGAGATCCATAATGGCTCCCACATATTCAACGATGACTTTAGTGATCGAATGAACCATTCACATACGATACCAATTCCCTTTGTCACGCGATATTTTACTTGTCCGAGGTTTGATCTTCTGTATCACTCTATACCTTGTTCAACCTCGTCTCCTGACAAGTACTCTTTACTCGTACCGTGGTATGTGGTCTCTTATGAACTCATTCATATGCTTGCAAGACATTAGACGACATTCCACCGAGAGGGCCCAGAGTATATCTATCCGTCATCGGGATGGACAAATCCCAATGTTTGATCCATATGCCTCAACTCATACTTTCCGGATACTTAATCCCACCTTTATAACCACCCATTTACGCAGTGGCGTTTGATGTAATCAAAGTACCTTTCCGGTATAAGTGATTTACATGATCTCATGGTCATAAGGACTAGGTAACTATGTATCGAAAGCTTATAGCAAATAACTTAATGACGAGATCTTATGCTACGCTTAATTGGGTGTGTCCATTACATCATTCATATAATGATATAACCTTGTTATTAATAACATCCAATGTTCATGATTATGAAACTAATCATCCATTAATCAACAAGCTAGTTTAAGAGGCATACTAGGGACTTCTTGTTGTTTACATATCACACATGTACTAATGTTTCGGTTAATACAATTATAGCATGATATATAAACATTTATCATAAACATAAAGATATAAATAATAACCACTTTATTATTGCCTCTAGGGCATATCTCCTTCACATTTTGGATAGATACCATCTGCAAGATAGTAGCCATTGTCATACTGGTGGGCATTGATCTCAAACTGCACCGGAGGGGAATTGCCTTCGACAAGCGTCTGGAACACATTGGAGCACTGCAGCACATTAATATCATTGTGATGTCGAAGAAGGCACGACAAATCCACATGTCCTGGTCAGCCACTGCATCAAGCACCATACTGCATGCACCCTTGTGTCCCTTATATATGCCCTTGTGTGCAAATGGGCAGTTCTTCCATGCCCAGTGCATACAGACGATGCTTCCAATCATCCTAGGAAAACCCCTCTCTGCATTTTGTGCCAATATCCGAGTTGTATATGCTGCATTGGGTGTGCGCAGATAGATGTCTCCAAAAATCACCACAATTGCCCTGCAGAATCTATACATGCAATCAATGGCCGTGGATTCTGCCGTGCGCAGATAGTTATCATGTGTATCACCTGCAATTCCATAGGCAAGCATCCGAAGAGTCACTGTGCACTTCTGAATTGTCGAGAAACCAAGCTTGCCGACGGCGTCTCTTTTCAATTTGAAGTAGTCAATCTCCCTCAAATTCTCGACTATCTTCAGAAAGAGTTTCCTACTCATCCGCAAACGACGGCGAAATACGACATCGTCGTGCAATGGATCGTCGGTGAAGTAGTCGGCGTAGAGCATGCACTAGCCTTCCATCCTCTGCCTTGATTTGCTCTTGCGGCGCTCCAGCGTAGAGCCACCAATGACCGGCTTGTCCTCCTCAGCGATCATGGTCAAGAGGGAGACGCCATTTTATGAATGGAGGGAGTGTAAAAGAATGTGGTTTTAAACTTTTGAGTATTCCTATTCTAGGAAGAAAAACTTTTGTTTATTCGTCGATAGACGAACCAAACATCCCTGGTTGTATACGAGATTTCTTCGTTTTTATAAGCAACCGAGCCCAGGCCCATGCTTCTCCGCCCTAAATTCTAGCACGGCCCATTGCTCTTCGCTCAAGCAACCGGGCTTGGGTAGGCAGACGCGCCACCACCGACTCCCACCCCCACTCCGGCCGCAGCTCCGGCGAGAGAGCCACCGGTTTCCGGCCATGCGGGTGCTCCCGCTGGCCCTCGCCGCCGCCATCCTCTCCGGCGTCAGCGCCATCCTCATCTACCTCTCCGGCCTCTCCTCATGTAACCCCCGCTCACCTCCCTCTTCTCTACTTCATTTGCCTTCGCGTGGAGATCCCTGAATCAGTGTGGGCGGTGGATGCAGATGGCGGCGCGGGGCTCTCCGAGGCGGACTTGGCGGCGCTCGCCGCGCTGCAGGGAGGGTTCAGCAAGTGCGTGGTGAGTCACCACCTTGCCTCCGCTGATCTACTCACTACCCGTGCGTGAATTCTCTCAACCAATTGGGGCCTGGCAGTATCGTCTGTGAGCAAATTAAGTGCTGCATTGTGCTGTATCTGCGCCGATTACCTTCTAAAACGCACGAACCTTGGCCTCTGGTGGATTCGCAAGCTAACTGGTTGATGATATTCTAGACTTGGTTCTGAGAATTGATGCGAGTGGGATGCTTACTGTTCAGTGGATGCGAAGGGTTGGTAGTAAGAGAGTGATACCTGTCTTGGATTGGGACGGTTTGGATGTTTGGGAACTACCCATGTTTATGTTCAGAAGGCAATTCGTACCAGTGTTGCTACCTACTTGATGATCTCCTTTGTACTAGATCCTAATCATACTGGTTTGGATGACTCTTACCTGTGATTAAAACAACTGCAGGATGCGAATGGTCTAGGACTGCAAGCCATTGCCGGAGAGGATTACTGCCGGATCGTAATACAGTACCCAAGCGACACAGATTCCAAGTGGGTAAGTGCGTATGTTTCCTACCACTTCTTTTGCATGCATTTCTCCTTTCAGATTTGTGCCTGCAATTTTACTCAGAACAAACCTATGTTGTTCCTCATAGTTAGGCCAGCTTACCTTTTACTTTGCTCTTATGACTGGTTTTTGCAGAGAGACCCCAAAACTGGAGAGTCTGAAGGGCTGGCATTTGAGTTCAATCTCTGCGAAGCTGTGGCCTCATGGCAGCAGGTGGCCAATCTTTTTACTCTACTGACGTATATGTGTGGTTTAGTTAGTGCAATGAAAATTTGCAGAACATCATAAGTGATTTGTAAACTGTGACAAGATGCTGTCGTTTACTTTGTCAGAGTTAAACTAGGAACTGTTGATGCAGTCACTAAGTCTTGTTCTTTCCCCTAGGTTCGCAACAGTACCACAGTACTTACAAAAGAGTACATTGATGCGTTGCCGAATGGCTGGGAGGAGTATGCATGGCGCAGGATCAACAAAGGAGTCCTTCTGTGGGTAGACACGATAGTTTCATGTAGACTTACATTATGGTTAAATTCAAGAGATTGCTGATTATGTTTAGTTCTGGCTTCACAGGAATAAGTGCAGGAACAGAGCTCTTTGCATGGAGAAACTGTCATTGGTTCTCCCTGAGACATCTCCATATGTACCGCAGCAATTTGGGAGATGTGCTGTTGTCGGAAACTCCGGGGATCTTCTAAAAACAAAATTTGGGGATGAGATTGATTCTTATGATGTTGTCATTAGAGAAAATGGTGCACCCGTCCAGGTTTTCCTAAGATACTTGTGTTTCCTGCTTTGATATCTTCACCTGCACTTGCCTGACTTCTTCTGTTTGCATTGCAGAACTACACGGAGTACGTTGGTACAAAGAGTACATTTCGCCTTCTTAATAGAGGATCTGCGAAGGCACTGGATAAAGTTGTTGAATTAGATGGTAAGTCCCCTGCCACCTATTTCTCTTTTAGTGGGATACGAAATGAAAAGGCACGCTAATTCTCATGGTTGCAGAAGCAAAAAAGGAGGCATTGATCGTTAAGACAACAATACATGATGCCATGAACCAGATGATTCGGGTAATTTAGCTATATTGTATTTCGAAATTAGGGTGCTTTGGCCTTTGGGTACATGTACCTTGTTTCATTACGGGCCTGTTTGGATCCCAGCCACACTTTGCCAAGCCAAAGTTTGGCAATTTGGCATGTGTTTGGTTCTTGCCACACTTTAGAGCTGCCACACTTGAGTATCCATATGACCCACTTATCATAGAGTGAATTTTTTGCCAATTTTTGCCACACTTTGTGGCTTCCAAAATCCTAGCCACACTTTTGTGGCTGCCACACTTGCCAAAATTAGGCTTGGCAAAGTGTGGCTGGGAACCAAACAGGCCCTACCTGCCTGAGTGCCTGACAGAACTCTTGTTATGTAGGATCTTCCAATAACCAATCCGGTATACCTCATGCTAGGAACATCATTTGGTTCATCTGCTAAAGGCACTGGGCTTAAAGCTCTTGAGTTTGCTCTCTCCATCTGTGACAGTGTCGACATGTATGGTTTCACAGTAGACCCAGGCTACAAGGAATGGTAGGTGATTTGCATGTTAACTATCATTGCAAGCATGCACTTCTACTTGCAGAGTTGATGTTACAGTCTTTCATTTCAGGACGAGATACTTTTCAGAGTCCAGAAAGGGACACACTCCGCTGCATGGCAGAGCATATTATCAAATGATGGAATGTCTTGGTGTGAGTTTGTCTCTTCCTCTAACCTAAGAAAACCATATTAACATCCATTGGGAACTACAAGTATGTTTCTTTGTTACTGCATGAAGGGATCATTTACTGATGTAGAAAATCATATGCAGCTTGTAAAAATCCACTCACCGATGCGAGGTGATCCTGGTAGGGTTGTAAAGTGGCTACCTACCAAGGACACCATTGAAGCTGCTAGAGTTGCCTCAGAGAAGTTGTTGAAGTAAGTTCTCCAGCATTCCTTTATCTATCGTTTACCGTCTTCCATTCGTCAAAATAAGCCACAGGGGCCTTAATTAGGGTATTGCTGTTGTATTCCACGTGCTAGGTTGCCGTGCTGTAACTGAACTTTTACTGGCCATTCTAACTTAGATTTCATCGTTGTGAATTATGTTGTAGGAGACCTGGGGCTGGAAGCGATGCCCCGCTGAGCAGTTGCACTATGATAAAGAAGCGCAAGAAAGGAAAGGTGCCAAACAGATCTGGACTCCGAGATGCTGCCATGAGTCACCTTGGGTATATGAAGGGTACCACCAGGTATCCCCTGGAACGCAATACCGGGGGTGGTTACCTGTGCATGATCAATGACAGATAGCGCTTAACAGCCTTGGAAATATGGCAGACTTCATGGTACCTTGAAGAGGAATGCCTAGATCAGTTCCATTGGTGTGCATGTAGTTTTGGAGGAGGCTCATTTTGTGCAGAGCGGACACTTTAGTTGATGATTTGCCACAAGAGTGGTCAGTAAGAGTTTATAACTATGTTAGGTTTTTGAGTGCTGTTTGTTTGTGTAACAGAACGAATAGATACAATGATGAGTGACCGTGGGTCTGATCTTCTCACATAATTTGCACCCTTGTAACTAGAAGAAATCTTTTTTTTTGTCTACTTGGATGTTTTGTAATCTGTTCTGGCATGACTGGTTTCATTAGAATTTATATTCATTAGCTTGTAAATTGCTTGGAAGTTGTTAGTATTTGCGTCCCATTAAATTTTCGCCCAGCAGCTCTATAGCTAACCTTGGCTTGGCATAGTGGCTTACTGGCATGTAATATCGTAAAAATAGCATTGTATCAAAACTGCGTTCAGTTTTCTTTCTGCATCAACACATGCAGCTTAATAATGGCCGGTCTACCTTGTCTAATCAGTTTAAGATCCAAGGTTATATTTGTAGCAAGTGTGTTCAGAAAATGAATACCATGGCGAAATTGGCTACAGGACACACCTCCACTTGAGCATCATTCATTCACCGAAACATGCCGCACAATTGGGCTGCAACACTATGAAACTGTACACTTTTTTTTCTTGAAAAAGAAGTATGAAACCATACACCTTTGATTTTACAGGAAAATAATGAAATGCTCCAAGAATACATTATGGAATACCGGGATAAATGTCGGTTCTGCCCTCGGAACTCCAGTCCCATATAAGAGCCCATGCTGCCACACAGTCTCACCACAGCACATCAGTTCTCTTCCTTCTCCCCTAACTCTGAAGAAGAAGCCATCACTGGTGGAAGGAAGATGCAGGCGAAGAAGTCGAGGGTGGCCGCCATTGCCACCCTGTGCATGCTCCTCCTGATGCTGTCCGGGCAGCAGCAGCAGGTGGCCGCCATGTCCAAGTTCTGCCGGTGCTACCGGGAGTGCTACCCCGAGTGCAGGCACACGGCCCCGCGGTTAGCCTGTGATTTCTTCTGCCTCAACAAATGCAGCCCCAACAAGGCCAGACACAGCGGCGCCTCATACTGCAGGGCGGCTTGCGGCCTGGACTCCATCTGCGACACGCCCGTGAAGCCCGCTGGTAAGTAACACAATCATACTGATGGAGGGATGGGCTCTCTCGGTATTCACACATGAACATTTTTTGTGATTCTTCTCCTTGATCAACAATGATGGTATGTGTCTTTTCTCTTCTGACACGTAATTCTTCTTCGTCGTGCAGCTGATCCAGAGGCCTGTGTGCGTGACTGCAACCAGAAGCGGAACCACAATTGACGCCAAGTTACTTTGAAGAGACCTGAAGAGCCTGTCGATCATGGGACGATATGATGATGATGATGTTGAACGGCTGTGATTGTAGCAGCAATCAATAAACTGAATTTATGTGGCTGTTGCATATCAATGCATAAGGCATACTATAAACTGAGTAATGTTCATTTCGCTCTGATTTACCTATCCATGGCCTCAACAACAAACTGCATTATTCATCTTTCACTTTTTGCTAGGAAGGGGCCAGAAGCTAACCCATAGAATATTTTAAAACTAAGCCATCTCATCAAACAATCTAAAATTTTAAGCAACTCATCCATGACTTCACACTCACAGCATCTCAGAGAAACCAAAATATCAATGAAACACGTAGCAAATAGCACCAGGTATGGAGGTGCAGTTCATTCAACATTCATTAGTCAGAATTAAGCTAATACTGAGCTCGGAACAAGATAGTAATTCAACAAACAGACACACAGTGGGCATCACGGAACATAAGACGAAACCAGAAATCTCCTTGCCTGATACAACACAGAGACTAATCAAACACGCACGCGTAGACTAGATTGCTTAAAAAGCATCAACGAAATTAAATGAACCACAAGCTTAAATCAGGTCAATATGCCTTCAACCTTCTTGGTTCTCGCCGATGCCGAGTTAAGGAACGTCTAAATTAGATGATAGATGGGGGTTCACAAATCCACTTCACAGCTCATTTCAGCATCACGGCCACATGGATGTCACTCTAGATACCTGCGGAGAAAGCAATACCGTTAGTCAAACAAATTTGTACTATGCTTCCAGGAAAACCCTTGAAAGTTCTCTCAATTTGTTTATGACTCAAGCAATAAACATTACGTTTCAACATTGCAGAAATTGTGTCAAAAGATCCAAAGTTGAATCATCTCAGCGTTATAAACATTATTAACATATGAAACAGCAAATAATATTAGTGTAGTGGCACACCTTCAACTTCTAATATTAGCAGTTTTTTAGCTACATCTGTTCTGAATAGAGGCTATAATAACAGTGGGCACATCAGGGCCTCATGGAGCAGGGAAACAGAAACCTTTTACAAATGTATTAGCTAGCTAGTTACTAACAAATCAAATTCTATAAAATTCATGCAGTAAGTCGTAAAGCAAGAGGTCATGGCGTCATGCATCATCTTATCAACTGATACTTCCACTGGTCCACAACGACTGTCATTTTTTCACTCTTCACAGCATCAAACAATAATTTCACACAAGTTAAATCGCAATAGACTAGTACGTATAAGAATGTTATTAGTGAAGAGACAATTTTTCATGATAGATCTAGTAATGTAATCATGTGTTCAACAAGAATTGTTACACATCCATGGTGGCCAAAACTGAATAAACTAGAATGCACACAAAGCATAGCTACATATAGATTAGACCAACCAAATTATGTTAGTGGCTAATGGGCGGTTACACATATATGTTGAAGGGGTCACCAAGCAGCAAAATAAAAAATTGACATACGGTATTTAAAATTGCTAGCTTAACACAATGATGTGAACATCGTTCCATCAACCCAATCGTTGGGAATGGGAAAGTAGATTGGTTTTGTCATCCGAGCATTGTAAATGAAGGCATGCTATTACCTGCAGCATAGACACTTTCAAATGGATGCCAACGATGCATGGTGGTTAGGGGAAGTCTCTTGAACTGCAGTGAGTCAAGCTGAACCATGAAGACACCGAAACCGGACCACAAGAACACCACATTATTTTCCTCCGCTAACCCCGTAATATGTAGGCAGCATTGACTCTTTAAACTATGGGATATTAGCTTGTCTAGTTCAATAGTTCTTGCCAGCACCCAGGAAGCAACGCCATCATAATTGGTGATCCTCTTCCATAATTGGGCGCTGCCACCTGGAGCTGACACAAAGACCATACCAAGCCCACCACCATCTGCTCGCATAACTGAGTAGAAGCAAGAGCGACCATACCCATAATCAAAGCTGGCAGGCAGAGGTATCACTGCTAGACTCTGCTTACCAACATCGAACTCAACGATCCTTGAAGGCCCCCCAATCCCAAGCAGCAACATATAAAGGGAATCCCTGACGAGCACAGCAGGCCTGCTCGGATCAATCTTGCCCCAAGATGGAAGCGGTGTTGCGATGAGATTACCCCATGCTGTCTCCGACGAGTAAACACAGGCGACCACTCCTTGTTGCACGTCAGTGCTTACCAAGACCACCTGAAAGTGGTCTATGTCTCCGACACCGGGGGCAGCGCGAAGCACGGCTCCATTGATCTGCTTCTTATCGAACCCCGGAGGAATGGCTAGGCGGTGCTCGTGGCCATTGAAAGGGTCCCACACCAGGAGCTGGACGGTCCCCTGAAATGTGCGGAGCATGAGTAGGAAGCCATGGCGGCATCCGAGCAGCTTGAAGCTGCGGTCGCTGGCATCGATCGGAAACTGGAAGCGGCCTTGCGGGACCCGGTTGGGGGGATCCAGAGTGGGCTCGAAACGGAGCTCGTTGCCAGCTCCCATGAAGAAACCGAGGAGGGGACGGCTGCGGCGGTGGTGGATGCGGAAGCGGCGGGAGAAGCCTGGGTCGGAGGCGACGCTGCGCAAGCTTTTGCAGACGGCGGAGGCGCGGGGGAGGGACGACGGCTGCGGAGGGAGGCGGAGGAGGATCTCGGAGGCCAGGTCGCCGTCTTCCAGCACCGCCGCCGCCGACGACGGCAACATCTCGCCTGTGGAGTGGAAGTGACCTAAAGCCCACGAAATTCCAATGTTTGCCTATCTATGTGGCCCACGAACACACACACTGCAAACACACTTTTTGTTTTTGTTGCTGTACAGACCAAGATTGTCCGTGTAACAGAACAATTTTGGTAGCTTGTAAATTGCCTGGAAATATTTACTCCCCGATAGATTTTCTCCCTACAGCTCTACAGCTAACCTTCATCATATAAACAGCACTGTTTATATGACACTACCACTTGAGCATCATTCACTCGCCAAAGCACGCCGCATGATCGATTTCATATAATAGTTGTGAAATTAGCAGTGAACTCAAATGTTGATATATTGCCCTCGGATGCCAAATAAGAGCTCGCACACTGAAAATTATGGGAGTCTCACCAGTCACTGCACCAGTTCTAAAGAAGCAATGGTAGCTGGTAAGAAGTTGAGAGCAGCCGCCATTGCTGCCGTGTGCATGCTCCTCCTCATCATGCTCCCCAGGATTGTATGATATGATCGTTCAACGGCTGTGATTGTTGGACCAATCAATTTTATGGATTATTTCTTGTTTCTGTGCAAGTTAGTGAATCTCACCTCATATTGATACCTAAAGGCATACACCCGCAATACAAAATGTCAATTTGGCTTTTGTTTGTCTTACTATCAAAGATGTAATTGAGAGGAAATGCATATGTTAGCCAAATCATCAAAGCCTTCGCCAGGGCTTCGAGAAATGCAGAAGAAAAACATTCCTGGTAGCAAAATAGCATCATTCCTTCCTAGTGACGAACAGATTACCAGACTATCATTCCTACTGAACAAATATAGATTCAACTTACTGAGTTCTCGATGCACAACTGGATGAGCGCATGCAGCTAATAGAAGTTTGCGAATGTTAAACAAAAGGCGGTCATCAATGCATAGTAGAAGTTTGGCCTTGGTTCATCTATTCAAGTCCTGATCACACCAACCAGATTATTCATCATTTTACAAGGAAGAAGTGAGGCATTTATTTCTTCAAAACTAATAAAATAATCCAAAATTTAGGCAAGCGCTCCCCAATTTATAAAGAAAAAAGGAGCAATTGAAGAATTAGAGAAAGATCTACAAAAGGAAATTCACTCCGTAAACCAGAGACTTAATATTTCTAGCTACACAACTCAAAGAACTCTAAAAGTCAGACCTGGTTCAGTCTGGCAGCTATTTATGCAGTGGCAAAGGCAGGAACGATTCAACATACAGGAGCTTCTTCCCAACTCATGCGATTCAACACTCAGTAGTCAGTATTTAGCCACTAAATATCAAGCTCGGAGCCAGATACAAATTCAACAAAAAGTAAAAAACACACAAAATGGGACATCAAGGAACATATGCAGACACCCGACATTGAAATCTCCATGCTTGACACAACACAGAAGGTAATCAGAAGCACACACTCAATTTTCCGCAAGAGTTGACAGGTCAGCATGCCACAAGCTCATGACAGTTGATGAATGTCTATGGAAATGAGATAATGGACGGAAGTTAGCGAATTAAGCGATTAATTCCTCCAAGTGCATGGTCAACGCACCACAAGTAAAGTACTAATTAATCATACTAATTAATCAGAGCAAGTTAATGTGCCTACAACCTTCACAACAGTTGACGGATATGAGATAATAGACAGAAGTTGGCAAATTAAGTCATCAATTCCTACAAGTGCACTTGAAAGCTACATAGAGGGTCGATCTCCGCGTCGAGCATACAATTGGAAGAAATTACCCAACAGCCCATCTCTGCATCCCAGCCACCAGAATGTTATTGTAGTAGATACCTGCAGAGAAAGTAATATCGTCAGCCAAAGAAACTAGAGTTCACAATTTCTGTATGACTCAAAGAGAAAACATTAGCTTCACAATTTTTGGAAATTGTGCCAAAAGCTCCAAAGTTGAACTGACTAAGCAGTATTAGAAAAAATCAACGGAAACAGAGAACAGCAGTAGGTAATTTGTAGTCTGGTAGTACACTTTCGACTCCAACTATTGTAAGATTTTGGCTACACTAGTCTGAGTACAGACCAAAAGAGGGTCTCCTGGAGTAGAAATCATAAATTCTTGCTAGCTCATAGCTAACTTACAGAAATGTACGAGCTAGCTAGTCACTAACAAAACGAATTTTATCAACTTCTTGAGGTAAAAGCCTCAGGCAAGGGACCCTGTCTCATCTTACTAATTGATACCTCCTTCGATCCAAAATTACTGCCATTTTTTACTCTGCACAGCATTAAGAAGTACTTTCAGCACTACATTACTGTTAACATGCTAGTAAAATAATGCATGTTACTAGTTATCTAGTCGTGTCATTTTGATTCCCCTGTTTGGTATGAAGTATTAAATATCCATGGTGGCTAAAACTGAAATATTAGACCGCACATAAAGCATAGCTACATATACTTTGGACCGGCCAAATTATACTAGTGGCTAATGCCCAATTAGATATATATGAAAATCTGGTGGATAACAAGCGACATGCTGAGAAAATGTTTAACCAAACAGCCTTAAACCAGAATTATCATCGATAAAACTAAAATGACTCCAAGCAAAACGATAAACAGAGGTATAAGATTAGCAAAGGCATACTCTTCAAGTATTGTGTCTATCGTTACTTCACTAAGGTATTACGATGATCCAGAATAAGCAGGAATGTGAAATGGCAAACTCTATAAGTCTGTATGAATAAAGGAAATATATGAAAATAAATGCTTGATTAATGCTACTTACAGCATGCACATACATACTAGGACTTGAGATACACAAAACAACGAAAAAACAGTTAAAGGTGATGCAGAAACGAGTAAATAAAACTCCCAAAGTAAAACAAAAATATATTCCTGAAGCACGGCAAAGGGTTAGTTCATTTGCTACTACTTAGCATGACAGTAGTCTCTCTCTGAGCAGGGACGAACATATGCGCAATAGAGAATGAGGAACGGTTCCAAGTCATCGGTCATTGGAGGATCTAGAGTGAGAAGAGCCTACACTAACATACGGAAAGGATAGCACTACATTATTTGATGGAACAGATCAGATAACTAAGCATACATGCAGAAGATAAACTTACCTGCCTAACCAGTACATCACGACAGAAAGTCCTCTTAAGTATTGTGCGGAAGATCAGTTGCATCATGTCCACCACTATTGCCTGTTTATGCAAGCATAAGAAGTCAAACAACCAGTAACAATCCAACGAAAAGCCAAACTCATAGCTGCAGTTTGAAAAACACAACAGTTTTGATACAGCATTAGGAATAGATAAATAAACTATACGTCTACACCTACCTTCAAATTTAAAGAATATATTGAGAACAGTATATACTGATGAACATTGTAAAAATGTAGAACGTGAACGCTCAGACTAGTGCTGGTCAGAACAGACAAGTTCAATTATTAAGCTTGTTCATTGCCATATCAGAAAAAAAGAAATACTAATAAATTCTACCAAAAAGTGATCAAGAGTTTTCAGATTAAGTTATCTTCAAATATTGTTAGTGTTAAAATGAAATGAACTCTATTTATTAGTTTACCCATGTACAAATGGACTTGCCACTTGCGACACACTATCTGAAATGTGATAGAATGATGAACTATTCGTAAATTTCAAAGAAATTAATCATTACCGATTTAAGATTACTAGCAAGATTAGCAGAGACAATAATACTGAATGAAAGAATTAGAATTAGCTCTAAGAATACAAATTTACCTATTGATTGAAAGGATTTTTTCATGAGGATCTCAAAGAATTCGACAAAGCATGACTTGCAAAATTTTATGTAAACTGGTGAATAGACCAAAAAAATGACTTGATACTTAATAGTATCAGTTCTCAAAGAAACCAGCAGCAGACTTTGATCAGTTAGTCCTTACTAGCAACAAAAATGTGGCATGATCTAAAATATATCATGCACAAAACTCATAACCAACTCTATTTCAGCATTTCGGTGAGCTATGTCCTAGCACCCATTCCAACTGTTAATATAAAGTACGTTATGATTTTTAGTTGATCATATTAAGTTATCTCTAGGACAGATAATCGAACTTGGCAGGCTCTATATGTGAATATAACTAACACATATTGCTTGCATTATGACTAATTATTCACAAACCATAACCAAAAAATTAAACAAACATACAGAAGCTGTAACAGATAAGACGCAAAAGTATCATACTTGGAAGGTAGAAGCTCATGTAGGGCAGCACGCTAAAGTATTCTCCGGGCTCATCAACCTTCTTAACCTGCCCAGAACTGAGCTTGATCATGAATAAGCCAGCACCTGAGCAAACGAAGATGACATCCACACCCTCTGCGAAGCCGACCACAGATCGTTCGTCTTCAGGATTGGTAACAGGCATTGTTTTCTCCAACTCGATGACCCTGTATTGTACCCATTCTGCAGTTTCTTGTGCATCCACCTTCCTTGCCCACGTATGAAGGGTGGAACCCTGAATGCAGGTAAAGCCCAGTGAAGTGCAGTTCTCCACCCCCGTGATAGCAATGCCGTGCACCAAGCAATGTTGCGGCGGGTCAATCATGGATAAGCGGTCCTTTCCCAGGTCGTACTTGACGATTGCGTTGCCCCGCCGGACAGTGAAGTAGACTGCATCTCCGACAAGGGCGCCTCGCCTCGGCTGGACATAGGGCGTGTAGAAGCGTCCCATGGGTCCATCTGCACGCGCCTCTCGGGTGTGCCGGGCGTAGATTTCACAGGTGTTGTCGAGGCATACTGGCGAGCTCCACTCACCGGTCTCTGATGAGTAGACGCTGGCAAGTATGATGTCCTTGTCCTCGTGGGTGGCCGCGAAGACGACGCGGAAGGGGCCGCCGCGGCAGTCGAGGTGGTCGCAGCCGTCGGCGGCGCAGAAAACCACGGCGGAGTAGATGAGCCAGTCGATTTCCTCCGGCTCGGGCGGCAGGTGGTGTTTGTCGCCGGTGACGGGGTCCCAGACGAGGAATCCCGGCAGCATGTGGATGAGGACGCGGCCGTGGCGGCAGTCGAGGGGGCGCGTGCGGCGGCCGCCGGAACCCGGGTGCGGGAACTCCGGCATTGATGTGGTGGAGGGGAAGCGGGCGGGCGGGTCCCCTTGGAACACCATGAGGCGGTGGAGGAAGCCGAGGAGGGGCGGGGCGCCGTGGAGGTCGCGGTAGCTGCGGCGGAAGCCGGGGTCGCGGATGATGCGGAGCCAGGGCTTGCAGACGAGGGCGGCGCGGATGAGGTGCTCGGGCTCGTCCGGCGGGAGGCGGAGGAGGATCTCGGCGATGACGTCGTCGACAAGCGGCGGCGGCGGCGGCATGGTGCGCTCGTGGTTGGGATGAGAATTGGGGAAGAATCGCTGGGAAGAGCGGACAGCACTTTGGCAGTGAGATTAAAGGCCATGATAGGTAAAAGTGAAAGCCCACTGCACAGAAGCGTCTACGTAGCCATTGAAGCCCAGGACGATACACAGCCATATGGGCAGATTCAAATGTATCTACCGCTGTAAGAAAACTCACGTAGCTACTGAGCCAACTAATTTACTCAAATTTCACCAGAACAGTAAGACCACCATTTATAATTTACTACCTTTTCACATTTTTATAAAAAAAAAGTATCAAGTTTCAGCCAAAATGTGATCCAGAAACATGAAAAAGGTGTTCCTCTTAAGCTACTGCCCTTAATTGGTTCACTTTTGACTAGAATATTAGGGACACCCTATTTATGATTTACAGTAATGTTTCAAATTTTTCTTGGTAGTGTGGAAATTGGGCCAAATTTTGGTAAAAATTTGATAACGAGTTGCTCTTAAATTATTGCCTGTAGAGATCCCGTTCGCTGCATCGACTGTTGGGCTTGGGGGCACACCTCCGGCCGCCGCTGCCCGCTCTTCCGCAAGGCCGCTTCTCCTCGCGGGCCGGTGCACGAGAGACTCCGCTTCCCCGCGCCGCCGCCGCCTGCCATGGACCGCCTCATCTCCTCCAAGCCTGCGCCTCGCCTCCGTCAAGCCACTCGATCATCATCGCCTCCCGCGCCATGGAGCAGCAGATCTTCAACTTGCGAAGCCGGGGCGTCCTCGTCACGGCCACGGAGGCGCGCCACTGCGCCAACCCTCACCTCGTGGGGCAGGCGCTGGAGAAGGATCTCCGCCTGCCGCCGCACCAGCTGCGGGTCACTCGCCACCACCCTGAGGCTTTCTTCGTTCTCTTCGACAACCCGTCCCACCGCGACCGCGCCATCGCCCTGGGCCGCCTGCACGTCGACGGCTCTGCCTTTCTGCTGCAAGCATGGCGGGAGTCCGACCACGCCGTCCACCTCACCTACAACCTCCACGTTCGTATCTGCATCGAGCGGATGCCGATGCACATGTGGTCAAGGGAAGGGGCACAGGAGGTGCTCGGCAACCACGTCCTCGTCGACCGCCTCGACAGCCGCACTTACTCGCAGGACAACACGGAGCTGTTCAGCTGCTGGGTGTGGTGTCGCAATATCGACCGCATCCCAGGTTACCATGGTTTTTCTGTCTTCCCGCAGGATGCAGGACGTGTTGTGGAGATGAACGGTTTCTCGCCGCCGCGGAGGGAGGTGGCGCCGCCGCCTGAATGCCTCCGCTACGACGCGCTCATCCACATCGACCTCGTCGAGGACTGGACTGTGCGGGAGGCGCGCACGCCGCCCTCTGGCCAGAGTGGGGTCCCTTCGTCCACCTCGTCGGACGAGCCTCCCTACCCCGCGGTTCAGCCATACACCTGGCGCTTTGGGGTACCGGACGGCGAGGAGAGGAGCTCCGGCGGCCGCCGCTTCGACGGGTGTCGCTACCTCCCCGCCTACCAGCGCCGCGAGGACGAGGGCGACTCCTCCGGTCAGCGCCGGAACTGGCGCGACGTCGCCGCTGCTCCAGCTCGGCCCAGGGGCCCAGCCTCCTCCTCCTCTGGGCGCGACGGCGCTCGTCAGCGGAGCCGCTCGCCGGCAGGCCACCGTCAGCGAGCTGCTTCGCTCCCTTCGCCAACAGCCAACGTCCTGCGAGGCTCTGATGTTGTGCTCCCACCTCCGCCCCCGCTTCCCACGACAGGCCCCTGCCGCTGCGCCTCTTTGAGGCGACCTCGACGAAGGAGCTCGCGCCCCTGACGGGCAAGGCTCCCGCGACGACGACGGGCCTCGTGGCCCCCGACCCTCTTGCTGACTTGGTTGTTTCGACACACCACGTCGACATGGAATGGGGCCCAATGGGGGTCGACCCGATGTGCTTGGAGATGGAGGCGGCATGCGCCGCAACCATCTGCCAGCCCCTCTCCTTCACCAGCAGCCCTTCGACCATCCCCGACCTGCCAATGGTGCCACATCCGTGGGCGACTTCTGACTTTGGCATGGCTCCAGCTGAGGACTCGGTGCAGGTCTCTGTTGTTGCCTCGCAGGTCGACGATATGCGGCTGGCAGGCGAGCCAGCTGCAGGAGAAGCGATGCAGCGGGAGCCAGCGGAGGACTTCCTGCAGATGCTGTTCAAGGTGCCGCCGGCGGCGATCCTGGGGACCTCTCCCCTCAACCCGGCGTCTCCGGCGCAGGTGGCTGTCACACCCAAGCGTAGTCTGCGTCAAGCGAAGACGGCGAACTCCACCCCGGTGGCGCAGCGGGCCACACTGCGCCTGGCCAAAGAGATGAACGTGATCTCTGGCGACGAGCGGCGCGTCGAGGAGGCGGCGGCCGGCCTCGTCGAGCGATTCAAGGAGCCTCTCTCGGAGGTTGACATCGACGGCCTGGCGATCCTGACTCGTGTCGACCGTGACGCGGTGCACCGTGCCGCCCAGCAGGCCGTCGCGGGCAGAGCCGCCGCGCTGGCGAACTAGTTTCTCAATGTTTAGCAACTTAGTCATAGCGCAGCAGCCACCGGGCTTCACCTGGTGTTTCGTTTCTTGTTTGGGTTGGTGTGGTCCGTTCTACTCCGGGACGGCGGGTTTGAGGCTGGTCAGTTGGGCGCCGTCCCGCCCACATGTATGCTCTGGTTGTGTCCTTTTCAACATGAATTGCTTGCTGCTGCTGTCTTCGTGTCTCTTGTGCCTTCTGCTCCTTCGGCTGATTTCGCCTGGTTTCCAAGATGAGTGAAGCAATCTGCCCCATCTTGTCCTGGAACCCGAGGGGCCTCAACATGCCGGCGCGTCGCACTGCGGTGGCTGAGCTCGCCTCCGCGGCCAAGACGTCGATTCTCTGTCTACAGGAAACCAAGCTCGATCACATTGATAGGTCTTTAGCTATCGAGATCGCGGGCTCTTCGCGGCAGGACTTCGTCTACCTTCCTGCGGAGGAAACCCGCGGTGGTATCGCCATTTTCTGGGACTCTGCGGTAGTCTCGCTGACAAACTCGCAAAATCGCAACCACTCCGTCACGGCGACGGTCACGATGATCTCTTATGGCTCCTCCTTCCTGTTCACGGTCGTCTACGGTCCTTCCGTCGATGCAGATAAGCCAGCTTTCCTGCAGGAGCTGGCCGCGATTCGGCCTCCGGCGGGCATGCCGTGGCTCATAGTTGGGGATTTCAACCTCATCTATGAGGCGAGGGACAAAAGCAACACGAATTTCTGCCGTAGGCTCATGGGCCAATTTCGGGCCGCCATTGATGCATCCGAGCTCATGGAGCTCCGCTGCTCCAATCGCCGCTTCTCTTGGTCTAACGAGCGTGCCGACCCGACGCTGGTTTACCTCGACCGTTTCTTCTACAACGTCGCTTGGGACGCGCTCTTTTCGCCAAGCACGGTCCAAGCCCTCTCGTCGTCACACTCTGATCACTGCCCCCTACTTCTGTCCTGCATCTGCGCGCCGCCGAGGAAACCGCGCTTCAGGTTCGAGAACTTCTGGACGCGCCAGGAAGGGTTCATCGACACGGTCAAATCGGCATGGTCCGCAGACCTGCGATCGACCAACCCTTTCACTCGCCTTCGTGTCAAGTTAGGAAGAACGGCTCGTGCTCTGCGAGCATGGAGCAAAGGGCAGTTCGGCGATGTCAGATTCCAATTACACCTAGCCAACGAAGTCATCCTGCGGCTGGACGTAGCGCAGGAGAGCAGGGTTCTCTCTGATCTTGAATTCCACCTCCGCAAAACCCTCAAGGTGAGGGTGCTGGGCCTCGCCGCGATCGAGAGGTCGAGACGACGACAAGCTTCCAGGATCACATGGCTTCGGGAAGGGGATGCAAACACCCGCTTTTTCCACGTGAAGATCAACTCCAGACGACGCAAGAATTTCATCTCAGCGCTAACTACGGACGCGACCATCGCCACCACGCACAAAGACAAGGAAGACGCTCTGTTTGAGCACTTCAACACCGTTCTGGGTACATCGGTCCCTCGTGAACGCTCGATGAACTGGGAGGCGCTGAACCTTGCCACCTTGCCTGACGCCGGCCTCGACAACCCTTTCACGGCTAAGGAAGTTTGGGAGGCCATCAAAGACTCCCCGGCCGAGAAAGCCCCCGGCCCCGACGGGTTTAACGGCATCTTCTATAGACGATGCTGGGGAATCATCAGGCCAGAAATCATGGCCGTTTTTCAACATCTCTTCCGCCTCGCCGGCGGCGATTTCGCTTCTCTCAACCGCGCCTTCGTCTGCTTGCTCCCCAAGTCTGCTGGTGCGTCGCGGATCAGCGACTTTAGGCCGATTAGCTTGATACACTCCGTGGCCAAGCTCTTCGCCAAGGTTCTCGCCCGACGCCTGTCGCCGGTGATAGGTGCGATGATATCTCCGGCGCAAAGTGCGTTTCTGAAGAACAGGGCCCTGCATGACAACTACCTCTACGTCAGAAACACTGCCAGAACCCTTCATCGTCGCAAACGGCCATCGCTCCTCTTCAAATTGGATTTCGCAAAGGCTTTCGATTCGGTCTCATGGGAATATCTCCTGGAGCTGTTGCAACGCCTGGGTTTCTCATCTCGCTGGCGGGATTGGCTTTCCCTGCTCCTATCCTCGGCGGCCTCGGAGATCATCCTCAACGGCACAAACGGCAGGCCCATTAGGCACCGGCGTGGGCTACGCCAGGGCGACCCTCTGTCGCCCCTCCTCTTCATACTTGCGCTGGACCCGCTCCAACGGATCCTCCAGCTGGCTACAGAGGCCGGAGTTCTCTCCACGCTCCCTATTCGGGAGGCCAAGCTCCGCACAAGCCTCTACGCAGATGACGCGGTGTTATTCCTCAATCCCGTGCGTGCCGAGGTGGTGGCCATCCTTCGGATCCTACACGACTTTGGGCTTGCTACAGGCCTCCGCATCAACATCGCCAAGTGCTCCATTGCTCCGATCAGATGCAACAATGTCAACCTCGACGATGTCCTCTCACCCTTCGCCGGAGAGCGCGTCACGTTTCCCATCCGCTACCTAGGCATGCCGCTTTGCCTCGGCCGGATGCGCCTGGTTCATCTTCAACACATTCTCGATCGGGCGCGCTCTCATCTCGCCTCTTGGAAGGGGCGTTGGACCAATGCGGGTGGACGCAAAACCCTCGTCACTTCGGTCATCAGCACGCTCCCGACCTTCGCCATGACAGCGCTCAAGCTTCCTCCAAAGTTTCTGAAGGAGTTTGACAAGATCCGAAGAAACTTTCTGTGGGACATCGAGGAAGAAACCAACGCGGGGGGTAAATGCAAGGTACGGTGGAAGTCGGTTTGCTCGCCGCTGGACGTCGGCGGCCTCGGCGTGCCGAACTTGGAGTTCTTTGGCCGTGCGCTACGGCTTCGCTGGCTGTGGCATGAATGGAGCCTGCCGCTGCGGCCTTGGGTGGGCATGGAAACTCCCTGCGACGCGCATGACCTTGAGCTCTTCCATCAAGCCACGAGAGTCAGTTTAGGCGATGGGACCCGTGCCGGGTTACGCGATCCTCCTGGCTCGGAGACGCGCCGCTTTGCATGCAATTCCCTCGGCTATTTCATAGATCAAGAAGAAAGAACAAGTCCGTCGCCATGGCGCTCAACGACCACAGATGGGTCCATGATATGCGTCGGAATTTTCCTCCGGAGCTGCTGCCAGAGTTCCTCCACCTCTGGCGCACCCTGCAAACCGTCGTGCTGCGCCCAGAAACTCCGGACAAGATCAGATGGATCCTCACCACCGATGGCTGCTACTCCGCAGCGTCCGCCTACCACCTCCACTTCGAGGGGCAAACCCGTTCCATTGCTCCAGCGATGATCTGGTCGCCATGGGCACCGCCCAAATGCCGAGTTTTTGCATGGCTGTTGCTCCAAAACCGCCTTTGGTGCGCCGATCGTTTGCAACGAAGACAGTGCCCCAATTCGTATTTCTGCCCCATGTGCATCAGAAATCTGGAGACGTCATGGCACTTGTTCTTCGAGTGCCCTTTCACCAGGTCAATATGGGCGTCGGTAGCCACTTGGACTCACTGCTCGGCGCTGGATCCGTCGGTTTGGAGACACAACTCTTCCATGACGGATGTTTGGCATTCGATGATGGAGCACTGTCATCAACCGGCCAGAAAAGGAGTCGCGTCCCTCTTCATCCTCGTGTGCTGGGCGATCTGGAGCGAGCGAAACGCCAGGATTTTCCGCGGCAAATCATCGCCACTACGCACCATCATTTCATGGATCCGTGACGAGGCCAGAGAATGGAGTTTCGCCAATGCCAAAGCTCTGAGACGGCTCATGTTCGAGCCTCCTTGAGCGATCGCACTCCTGCTCCTCTCTCTCTTTTCTTTTTTCTCTCTTTTTCCCAGGTCATCCGAGGCGTAATTACGCCATCGTATCATCTATGTAAAGTTTTTCCCCCTGCTAATCAATGAAAGCCAGACCCCTGGTTATTTCAAAAAAAAAAAAACTACGCGTCAGGCTGCAAGCGGGACGCTCCGCAGGAGCCCGCGTGCGCGCCGCGCATGTCCGTATGATTGCGCGATATGCCGCGTATTAGCCGCGTTTTTCTGCGGCGCCGCACGAGCCGCGTATTAGCAGCTAGGCCGCTCGCGCTGTATGCAGCTAGGCCGCTTGCTAGCTCTGTTTGTACAGCCACAACTCAATATTTCGCTTTCAGGGAATCTGATTGGGTACTTTCAGGGAATCTGATGACAATATAATACTGCAAACCTGTTTGTTTTCAGGGAATCAACATGCACATTCTCTCCTCTAAGATATGACATCACACTGGGTAGAAAGAAATTCAGTAATATGGTACAGCTAGCTCATGGCCTCAATGGCCTCACAGCTCATGATACACTATAGGATACATTAACCACGCAAGAAAATTAACAATAGATAGGCTAGAAGCATCTGGAGCAATCTATCAAATGTGATGAGAGGACATAGAGGTTTGCAAACACATGGTTCCCAGCAAGTACATAATCCATAAGATATGTTTGACAGGTCCAGTTCTTGTGATATAACAAGGTGCGGATGGATGCTTGTTGCAGGTGAAGCGCTTGTCCCGTGTGGGCGGTGTGTGCGTGGGATGGCAAGACGATCTTTATACATAAAGCTTGTGTGGTGCCATGAATATTTGCATGTAAAGTTGTTGCTTGTGCCGGCGTGGTGCATGGATGTTTGCCGAAACGTTGATTCATTTCCGTTTCGGCAATTTTTTGCACTACCCATATGTCCTACCTTTAGGAGAGGTCATGCCGAATTTTTCCGGTGACGTCCATGCATGTGTGTGCATGTGCTGCGGTTCTAATTTTCTGCTCTATGTATACCATTGACAGGCAACCATGATCCTCACGATGAGTTCCGCTCAAATCGCTAGATAGAAGAAAGACGCGAAGGCGGACATGATTAGGTGCAACAAGCGCCAGATAAGATGTCTGTGTCGATCATGCAAACTCGTGCGATGGATCAACCCTGATTTCGGACAATTGGAGGAGCACCTGCTCAGGCGCGGTTTCATGCATGAAAACCAGGCGCGGCCGGCCTCAGCAAATGGTGCGCATGAAGACCAGGGCGAGCGAGATGACGAAGGACCACATGTTGGCGGAGAAGATCATCATGAAGAAGATGTCGGCGGAGAAGATCATCTTGAAGAAGATGCCGGCGGAGAAGATCATCATGAAGAAGGAGATGCCGGCGGAGAAGATCATCATGACGAAGGTGCGAACACGGAGACCCCGCTAATTTCGGTCTTGCGGGACTCTCATGTTCAGGATCTGCTCCTCCAGGAGACGAGCAACGACAGAGCTGCACCCAGAGAGAAAGCCAAGCTGGCGCAAATGGAGAAAGATGGGATGAATCCGATTTTTCCTGGGTGTCGTCCGCGGGATACGCGCTTGCATGTAACGCTTGATTATCTGCAGATGAAGACACAGAACAAATGGACCGACTCTAGCTTCAACAAGAACTTGAAATTTTGGCACGATCGTCTTCCAGAGGGGAACACGTTGCCAAGTAGTATCGAGGAGGACAAGAAAGTCGTGTGCCCTCTTGACCTACCGCACGAAAAATACCACGCCTGCATCAATGATTGCGCAATTTATCGGGGCAAGTACAAGGACAGAACCACATGTCTGGTGTGCGGCCACGGACGGTACAAGAGTGGGAACAAGAAGGTACCTCGAAAAGTGGTATGGTACTTTCCTATCACTCCCCGTCTGCAGCGGTATTTCGTGGACCCTAAGGAAGCAAAGCTCATGCAATGGCACGCGGAAAGGGAGAACCCCGAAGAAGATCCGGAGATGGGCTATATCCTGACAATCCCTTCAGACGCTGGCCAGTGGGAAGCATTGGACATCGCCTTCCCTAGGTTTGGGGGCGACGCAAGGAACGTCAGGCTGGGTATGAGCACCGATGGACTTAATCCGTTCGGCAACCAGAGTAGCACGCATAGCACCTGGCTTGTGTTTGTATGGCCTTACAACCTACCCCCGTGGTTGTGCACCAAGCAAAGGTACATACACCTGAGTATTCTCATTCAGGGGCCGAAACAACCAGGTGTCGACATGCATTTGTATCTCGGGCTGTTGAAAGAGGAGTTAGACACGTTGTGGAAGACGCCACCCCGTACGTGGGACGCCTACACTAGAGATTATTTCGATATGAGAGCCGCGTTGCTCACTACGGTCACGGTCTATCCTCGTTACGCATATGTATCTGCCTAGGTCGGCCACAGATTCTGCGGCTGTGTGAAGTGCATGGACGAGACCCCGCATCTCCAGCTACCAAGGGATCCCGGATCTTCGAAAACCGTGTACCCAGGTGCTCGAAGGTGGCTTCGCTTGGATCACCCGTGGAGAAAAAGCGGTGATCTGTTCAATGGTAAAGATGAGCCTGATGGAGCCCCGCGTCCGAGGAGCGGCGCAGAAATCGACGAGCTTCTGAAAAATTGGAAGGAGTGCCTAGCGCCGGGAAAGAAGCGACCGTAGGTAGAGCCGCTGCTCTGTGTATGGAAAGTGAGGTCTGTTTTCCACGACATGGAGTACTGGAAGGTCCTCCACACGCCCCACAGCCTCGATGTCATGCACATTACGAAGAACGTTACCGAGAGTCTGGTTGGCACTCTTTGCAATTCGGAAAAGTCCAAGGATGGGACGAAAGCAAGATACGATCTGAAACATCTTGGCATCAGGAAAGATCTTCAAGCCCCTGATAGTGATGCCGATGATGATGATGATCAGACGGAAGGGACTCAACGTCTCCGCAAAAGGGCTAAGAAGAACGCGGTGGTGCTTCCCGCTGCCTGCTTCACAACGAGTCCGGAGGAGCTCGAGCAGTTTTTCAGGTGCCTCCTAGGAGTGAAAGTTCCTCACGGTTACTCGGGGAATATAAGCAGATATCTGGACATAGCAAAGAAGAGGTTCACCGGGATGAAGTCTCACGATTGTCACGTGCTCATGACGCAGATACTTCCCGTTGCGATCCGAGGGATGATGGACGAGCACGTCTGTGATACGTTGTTTGGCCTTTGCAACTTTTTCGACGTTATCACCAGGAAGTCGATCGGCGTGAGGCAGCTCAAGATGCTACAGGATGAGATCATGGTGATACTATGCAAGCTCGAGATTTACTTCCCGCTCGCATTCTGTGATATATGCGTCCATCTCCTTCTCCATGTCGTTGATGACATCAGGCAGCTCGGCCCGACGTTCCTCCACAACATGATGTCGTTTGAAAGGCAGAACGGTGTCATGAAAGGATACGTTCGCAACAGGGCCTGTCCAGACACAAGCATGGCCAAGGGGTTTCTAACCTACGAGTGCATCTCCTTCTGCCAGAATTAACTAAGAACCGAGGACGACCAGGATGTTGGTCTGCCCACCAGGACGCACCTCGGCAGGCTCGCTGGAGTCGGTCACCGCGAGGGCTACCGCTCAGTACATGTCAGCATTAATAATCGACGCGACGACTTTGAAAGGGCTCACCGGGTCGCGCTACAACACTTAAAATTGATCGAACCTTTGGTGGAAGAGCACAAAAGCGTAATCGAGCAGAATTACATCGATATGGGCCGGCCGGGGAAGATGGGAGACGTAACCAAAGATCACAACTCCAGCTTCACGCGTTGGTTCAAGCAAAGTCAACTGCCTCAAGCACAGAGCAAAAAGCCTTCTACAGAAGACGAAAAACTCATATATACACCTTATCACAGGGCCCCGGGCAGAACGTAAGGACCTATCAGGGGTACGCATCAACGGTTACAGATTCTACACCGAGGAAAAGGACAGGAATAGCGAAAATAAAAAATGAGGAGTAACTATGCTATCATACAGCGATGACGAGACTAATGTCAAGGAAAGATTTTTCGGAAGGATCGAGGAGATATGGGAGCTCAATTACTGTGGAGAGACGGTTCCAATGTTCCGTGTGAGATGGGCGAAGAAGGTCAAAAAAGAAGGCCGGTATTTCACCACCATGGTTATTGACATAGGCATCCCGAATGGTCCTGCCGAATAAGGTACCCGGGGATAATCGAAGGCCCATGACCCAAGAATACAAAGTCCGGAAGCCCAATAAAGCGTTGATATGGAAGATAGAGATAGATTAGGAATAAAGAGATTTGTAATTGTACGGGACAGACTCGCAGAGTCTCCCGAGCTTTGTAACTTGTACGATACGAAAGCCTCGGCTCCACCTCCTATATAAGGGGGAGCCGAGGGGGAAAGAAGGGATCGATTCATTGTCAACACAAACCCTAGTTTTTAGCAGTCGAGCACCTTTTCGGCTGAAACCTTCGAGATCTACTTGCCCTCTACTTTTCGTGAAACCCTAGTCTACAATCTGTAGTCATTGACAAGTAGAACCTTGTCAGTTATACCCGATGCCAAATCGAAGAACGCATCTGCGAAAAATGAGCGATGGGTACTCGGTAGCCAAGTTGACCAATGCTTCTTCATCACCGACCCGTCGAGGCCTAGCCGTGTTGTCGTGAGGAGGGGCAAGAGGAGCATCATAGGAATGCAAGGAGACGCCAACGAGGAAGACTTGGACAAGAACGGTGATCCAAAGATCGAGGAGGAATTCGACAAGCACTTCGACATGCCTACTACTAGTAAAGTAAGAAGGAAGACCTCCCCACCCTCTAAAGGCTGTCCGTTCACGCGAAGAAATCTCAAGGTGGCCGGCATAAAGTATTCAACCGCCAACAACAAGGGCAAGAAGATTTTGAAGAGACACTAGAGCTCGGAGCCGGGACGAAGAAGATTTTTTTTGGTGTATGCACATGTGTGTGTATGTGTGTGAGACAAGTACATGTGTGTGTGTGAGAGACAAGCACATATGTGTGTGATACAAGTAATTTGTAATTGATAATCTCTACTAATTATTAAATGTTGTGTTCTTTCTTGAAAATGTAAGAAAAACATTTTTTTAAAGGAAAAAAAAGTGTGGGCAGCCAGGGTTCGAACCTGGGCTACCCAAGGCTAACAGTGGGCGCAACCACTGGGCTAATGCTGTGTTTCTGACAGAACATAGCATTAGCCCAGTTTGTTTACTAAGTGTCCAAATTCTGCGGCGCACCTGGTTGTAGGTGCGCCACAGAATTTGGGAATTCTGTGGCACATGTCCGAGCTGAATTCTGTGGCGCATGCCTACTTTGGTGCGCCACAAAAAATTTCACTTGGTGAAATAGTCGAACCCTTTCTTCCCCGGCCACTCTTGCCAGTTTCTTCTTCCCCCGAACCCTAACTGCCACCGCGCGCGCTCTCGCCACCGCCTAGCACCGCTGCCGAGGAGGAGGATGCCCCGCCTAGCGCCGCCACCGTCGAGGAGGATGAGGAGGACGCCCGAGCCGCCGCCGCCGTTCGAGCCGACGAGGAGGAGAGCCCCGCCACCGCTACACCGTCCACCGTTCGGTGAGCGCCTCCTCTGCCCCTCCCCACTCCCCACTCCACCGTTTAATTTCTTCACAGTGTCCATTCAATTTCTCTCAGATCCTGATGGAGCGTCCTAGTGCTTGAAATTATTTGCCCATTGCATAACTTTGATGCGAAGTCAACAGACAGTTCCATTGTTCGTTCAAATAGCGATTTTAATACATGTTGTGTAGTTTCGTGCAGTTAAGAAAAGTCTACCATAGAAATATGGGTTCATAGTTGGTTCCAAATATTGTAGTAGTTTTCGCTAACCTATCGAGCAACAAGCAAAGCCATTGTTAGGACAAGAAAACAAATGGCACCAACATGGTCTAAAAGGGTAAAGTCTTCAATGTAACAACTAAAAGGTAGGAAACATGGAAGTTTATGTTCATTTCCAAACACTAGTGTAGAAACAGAGCACAACCAGGTATTAAGAAGCTAAGTGTATCAGGCATACAAGAAAATCAAGGCTTGCCATCATCAGCCAAATAAACATACCCCATAAGATGTTACAAATTAAAGTAAATACATATATTCTTTGAATTTTGGCGCTAGCGTACACAAACGAATATGAGTTCCAAGTTGACTGCATAGTGCTTGCAGACTAGAGATCAGAGTCCATGCTGCAAATTCTAAATATTACAATACAAACTCTAGCCATCATTGAATTTAAGAGGGGGACTATTGTGGGTATACTTCATGGGTGTACCATCGACAGTGCCTAGATCCGGCAAGCCCGGGTGGCCCATAGACGGTGATGGTGGCATACGACCCATCGGACGACCCAGTTGCTGTTGATCAAGATGGAGGAAGTCCAGCCCAGGAACAAGGAGCCGGATCCCAACCGACGTACGCTTGAAGTCGGATCCGTCCTGGCCCATCAAAGGTAGCCGGATCCAGTATGACATATTAGGTAGTAGGCCGATCATTGACGTGCACGGCAATGTAATGTACCGTAGTTAGGCGAGATTGTATTCCGGCTAGGACTCTTCGTAGAAACCCTAGATCCTGGCGCCTTTATAAGCCGGATCCCGGGAGCCCTAGAGGCACAACCACAACTCATTGTAACAACGTGAAAGCACCCAGATAATTCCAGACAAGCAGCAGTAGGCCCTGCCTCCGAGCAGCGTGTTCCGAAGCTGGGTAAACCGCGTACCACCGTCCCAATGGCTCTCTTCCCAATGGCCCCTACTTCTTCCCCCTGCGTGAGGATCCCTCCTCCGGGGTACCGTCGAATAGGCAACGACAGTTGGCGCCCATCGTGGGGCCAGCGGCGTCTCGAGGCCGGAACCGGGAGGGTTCTACCTTCGGAGGCATCGGCGACACCATCGCCGTCGGGCGTGTCTTGTACGCCGGCAACTTTCCGATCGTCCCTCTAGACGAATGCTGGATTCCAGCTAGGACCGACCCCGTCAAGCTCTCCATCATCCCGATCGGGGGGGATACATGATACGTCTCAAACGTATCTATAATTTTTGATGCTCCATGCTTGTTTTACACTAATTGCTATATGTTTTGTTTACACTTCGTGGCACTTTTATGCATTTTCCGGAACTAGCCTATTGACAAGATGCCACAGTGCCAGTTCCCTGTTTTCTGCTGTTTTGTATTTCAGAAAAGTTGTACAGGAAATATTCTCGGAATTGGATGAAACAAAAGCCAAAGTTCCTATTTTTCCCGGAGCGAAGACGGAGTCCAGAGCAGAGACGGAGGAGGGCCACAGGGCGGCCAGACCATGCCTAGGCGCGGCTTGGCCCTGGCCCGCGCCTAGGGGTGGTCTGGGGCCACCTGGCCTCCACCGACTTCACCCTTCCGCCTATATAAAGCTCCCGACGCGAAAACCCTAAATCAATCAACCTCCATCCACGAAAAGTTCCGTAGCTCCGCCGCCGTCACAGACAAGATCTGGGGGACAGAAGTCTCTGTTCCGGCACCCTGCCGGGACGGGGAATTGCCCTCAGAGCCATCTCCATCGACTCCACCGCCATCTCCATCGCCGTTGCTGACTCCCATGATGAGGAGGGAGTAGTTCTCCCCCGGGGCTGAGGGCTCTACCGATAGCTATGTGGTTCATCTCTCTCTCCCATGGAGTGATCTTTATGTGATCATGAGCTTTGTAATCTAGATGTCGTTATGATATTCAAGTGGATTTTACTTATGTGATCTCCGGAGACTCCTTGTCCCACGTGTGTAAAGGTGACAGTGTGTGCACCGTGTGGGTCTCTTAGGCTATATTTCACATAATACTTGTTCACTGCATTATGATTTGAGTTCGATGTCTCTATGAAATTGTGGTGTGTTAGTACCTCCTATGAATGCTCAAAGTGACAGCGTGGGGTGTTCATTAGTACTTGGGAATACATCTTTAAGGTTTGCTTTTGCAGCCTTACGCGGTGAATTAGTGTTCGTTATCCAACCGGAGAGTAGTTCAGAGTAGCATAGTGAAGTGCTTATATTTATATTCCTTTATGATATCATTGTTGAGAGTGACCACTAGTGAAAGTATGATCCCTAGGCCTTGTTTCCAAACATCGAATCACTGTTTATTTACCGTTTTACTGCATGTTTACTTGCTGCCATATTTATTTCAGATTGTTATTACCACTCATATTCATCCATATCACTTGCATTTTACTATCTCTTCACCGAACTAGTGCACCTATACATCTGACAAGTGTATTGGGTGTGTTGGGGACACAAGAGACTTCTTGTATCTTAATTGCAGGGTTGCTTGAGAGGGATATCTTTGACCTCTACCTCCCTGATAAACCTTGGGTGATCCACTTAAGGGAAACTTGCTGTTGTTCTACAAACCTCTGCACATGGAGGCCCAACACTGTCTACAAGAATAGAAGTGTGCGTAGACGTCAATACACATCTTCATCGGTGAGACCGTCGATTCCGAAAACGCACTGGTAAGTAACGCAGCTACGACCGTCGCTGAGCAGGACGCAGCTACGAAGATCCGATCTGAGATGCAGGAACTTCCTAAAGAAGGTTCCGCCTTAGATAGGAAAATATCAAAGCCCACCCAATCCGCCCCTGAGCAGGAAACAACGTTGGAAGACCAATGCAGATCCGCCTGAGTTTCCCAGGTGTTACAAAAGCAAAGATGTCACTTCGTGCACTTCCTCGCACACAAACCCGGATCCGCCCCTCCAGAGGAAGGCGCTGGACCTGTGCAAGCAGAGGATGCCGGAGATAACAACAACTCCGAGCACCAAGAAGGAGCCGGAGACAACGAAGACTCGATTCTCGACAGCCTCAGCCCGTTTTCAGATGACGTCTCACCTATGGCTTCGTCGGTGATGAGGGATCACCTCGCCAATGCCTATGGATTGTAGATTTGGGTTTCGGGGAAGAGTGACGATGGAGATTTCGGGAGCGAGATTGGGCACACGATATACCCAGCTTCGGGTCCCCTCGGTGGAGGATCCCTACGTGCTGCTAGCAATCTAGTATATGATCACAAGTATGTTTACAGGGGGCCACCGTAGGCGAAGCTATATTGTCTATATGTTGTCCTCTCTCTATCGGGTGCCCTAGCTGGCTTTATATATGCAACCAGCCTAGGGTTTTACAAGAGTCTTAGTCGACTACTTCTTTAGGTTGCCTTCTTGGGCCTTCTCCATATTGGGCCGAGCCGGGTATGGTAACAATGGGTACCCGAAAGATATGCCCATGACAGTAGCCCCCGAGTGTTTAGGGAAGTCGAAGACTTGCGTAGAGACTCCAATCATAATCATCTCCGAAGTCGAAGAAATACAAGGCGAGGCCATTGATCTGGAAATATATCAGGTCAATGTCGTAGATCCTGTGTAGCGTAGATGATGTCGACGATTCTCGAAGTTATTTTTCTATCGGGTGCGCGACCAGCGCTCCTGATGGGAGTAGCCCCCGAGTCTATGGGCAGGTGTTTGCACCTGGGCATAAACTCAAGTTGTACTACTTGATGAAGAACTTGACTATATTCCTGGGCGCAGCCACTCTTTTTATCGACTCCTGCTGGAGGACTTGATATAATTGTCGAGTCCTTTTGGAGGACTTGATGAAATCCATGTGCTCCCGATGGGAGTAGGCTCCACTTGAGTCGCAGAGTCGAGTTGAGTATACAAACCTTGATATATTTACCATGGAGATATTGGATCGCAGAATCGGGTTGAATCTATGAACCCTTACTTTTCTTCTTGATTTTTTCGATTCCAGGCCATTGCTATTTTTATTCGACATCTATATTGTACATGGATATTGGTAAATGAGGCTGGTTCATCTGACGGATCAGGTACCAGTTAATTGCCCTTGTGGCAAATCCGCATAAACTTACTTCAAGTTTGAGTCCTCAGACTCGAACCTGGGATACTGGCGTAATTCAGGACGTGCCGCTTTAGGACTTATCGAAAACTGAATTCCAGCTAAATTATCGGGTACCCAACGTGTCCGCTAGGATTTTCTTCACATTTGTTGATGTGGATAAAGTGGGAGAGCGTATTCGGGTGCGATGCCACGCCACGCAGGACGGATCCTGGGGTCTTACCTTCGTGACCCTTTTACAAATCACGGCATTCAGATTTTTTACCGCGGCAGACGCGCTCTGAGAATATATTGTCGAGTGCCTTCGTTCGGCTGATGGAACGACCCATATTTCTTGTTCTTCTATATTTTTCTCAGGCATGATGGGATAGCCGAATGTATTGGGTTCTTCTATATTGTCGTCGGGTACACCGCCAGTGTTCTCGATCGGAATAAATGATGAGTCGGTGGACCCGAAGATTTTTCCTTTTTTTTATTTTTTTATTTTTTGGGTTCCTCCTTGAAGAAAATTTCATCGGGTTCCTTCTTAAAGAAATTTTCGTCGGGTTCCTCCTTGAAGAGAATTTCGTCGGGTTCCTCCTTGAAGAAAATTTTGTCGGATTCCTCATTGAAGAAAAATTTGTCGGATTCCTCTTCGAAGAAAATTTCATCGGGTTCCTCCTTGAAGACAATTTTGTCTGGTTCCTTCTTGAACAGAATTTCGCCGGGTTCCTTCTTGAAGAAAATTTCGTCGGATTCCTCTTTGAAGAAAATTTCGTCGGGTTCCTTCTTGAAGAAAATTTCGTCGGATTCCTCTTTGAAGAAAATTTCGTCCTTAAAGAAAATTTCGTCGGATTCCTCTTTGAAGAAAATTTAGTCGGGTTCCTCCTTGAAGAAAATTTTCATCAGGTTCCTCCTTGAAGAGAATTTCGTCGGGTTCCTCCTTGAAGAAAATTTCATCGGGTTCCTCCTTGAAGAAAATTTCATCGGGTTCCTTGCAGTTTTTTTATCGAGTTCTTCATTGATGTAGTTTTTCCTAGGCGCAGTTCTTATTTTATCAACCTGAGATGTAGAGTGAATATATACAACGCAGCTCCCGAGTGTCGGGCGCGGCGAAAGTAAACGATAATCAACTTTGTATAAAATAAAGGAACACTTAGCTTATTGGGTACGACGGAGTCGACACGCGATGAAGTCTTCGAGTGCAGAGAAGAAGTCGAGCCGAAATAGAAACCACCAAATAGCGCAAATAGGTGCCGCCAAATTTTTGATGAAGAAATAGTCGAGCCCCCGAGCGCTGCTGGGTGATGTCATGATTGTTGCTTAGGCGCCGTGTCGCAGTTGTGACCCGCGGCGAAGTCGGTGTCGAGCCCCCGAGTGTTAGTCGTGACGTCGGAAGAAGTTTACGGAGTCGCGACGTCATATAAGGTGAAGCTATTTAGGATGAAGCCATTGACAATAATATAATATGAATCCACTGAAAATTTACGCCATTGGAGAAGAAATCGTTTGAAGATTAAACCATTGAAGATTACGCCATTAAAGATGAAGTACTGAAGATGAATCCAAGATGAAGTATTTGAGATGAATCCACATTGAAGATTACACCATTAAATATGAAGCATATATTGAAGATGAATCCGCCGATATCATAGAGGATGAATTCATTGACCCGAAGAAAATAAATCTAGTAATATTCATAGATGATAAATCCACTGGCCCGGAAATGCGTCGGGTAGTATTATATTAGAGGAAACCAATGATAACCCGAAGAAGACAAATCCAGTAAGCCGAAGAAGATAAATCCACTGAGCCGAAGAAGATAAATCCACTAAACCGAAGAAAATAAAATTCACCGAGTCGGGGAAAATATATCCAGAACCAAAGAAAATACATCCACTAAGCCAGGAAAGATATATGCCGAGTCGAAGAAGATAAATCCACTCGGCGCGGCGAGTGCGAGATGTCGTGTGCGCGATGGCGGATGCGTGATGGCGAATGGGGTCGACACATCAAAGTAGTCGAAATTTGTTCTGATCTGCAGTGGTATTACGACGCGAAAATTCTGCGAGCAACTGACAACACAAGCCGAACGAATATTTGGCTCAATAAATTTTGCGAATAGTAATTAACTAGAAATATAGCACCTGATTGTTGTGTCGGATGGCAAATTTGCGACGGCAGATCTCCCGGACGCAGCGAGTTTGTTGATGATGGGTCCCTGATTTTTTTTTCTTTTTCCTGGGTCGTTGGTCCTCCTCAAATCCAAAAATATTCTATTGCTTCAAAGAAACATACAATACAAGATAACCATGCCCCGCACATGAAGGGTTAGATTATAGCAATTAATGCCTAGAAAATCAATTAGAAAAAATATAAAATTGAATAAGAAAAAAGGAAATCAGCCAAGGATCAAGTCGTGTGGTAGCTTTCAATGATGATGGATCACGCCTCGCTGGTGCTCCTATCGGGTGCGTGCCAAATCAATGAGGATTCAAATTCTTTGAAATCGATCGGGTGCGTGGCGAAATCTGCTGCTGCCATACACGCTGTAACGCCCACACCATTTTTTTCTTACATCGCTTCCCCCGAATTCTCATGGGTGCATGCACCCACAGAAAAGCAGGAAGATGATTATATCTAGTAAACTATTGATACATAGAATAAGCAACAAGAGAGATGTCGTGGTATCGTCACGGCATATGCCATAGGGTGGCTTAAGTTAGGTGGTTCCTGCTATGGTCTACGGCGGTTTCCGGATGCGGGTATGGGCACGAGCGACACAGCGACGTACCCAGGTTCGGGGCCCTCGTATGGAGGTAACACCCCTACTCCTGCTCTAGAGTGTATATGCTGAGTGAGACAGTACAATGGTGCTCCTTGAGCTGTATCCGGCTGCTAGGAGGAGGCTGGAGGTAGACGAAGGCCTCTCTCCTGAGCGGTTCTAAGTATGGAAATGAGAAGTGATCGATCCTCCCCTCGCACGAGAGGGGTGGTGTGGCTTATATAGTGTCAGTTACATTTACAGAGAAGCCCCTATAGCCTACTGGCCGGGCCCGCCGACTCCGGCTTTCCCGCTTCCTGACGAGGCGCTGGCCTCACTGGACGTAGGGGTCGCATCCGTCCTTCTGCCGAGGTCAGCGGAGAGGGGACGTGCCGAGCGACATGCGCTAGGCGCCCGCTGTCTCCGCCGGTCGCCCTGCAGCGCATGACGCAGACATGCCATGACGGCCTGTCCGATGTGGGGCACTATTGCTCCACAGTGCCCCTTACTTTACGGGAGATGAGATCAGCGTAGACTTTTTGCACCCGGATAACCTTTCCTGAGCCTTCTCCTGCAAGGCTCACCAGCCTCGAGCCGGTCAGGGAGAACGAAACCAAGCCGGACATGGCACGTAGAAGCCGGCCCAGCCATAGCGCAGCCGGCCATGACTGGACCAGCGTAGACCTAGGGTCAGCCAACTCGCAAGGCAGCCGGCCACGGCTCCAGCCGGCTGCTCCTCAGCCGGCCTTTGCCGCGGGCCAGCCGGCCTCGAGCCAACTGTTCCCAGTCTTTTGCCATAACCGGGGTCTTCCTCCCGACATTAGCCCCTGAAGCTAGCGAGGTCCTGCGTAGAGAAGGACCTGGGCAGGTTTTTCCTGGCCGTTAGTCGTTGATCCCATGGATTCTGATGAAAAGCACTTGAGGGGCCGGCTGGGAATTTTCTTCCAGCCGGTTGCGCCCTCTTTCGGCTTGCTTCGTCCGGCTGCTCTCGAGCCGGACGCCACTTCGGTTTTGCGGATTTGATTTTCTTAAGTGCTGGAGAGGTCTCCGCCTTGTTGGTGAGGCGGCAGCCGATTTCAGAAAAATGCATCCGGCTTCAGCGAAGGTGCACCGGAGTCTCCGCCGCCTCGGGGCGCGAGTTGCGATTCGACCGGCTCTGACGGAATCTCTGTCTCTGGCGCTTCATCTGGTCACATCGCTGTTCCCTCCGGATTCTCTGTGGTCGTGGCTGACGTGGCGGAGGGGAGTTACTAGCAACGGACGGCGTGGTGGAGATCGTGGGCGCAGTTAATCCCACACCGCCGCCCACGTCCCCACGTCGCCCACTTGCCCTGGCCTCTTTAAATAGCGAGGGGGAGGCACCGAGGAGGCCATCCGCTCTCATCTTCTTCTTCCTTGCTCTCGCCGCGCTTCTCTCTCTCTGCTCCTTCGTGCCACCACGCGCAGATCGATTTCGCCGGTGAAACTCGGCGAGGCCTCGCATCCGGCCGCCGTGAAGCTACTCCGCCGATCCGCCGAGGCAGCGCAGCCGTTCCGGCGCCACGGGGGGCCGTTCGTCCACGCCGCGCAACTCTTCGCCGCCGTCCGCCGCGTCGACCATTGAGGCCATGGCGCAACCGAGCGGTTCATGGGAGGGATCGATCATCACCACAGACGATGTGGAGCGCCTCCGCCGGACCCTCCGCATCCCGGCGGGGGTGGAGACCCGCATCCCGGGGGAGGAGGTGGTGCCGGATCCAGAGCCAGGCGAACGGATGGTCTTCATCTCGCACTTCGAGCGAGGCTTTGGGCTACCGGCGAGCGCCTTCTTCCGCGCCTTCCTCGACTTCTTCGGCCTGCAGCCGCACCACCTGCCGGTGAATGCCTACGTCATGCTGTCCTGCTACGTGGCCTTCTGTGAGGGCTACGCTGGCCTCTGGCCGGATGTGGAGTTCTGGAGCCGGCTCTTCTACATCAAGGCCCAGACCACGGACGGCCAGCTGTGGGCCTGCGGGGCGGCTTCGCTCTACAGCCGGCCGCAGACCCCCTTCCCGAAGATCCCGACTGTGGACTCGGTGAAGAAGTGGCAGGCCACCTTCTTCTACATGAAGAACGAGAACCCGGCCTTCGACTGGATCAACCTGCCGGAGTTCTCGCTGGAGCCGCCTACCAAGCTGAACTAGGGGCACTGCTACAAGTCGGTTGACCTTGAAGCCGAAGTCAACCTGCTGTGGGGGCACCTCCGGACCCTTGTCACGGAGGAGCGGCTGACGGCTACGGATCTCCTCTGCTGCTACGCCAGCCGGCGAGTGCTGCCGCTGCAGCCGCGCTCCCACAAGATCTGCCACATGAGTGGCCGGTTTGATCCAACCTGGACATCAAAGCTGGAGCTCTCTCCGGCGGCGGTGGCCAAGCGGGTCAACTGGATCTCCCAGGCCAAGCTGGCGGTTGACTGGCAGTGGGGGATGGAGCCTTACCACCGCGATGACCTGCCGCCTCTGGTAAGTTTTTCTTGCATTAGGCCGGCTGCCGGCTTGCTGCTACCTTTGCCGGCTTGCGCACCCGTCGTGTCTTTATTGTTTGTGCCCTCTGCAAAAGTTCGCGCGGCAAACGGTTGAGGACGGGGACTTGGCGCTGAAGGTGTGGACGCCTGACCAAGCCGACCCGGCTGACCGCGCAGCCGGGGACGACGAAAGCCCGGAGCAGGCCGCCGCGCCGGCCGCTGGGGGCATGTCGACCCACCGCCGTCTCCTCAGGCGGAAGAGGAAGCGGAGCCGGCTACTGTGGCACCACTTCGTGTGGCCCCCCTGTCCGTTAGGCCGCCTGCGGCTTCTGCATCTGTGCCCCGGGTGCAGAAGAGGAGCACCGCCCAGATCGAGGCGGCGCTGAAGAAGAAGCGCCGGATGGCGGCGAAGCAGGTCCCGGAAGCAGCCGGGTAAGTTTCTTTTTATCAACTTGTTTGATTCCTTTTCTTTCCTTTTTTCTCATCTTGTTGTTTGCTTGATTGATTTTGGCCCCCCATCAAGTTCTCCAAGGGAGCCGGGGCTAGTCTGGCTTCCAGCGTTGTGTCGCCGCCGCCTGTGCAGCGGACGAGGAGGGAGCCGACTCCGCAGCCTCCTCCTCGAGCGCGTACGCCGCGAGTCTTCCCGCCCCCTACTACTGGGGCGGGGTCTTCATCTTCTGCGCTGTCGTTAAGCGCTCCTGGCTCCAGCTCTCAGGACGAGCCGGCCCGCCGCTCCAGCCAGCCGACCATCGGCGACATTCTTCAGCGCCGCCGGCCCGAAGGGCCGCCAGCAGGGGCAGGCAGGGCCGCGCCTGAGGTTGTCGTTATTGATGCGAGCCCAAGAGCCGCACCGCCAACGCCGCCGGAGTCTGCTGTCTCTTCCGGCCAGGCCGGCCAGGACGTGCCGCCTCCGGCTCCGGAGCCGTCCAGGGAAGAGCCGGTTGCCTCAGCCAACGCGGATGCCTGGGCGTTGGTTAAGGCCAAGGGCCCGACGAAGGAGCCCCAGGGGCCTGCGCAGCCGCTGGTGAGCCTTCACGTGTCGCTGGCCGCCTTGCTTCTGAATGTCGTTTCCGCTCCCGACTCCAGCCTGGGCTCAGCCGGCACCATGGAGAAGGAGTGGCGCGATGCCGATGTGCACGAGGTGACGAGCCGGGACAAGAGGAAGGGGATGGCCTCCATGGAGATGTTCTTCTCCGACTTCCGCGTCTTCGCCAACGCCACCGGTGCTGAAGCCAACAACCGCCTGAAGCGGATAGAGAAGGTTCACAAGGTAAGTTAATCCTTGTCCCTTTTTTGCAATTTGGTATTGTCTTGGTAGCCCTCCGAGGCGCGGGCTGGCTGCTGTGGAGCCGGCTCGGGTTTCGGCTATGTACTGACTTTTGACTTGCTCTCCACAGTCGGTTACTGACAAGCGGACCGGGTTGTACAACCGGCTTGTGGCCAGCTACCACAAGGCCAAGACCGACCGTGCCGAGATGGCCCGCGAGCTGGAGGTTGCCCAGGGTAAGCCTTTTTCTACGATTGATTGTTTTTTTTCTTTTTGAGTTCAGCCGGCTGAGGCCTTGCATTTCTTCCCGCTTGCAGCAGCTGCTGCCCGAGTCCCTCAGCTGAGGAGGACCTGCGGGTTGTGCGCGCGCAGTGCGCCGAGAGCCAAGAGGTGGCTAGGGCTCTGGCTGCCAAGGTGAAGGAGACCGAGGGAGAGCTATTGCGCCTGCGCCGGCTCGAGGCCAACCACCTTGCTGAGCTTGACTCTGTCAAGCGGGTTGAGCAGGAGAAGGTGGATAATCTCAACCAGCGGCTGGGCGAGGTGGACGGGCAGTGCCGGAAGCTCCGCGAGGAGATGACCGCCCAGTCCGAGGTGCTGACGGCTACGGCCAAGCGCTGGGTGGACGAGATCAGCGCGCTCGACCGCGGCCTGGCGGGTAAGTCCCTTTGCTATTATCTTTCTTCTATCTCTTGCCGGCTTCCGGTAGCCGGAAAAAATTTGATATCTCCATCTTCTGGCTGGGGGCTGGTCGCGTTCGCTCGCCGGCTGCCGCCAGGCTTTTTTGACTTCGATGTCTCCATCTTCTAGCTGGTGGCAGGCGGCGTTCGCTCGCCGGCTGCCGCAAGGCTTTTTTGACTTCGATATCTCCATCTTCTGGCTGGTGGCAGGCGGCGTTCGCTCGCCGGCTGCCGCCAGGCTTTTTTGACTTCGATATCTCCATCTTCTGGCTGGTGGCAGGCGGCGTTCGCTCGCCGGCTGCCGCTAGGCTTTTTTGACTTCGAAAAATTTGCTTTTTTCTGTTCTTTCCCCGGCTTGCGGCTGATACCACTGGCAGGGACATGCCGGCTGCTGTCAGCCGGATTTACAGGCTTTTAACAGATTTTGCTTTTTCAGCTGCCTTTCCCGAGGCGCAGCAGGCGGCACTGGAGGCGGCTGGCAAGGCGCGAGATGCACGCCGGCTTGTGACCGGTGAGGGGAGCTCTATGCACTTCTCCATGGACGACCACCTGGCCGCCATGGCCGCCCGGGTTGAGCCAATCACCATGCTGGGGTACGAGCTCCATCAGGCGGCTGAGGAACTTTTCTGACTGCTCTGGCCGATAGAAACGCTGCCGGGCGAACTCGCCAACTTGGTGAAGTGGCTCGAGAACGCGCCTGATCGCCTGCTCGACTGGAAGGAGTCCACTGCACGCGCTGGGGCTGACATGGCTCTCTCCTTCGTGCTGTCCTGGTACGAGGATGTGGACTTGGACCAGCTGGAGTCTCGGCGGGCTGGCGTGGAGGATTCGCTCAGCGCGGAGACGAAGACTCGCCGGCTTGCTCGGGCCTGCGCCATCGCCGACTTTGTCCGCCACAACACCTTCGTCAACGACCCGAATCCACCTGAGGAGGAGGAGGAGGTTGAAGACGAGGCAATGGCAGAGGCGGAGGAGGGTGTGCCAGAGGCGGGTCCGGCTACTGGCTCCGACGTTCCCCCGGCTGGTCCACCTCCAGCCGGCGCTTAGGCTTGCCTGTTTATCACTTTACTTTTGGCAAAGACAATCGTTAAATCCCCGGTATGCCGGGTGTAGCTGTAAAGACAATATTATTATCCTTTTATGAAGCTGCACTTTTTAGTGTGTTTGTTAATCATTTTGTGCTCCGGCTCGTTTTCCCTCTGCCCTCTTGCTTTTTCTCATCCGCCCCACCCTTTGGCGTTGCTCTTGCCGGCCATCCAGCCGGGTTGCGGTCTGTAGCCGGATCAAGAGCGGGCCGCTGAGTGAGGCCGATAATATTTCAGTCAAGCGAGCTGAGTTGAACATGCCGGTGCCTATATGAAAGTTTGGAACGAGGGTCGACTTGCTTTTACTCTTTATCTTGGTTGTTTTTCGCGTGCCGGCTCCTTAAGCATCTACCCCCCGCCAGCCGGACAGCCGGGTTGCGGTCTGTAGATGGTTCAGGAGCTGGCTGTCTGAAGCCGGATCACGGTACTGAGCCAACCGCGTGAGAGGGTTCAAGCCAATCGGCGAAAATGGTAAAGTACGCGAAAAATCGTTGGTACCAGGCGCTCTTGGCGCAAGCTTTTTTCATTAGCATAGGTTACAAAAGGGTACAGGGGATACCTACATTCCTCTCCTCAAGTGTAAAATGGGCGAAGCAAGTTGACATTCCAGGGACGTTTAGACTCCTTGTCAGCCTTGTTCGGCTTGTTTTTTCTGGCCTCTTGGGCATCTATGAGATAGTAGGAATCATTGCCTACAGCCTTGCTCACGATGAAGGGACCTTCCCATGGGGAGGATAGCTTATGTTGTCCGGCTGTCCGTTAGATCAGCCGAAGCACTAAGTCACCTTCTCGGAATGCTAAGGGTTGGACCTTCCGACTGTGATAGCGTCGGAGGCTTTGCTGATATATGGTGGATCTGGACACGGCCAACAGCCGGGCCTCTTCGACCAGGTCGACTCCATCTTCGCAAGCCTCCTTGGCTTCGGCTTCAGTGTATAACTTGATCCTTGGCGCGTCGTGCTCGATGTCAGTCGGCAGGACGGCTTCGGCCCCGTATACGAGGAAGAATGACGTGAAGCCGACAGAGCGGTTTGGTGTAGTGCGCAGGCTCCATAGTACGGAGGGCAGCTCTTCAATCCAGCAGCCGGCGGCTCGCTCCAGCGGCTCCACCAGCCGGGGCCGGATGCCGGCTAGGATCAGGCCGTTGGCCTTTTCCACCTACCCATTGGACTCAGGGTGTGCCACGGACGCGAGGTCCAGCTGGATTCCTTTCTCCTCGCAGAAGCGGGAGAAGACGCCTTGGGCGAAGTTGGTGCCGTTGTCGGTGATGATGCTGTGGGGGTAGCCATACCGCACGATGATGTCCTTGAGGAAGGTGACGGCTCTGGAGCCGTCCAGTTTTTTGATCGGCTTGGCCTCGATCCACTTAGTGAATTTATCAATCATCACCAAGAGATGTGTCATGCCGCCTCGGGCGGTTCTGAATGGGCCGACCATGTCAAGGCTCCACACAGCGAATGGCCAAGTGATGGGGATGGTTTTCAAGGCGGAAGCCGGCGCGTGCCTTTTCTTGGCGAAGCGCTGGCAACCGTTGCATGTTTTCACCATTTCCTTTGCATCTTTTAGCGCAGTTGGCCAGTAGAAACCGTGCCGAAAGGCTTTGCCTACTAAGGCTCTGGAGGAGGCGTGATGTCCGCACTCTCCTTGATGGATCTCTCTGAGGAGTTCTATCCCTTCAGCCGGCTCGACGCACCGCTGGAACACCCCACTTACGCTGCGTTTGTACAGCTGGTGGTTGATGATTGTATAGGCCTTGGCCCTTCTCTCAATCTGCCTGGCTTGGACCCTTTCTTCGGGCAGCACGCCATCTGTTAGGTAGGAGAGGAATTCTTGTGCCCATGATGGTATGCATTTTATCTCAAATACGCTGACCAACAAGGCCTCCTGCGTGGGAGCTTCCGGGTTCGACTGCATGGTCGCTGGGTTCGGCTGTGGAGCCGGCGGGTTCAGCTGAAAAGCCCCCGGGCTTGACTGAAGAGTCGCTGAGTTCGTCTGTGGAGCCGGCGGGTTCGGCTGAAAAGCCCCCGACTTTAGCTGAGAAGCCCCCGGGCTCGACTGAGGAGTCGCTGGGTTCGGCTGTGGAGCCGGCGGGTTTGGCTGGAAAGCCCCCGGGCTTGACTGAAGAGTCACCGAGTTCGGCTGTGGAGCCGGCGGGTTCGGCTGAAAAGCCCCCGACTTTAGCTGAGAAGCCCCCGGGCTCGACTGAGGAGTCGCCGGGTTCGGCTGTGGAGCCGGCGGGTTTGGCTGGAAAGCCCCCGACTTTAGCTGAGAAGCCCCCGGGTTCGACTGCATGGTCGCCGGGTTCGGCTGTGGAGCCGGCGGGTTCGGCTGAAAAGCCCCCGACTTTAGCTGAGAAGCCCCCGGGTTCGACTACATGGTCGCCAGGTTCGGCTGTGGAACCGGCGGGTTCAGCTTAAAAGCCCCCGACTTTAGCTGAGAAGCCCCCGGGTCAGCCGGTACGAATATGGAATCCAAATCCGGTGACAGTGTGATGGATGGCTTCCGCAAATGTTGCAGGCCGATGCCTGCTGGGATTACCTGCCGGGTTGAGCCAATCTTGGAGAGAGCATCAGCCGCCTCGTTGTTGGCCCGTGGCACATGATGAAATTCACAGCCGTCGAAGAAGCCGGTTAGCTGCTGGACGTGGAAGCGGTGTGATGCCATGTTGGCATCTCTCGCGTCTCACTCGCCCGATGCTTGCTGTATGACCAAGTCGGAGTCGCCGAAACAAAGGATGCGGCGCACGCCAATCTCCTTGGCCAGCTTGAGGCCATGGATGAGCGCTTCGTACTCCGCCACATTGTTGGAGGCGGTGAAGTGAATCTGCAGGACATAGTCCAGCCGGTCCCCTTTTGGAGAGGTGATGACGATGCCGGCTCCCAAGCCGGAGCGCATCTTGGAGCCGTCAAAGTGCATCTTCCAGTGCGTGGAGTCGGGCACTGGCGGCAGGTATTGCATCTCGGCCCAGTCGACGAAGAAGTCCGCTAGGATCTGTGACTTGATGGCGGTTCTCGCTTCATAGAGGATGGAGTGAGGCGCCATCTCCAGGGCCCACTTGGCGACCCGGCCATTGGCGTCCTTGCTGCCAATGATTTCCGCAAGGGGGGCGGTGGCGACCACCTTGATGGGGTTCTCTTGGAAGTAGTGCTTGAGCTTCTTGGCCACCATGTACACGCCGTAGGTGACCTTCTAGTAGTGGGGGTAGTTTTGCTTGGACTGGGAGAGCACCTCACTGAGGTAATAGACTGGGTGCTGGACCGGCTGCTCCCTGCCCTGTTCCTTGCGTTCCACCACCAGGACAACACTGACCACGCGATTGGTGGCCACGATGTACAACAGCATTGGCTCTTTCGAAGCCGGCGATGCCAGGACAGGGGCGGTTGACAATACGCGCTTCAAATCGCGAAAGGCTTCATCCGCCTGCGGCGACCAGACAAACGTGTCTGATTTCTTGAGCAACTGGTATAGGGGCAGTGCCTTCTCCCCCAGCCGGCTGACGAAGCGGCTCAAGGAGGCCAGGCAACCCGTGAACTTCTGGACATCCTTGAGGCACTGCGGCAGTTCCATCTTCTCGAGGGCACTGATCTTCTCCGGGTTGGCTTCAATCCCTCGCTGAGAGACGAGGTAGCCAAGGAGTTGGCTGGCTGGCACGCCGAAAGTGCACTTGGCCGGGTTGAGCTTCATCCGGAATCTTCGCAGATTGGTGAAGGTCTCTCTCAGATCATCAAGGAGGGTACGCTTCTCCTTGGTCTTAACAACGACATCGTCCACATATGCGTGAACGTTTCTGCCGATTTGCTCTTGCAAGCATTTCTGCATGCACCTTTGGTAGGTGGTGCCTGCATTTTTCAAGCCGAACGGCGTAGTCGTGTAACAATAAGCCCCGTACGGGGTAATGAATGAAGTCTTTATTTGATCATCCGGATTCAAAGGAATCTGGTGGTAGCCTGAATAGGCGTCTAGGAAAGACAACAGTTCACAGCCGGCAGTCGAATCTATGACTTGATCTATGCGCGGCAGGGGGAAGGGGTCCTTTGGGCACGCCTTGTTCAGGCTGGTGTAGTCGATACACATGCGCCAGGAGCCGTTCTTCTTCAAAACCAGGACTGGGTTTGCCAACCAGTCCGGGTGCAGCACTTCCATGATGAAGCCGGCTGCGAGGAGCCGGACGATTTCTTCACCAATGGCCTCCCTTCTTTCTTCGGCGAAGCGGCGAAGGGGTTGCTTCACCGGCTTGGCTTCTGGCCGGATGTGGAGGTTGTGCTCAGCCAACTCCCTCGGCACACCCGGCATGTCCCGTGGAGACCATGCGAAGATGTCCCGATTCTCACGGAGGAAGTCGGTGAGCTCGCTTTCCTATTTGCTGTCCAAGCCGGCACCGATGGTGACGAACTTGTCCGGCTGCGCCAGGTCCAGCAGGATCTTCTTGGTGTCGTTGGCCGGCTGGAAGTGAGTCGTCCCAGCCGGGTTGCCCACAGCCATCTTGGAGCTCTGTGTGGCGCACTCCATGGAGCATCTGAGCCATCTTGGAGCTCTGTGTGGCGCACTCCATGGAGCGGCGATAGTCACCGGCGATGGTGATGACGCCCTTAGGGCCGGGTAGCTTCATCTTCAGGTACCCATAGTGGGGCACCGCCATGAATCGGGTCAGGGCAGGCCTGCCCAGGAGCGCGTGGTAGGGACTGACCAAGTCCACAACCTCGAACTCGATTGCCTCGGTGCGGAAGTGGTCCGGCTTGCCGAACATGACGTCCAGCTTGATCCGGCCGATCGGCTGGCAAGAATGTCCCGGCACGATGCCGTGGAAGACAGTGGGAGTGGGGCTGAGCTGGCTCTCCTGGATGCCCAGCTTGCGAGCCGTGTCGCGGTAGAGGATGTTGATGCTGCTGCCGCCGTCGATGAGGACACGCGAGAAACGCACGTTGCGCTGGCTCGTGCCAATGGTGGGGTCGAGGACCAGGGCGTAGCCTCCGGGCCTTGGTAGGACAGCCGGCTGGTCGCGGCGGTCGAAGGTGATGGCTTGCTCGGACCAGTTGAGGTACTGGGGGACTGGCGACATGACCACGTTCACCTCGAGGGAGCGGCGCTGCAGGCTCATCTTGTCCTCCGGCTCCGTGGTGAAGATGATGTAGGCGGCGTCCTCAGCGAGGTACCGCCCATGCTAGACCATGTTGGCCTCGTGCTGCTGCTCGGGGTTGGCGTCCTTGGCACCGGCTTGGCCACCCGGTCCGCCGGCTGGCGGAGGCGAAGGCGGAGGCGGCAGCGGTTCGCCGCTGTTCAACCGCTTGGTGAAGTGACAGTCGCGGGTTGTGTGGTTGGACGGATTTTTGCCGCTGTGGTACTTGCACGGCGTGTCGAGCATCTGCTCAAACGTGAACTTCGGCTTCTAGGGCCGGTCTTGCTTCTGGCGTCGGCTTCCTCCAGCCGCCGCCTGGTCCGACACGGCTGCCACATGGGCGGAGCCGTACCGGCGGTCCGGCTGGTCGCTGGGCCTCTTGCCGCGGTAATTGTCGCGGCGGCTGCCTTGCGAGGCTCCTTCGGCCGGCTTGTGCTCGGCCGGCTTGGCGTGATCGCGCCGCGGCGCAACTGGCGAATTGTTAGCCACGCTCTGGCTGGCTTCTTCAGCCAACGCGTATTTGTCCGCGATAGCCATCAGGGCCGCCATGGTCTTGGGGTCGCTGCGACACAGCTTGTGCCACATCATCGTGTTGGGCCGGCAGCCGGCCATGAAGTAGCTGATAGCCTGGATCTCGTGCACACCCTCACAGGAGTTGCGCATTTCGCACCAGCGCGTTAGGTACGCGCGGTCCATCTCGTCCGGCTCCTGCTTGCACATTTCCAGTTGCTGGGGGCGACCCGGCCGGCGATAGGTGCCGGTGAAGTTGCTGATGAAGGCCTCCTCGAAGTCCAGCCAGCCGTTGATGCTGCCGGCTGGAAGGTTGTTGAGCCAGGTGCGGGCGGAGCCGAGCAGCATGAGGGGCGAGTAGCGCACAGCCCAGCGCTTGTTGCCGTGGGCGATGCCGACTGCGGTGGAGTAGTCCAGCAGCCAATCTTCCAGCTTGGCGGTGCCGTCGTACTTGGGCGTGTCGCGCGGGAGCTGGAAGCCGTCGATCATGGGCTCGCCCAAGATGCGTGGGCCGAAGCACTTTGGGCCGGCTGGCCCTTCTTCTTCCGCGATGCGGGACTCTACGAGCCGGTCGAGGCGGTCTCTGGCGTCAACCGGCTCGACGCGCGGGCCCAGCCGGGAGTGGGCCGGCTGGCGACCGCTGCTGGCTTCGGGAGCCGGCCGATGTGGCCGCCTTGGCGCCGGCTGCGCGGAGTTGTGCTCCTGGCTCCTGCTTGGTGGTGGGCGGCTAGGGCCGCTTCCGCCGCTTCTCAGCCGGCTCTGCCGGTTTGGGCTGTCGTGGGTGGCTTGGGAGTCCCTGCGCCAACTTGGCGCAGGAGAGGACGACTCCGCCGTGTCTCTGGGGCCGCCTCTGTTGCGCCCGGCTGCACCATGAGCGTGAGAAGCACTAGGAACATAACCGGCGTACCTTGGGTTTTTCTGCTGCTCGGAGGCAATGTGGAGCAACTCTGTTACCCGCCTCGTCTGGCGGCGCAGCTCTTCACCCTCTAGGTGGCTTAGTTCTTCTGCGGCGGCTTCGGCTGCGCGCAGGTTCTTCTCGGGGGTGTTGTAGACCGGCAGCTCCATGGAAGGAGCCGGCGAATCCGCGCCGTCGCGGTCGATCTCGGCGCCTAGGCCGCCTCCTCTGCGGTGGATCTAGCCGGCTCGGCTAGGGTCGTTGCCCCCCGACGTAAAGCCGTGCGCGCGGTCGAACTCACGCCTGGTAATTTCCAGCTGGCGCTTGGCAGCAGCCAACTCATCCGCCTGCTTTAGGAGGAGCTGGCGGTGTGCCTCCAAATCCGCCTCGATGGTGGTGGGGTCTGCGCCGGTGGTGAGCGGAGTGCTCAGTTTGGCCCTGGCCTCCTCCAGCCGGGATGGTGGTGGCGGTGCCTTTGGGCCGGAGGCGAAAGCGCCACCGTCAGCGTTGCGCTCCAGATGAGGGCCGCGGGTGCGCGTGGTCCTGGCGGTGTTCTCGTCCCCAGTGGCCATGACCTCCTGTACGACGCAGGGGCTGGTGAAGTTGTTGCTGGCGCCGGCTCCCGGAGGAGGGCTTGCACAGCGCAGCACCTGCCGCGGGTAGCGCGGCGGCGCGACGGTGGCGACGTAGACGTCGTACTGCCCGAAGGAGATGACGCTGCCGCCGGCAGGGAAGGGCCTGTCGGCGAAGCAGCCAGCGTTGTCGCTGGCGCAGTCGCGGGAGCCGAATCTCCAGAGGAGGCCTGAAGCGACTCGCTTGCCGGTGGTGATGATGAGGCCCGTCCGGAAGAAGACACCGGTCGCAGATGCTGAGGGCCCCACGGTGGGCGCCAAATGTCGTGGTATCGTCACGACATATGCCATAGGGTGGCTTAAGTTAGGTGGTTCCTGCTATGGTCTACGGCGGTTTCTGGATGCGGGTATGGGCACGAGCGACACAGCGACGTACCCAGGTTCGTGGCCCTCTTATGGAGGTAACACCCCTACTCCTGCTCTAGAGTGTATATGCTGAGTGAGACAATACAATGGTGCTCCTTGAGCTGTATCCGGCTGCTAGGAGGAGGCTGGAGGTAGACGAAGGCCTCTCTCCTGAGCGGTTCTAAGTATGGAAATTAGAAGTGATCGATCCTCCCCTCGCACGAGAGGGGTGGTGTGGCTTATATAGTGCCAGTTACATTTACAGAGAAGCCCCTATAGCCTACTGGCCGGACCCGCTGGCTCTGGCTTTCCCGCTTCCTGATGAGGCGCTGGCGTCACCGGTCGTAGGGGTCGCATCCGTCCTTCTGCCGAGGTCAGCGGAGACGGGACGTGCCGAGCGACATGCGCTAGGCGCCCGCTGTCTCCGTCGGTCGCCCTGCAGTGCATGACGCAGACAGGCCATGACGGCCTATCCGACATGCGGCACTATTGCTCCACAGTGCCCCTTACTTTACGGGAGATGAGATCAGCGTAGACTTTTTGCACCCGGATAACCTTTCCTGAGCCTTCTCCTGCAAGGCTCACCAGCCTCGAGCCGGTCAGGGAGAACGAAACCAAGCCGGACATGGCATGTAGAAGCCGGCCCAGCCATAGCGCAGCCGGCCATGACTGGACCAGCGTAGACCTGGGGTCAGCCGACTCGCAAGGCAGCCGGCCACGGCTCCAGCCGGCTGCTCCTCAGCCGGCCTTTGCCGCGGGCCAGCCGGCCTCGAGCCAACTATTTCCAGTCTTTTGCCATACCCGGGGTCTTCCCCCGACAAGAGATTAGGTTTCAAAAAGGAATCGACCATGGCATATGGGATTGTGTACTTTTACCTGCTATAGCTTTCTAGAAAAATCGATATAAAGCTTTCTAGGAAAATCGATCTAACAACGTACGGTAGATTTAAGTAAGGAGAAGAACAGATTACCGATCGACCAAATCAGTTTTTGCATGAGGTTGTTTGCACGTGCCTGATACTAGGCATCCGAGGGAAACATAACGCGTCTCCGTATGCTCCCGAAGGAATTCAACACGAGATTTTTCGGACACGACAGAGCTGCATGTGCACACGTGTCGCAAACCATTGGATCGCCAAATCTGCTGCCACCATGAAGTTGTTATTTTTTGAAGAAGACGAGGAGTCTCGCCCGGATAACAAAATTCAGTCGCCGCGATTCCCACAGACGGTGCCAATTGACGAGGAATCACCTCGCCAATGTCTACGGATTGTAGACTTGGGTTTCGGGGAAGAGCGACGATGGAGATTCCGGGAGCGAGATTGGGCACACAATATACCCAGCTTCGGGTCCCCTCGGTGGAGGATCCCTACGTGCTGCTAGCAATCTAGTATATGATCACAAGTATGTTTACAGGGGGCCGCCGTAGGCGGAGCTATATTGTCTATATGTTGTCCTCTCTCTATCGGGTGCCCTAGCTGGCTTTATATATGCAACTAGCCTAGGGTTTTACAAGAGTCCTAGTCGACTACTTCTTCAGGTTGCCTTCTTGGGCCTTCTCCATATTAGGCCGAACCGGGTATGGTAACAATGGGTACCCGAAAGTTATGCCCATGACAGTCAGAGTATGAGAGGTACTGCAAGGAGCTGGAGGACGCAGAGAAAGAGGATGGTGAATCATCTCCGCCAAAGCAGGTCTTGGCGACCGTGGCTGGAGCTGATGGCAATAAGGACGACGATCCACAGAAAACTCCGTCTGGCTCTAACATCCCAGCTCCAGCCCAGCCGGAGGTACCGCCGCGGGTTCGTACCCGTGATACGCCGGAGCCATCGCGCGGCCGGAGCCTAAAGTTCTATGAAGGGATGCCAGCCGACACGCTTATGGAGGCGGCTGGAGAAAACGGAGAGCATGTTCAGCAGCCGGAGATTCTGACGACCCCAATCACATCAGATGCGGTTGCAGATCCGAAAGCTCTTGAAGCTACGCGTAAAGAGCTCCTCGCAAGATCCGAGAAGATAGTCAAGGTTACAACCTCAGTCCTTCAGGAAAAGGTGGACACCGAAAGGCTAATCGAGTGGGCTAGAGCCAATGAGCGCAAAGTGAAAGAAGCACTGTTGAGCACCAAAAATCTTGCAGAAGAGTGGCAGGCCAAAGTCAACGAAACACACGAGGAGGCGCAAAGGATGCGAAGAGAAGCTATCCGCCCTTGCAACATCAACTTTGACAAGTGCAGCCCGCCCGAAGCCCCTGGCAACTTCAAAGGATAACAAGAAGATGTCGGCGGAGCTCCTAGCCAAAAGCAATGTGGAGATTGATCTCGAGCACCTTCGTAAGTCATTGCCACGGCCATGAAGCAACAAAGCAAGGCGGATACTTCGCGCAGGTTGGAATCCAACCCGGAGGCATGTGTGTCCACATCACGGAAGAACGCTGCTGAAAGGTCAAGGGAGCGGCGCGACGATTAATCGCGCAATGGATCGACGGAGCATAGAAGAAAGACCAGGGAACACCCAAATCCAATCCCCATATCTTCGGATACTCCCCTGGGGAGAAAAATAAAGGAAAGGATGCGATGTACTCTGGCAAGGACAAGTACCGGAACCCCTCACTACCCAAGAACCAGTACGCGCCTCCGCGCCCTCATCGGCGAAGTCTTGCCGGAAACGTCAGACCCCATGGCCTGGCGGAATTAATATCCGCGACAACGATGAGCCTCGAAGGGACCGGAACGAAGAACGCACACATGAGCCCCGGAGGAGCCGGAACGAGGAACGTACACCTGAGCCCAGGCAATCTCGGAATGACGGAGGCAGTTGCCATGATGGCGAAGGTAGCCGCCGCAGCCGGAGCCAACGCCGCCAGGAAGGACACGGAGAATCTGAAAGCGGAAGAAAGAGGCCTCGCAGGCCCCCGCACAGATCTCCGTCACCAACTCCATGACGGAGGTCACACACCCGCTCAGAATCCCCTGAGCGCAGGCGGAGCTCGCGTGACGCACGGGAACGCCTCAACGAATACATGATCGAGTACATTGGCCCAAAGTGTTTTGGAAAGAGGATCCGGGAGGAGAAAACACCAAACGGCTTGAACCTCAAGCTACCCGGAAACTTGAAGCATTATGATGGCAGAGAGAGGCCCGATACCTGGATTGATGACTACTTCAATGCAGTCAGCTTTGCCGGAGGGGCCCCAAACAGGGCATGCCGCATGCTCCAGTTGTACCTTGTTGGTACAACCCGGATTTGGCTCAGCGACCTCCCGGAGAACTCCATCTTTTGCTGATTTGGCCTGAAGATTGCCTTTGAGGGACACTTCAGGGGCACCTACAAAAGACCATCCACGGCCAGTGACCTACAGGCCTGTGTCCAGAAGAAAAACGAAACCACCAGAGAGTACCTCTGTCGATGGTTGGAAACAAGAAACGAGTGCGAAAACATCGATGATCGCACAGCTATGCTAGCCTTCATGGGTGGCCTGCAGAGGGGAGGACTGCTCCGACACAAATTAATTAAAGTGCGAGTACAATGACCAGAAGTTGAACCTGGACAAGATGATTTCCATCGCCAGCACCCATACTGCCGCCGATGATGATGCAGGCGGAGAACTTCCGGCCATAGCCTTACCCCCGCATCAGCAGAAGAAGAACCGCGACGGCAATAACAAGCGGAAGAATCCCTCCAATGACCCAAAGAGCAGCGGATCTGACATGGTTGCCATGACGTTCCAGCGAGGTGGTCAAGGAGGTGGAAGAGGCCGCGGCCGCGATGGCGGAGCCGGCAGGGGCCAGCAGCGCGCTGAAGAAGTCACCGCTGCCGGATCCCGCGCTCCCCAAACCTATGAAGAGTACAGGGATATGCCGTGCTTGGCTCACATTGATCCGGCAACGGGCAAATCCTCTCACATAAATCGTAACTGCAAATGGGTCAATGATCTTAAGACAGATCCAGAAGCAGGATACAAGCGTGCTAGGAAGCACCGCCCACGCGGCAAAGGAGGCAAAGGCAAGAACAAGGATAAGGACGAGGACAGCTCCAAGGCGATGGATGAGGACAGGGCTTCGCCAGAACCCAAAGAGGGTAACACAGCCAACACCTCCAACCCCTTCGGAAAGAAAAGCGCTGGTGCATATCACACCTTCCTCGGAACTCCAACAGTTCGGGCGAAGAAATCCGCCCTCCGGACCTTGAATGCCACACTTTTGGTTGTGCCGCAGTACGTCAAGTGGTCGAAAAAACCCCGCACCTTTGACAGAGCCGATCATCTGGCCGTCATCCCTAAAGAGTGCTACGCTTTGGTTGTTAGTCCCCGCATCGACGGGTATGACTTCTCCAAATGCCTCATGGACGGTGGAGCCAGCTTGAACATCATGTACCTGGAGACTCTGGAGAAGATGAACCTTACCAAGGAACAGCTTAAGCACAGCACTACAGAATTCCATGGTGTGGTTCCGGGTAAAAAGGCGAACTCATTGGGCAGCATCAAACTTCTCGTGGCCTTCGGTGATGTTAATAATTACCGTGAGGAGATGATCACGTTCGAAGTTGTGCCCTTCAAAAGCTCCTATCATGTAATCTTCGGCAGGCCCACTTACCACAAGTTCCATGCGAGGCCGTGCTACATCTACAATAAGCTCAAGATTCCGGGTCCTAACGGTATGATCACAGTATCCTGAGACTACAAGAAAGCTCAGGACTGCGAGGAGGGTGAAGCAACCTTTGCGGAGTCAGTTATCTCTGGGGCGGAGCTGCAAGGCTACAGAGCCGCGGTGGATCCGGCTGAGATGCACACCACCAAGAAGCAGATCTCTGACCAGAAGACCACGTTCAAAGCCGCGATAGATACCAAGAAGGTCGACCTCAAGGAAGGTGACGCCTCCAAGCAGGTATTCGTCGGAGCTGGCCTGGACCCCAAATAGGAAGACGCGCTCGTCGAGTTCCTGCGAGCTAACATGGATATCTTCGCATGGCAACCTTCTGACATGTCCGGAGTACCAAGGGAACTCGCCGAACACTACCTCAACATAAATCCGGATGCAAAACCGGTGAAGCAAGCTATGTGACACTTTGGAGATAAGAAGCGCCGCGCCATAGGAATGGAATTAGCAAAGTTACTAGAGGCAGGTTTCGTAATAGAAGTTATCCATACTGATTGGGTTGCAAATCTCATCCTTGTACCCAAAAAGAATTCTGAAATAATAAGAATGTGCATCGATTACTCCGGCTTGAATAAGCATTGTCCGAAGGATCCGTTCCCCCTGCCGCGCATTGACCAAGTCATTGATTCGACGGCGGGGGCGGAACTTCTATGTTTCCTTGACTCATATTCCGGGTATCATCAGATACGGATGAAGAAGTCTGACCAAAAGGCGACCTTATTCATCACTCCCTTTGGCACTTACTGCTATGTCACCATGCCTTTTGGTTTGAAAAATGCAGGTGCCACCTACCAGCGTACGATGCAGCGGTGCCTGAAGGACCAGATTGGCCGGAACGTGCACGCTTACGTCGACGACATCGCGGTCATGACCCGGAAAGGATCCGACTTGATCAGCGGTCTTCAGGAGACCTTTGAGAATCTCCGGAGGTACAAGATGATGTTAAATCCGCTAAAGTACGTCTTTGGCATACCAGCTGGAAAACTCCTTGGCTTCATTGTCTCTCATAGAGGCATTGAGGTAAATCCGAAAAAAATCAAGACCATCCTCAACATCAAAAGGCCAACTTGTCTCAAAGACGTACAACGATTAACTGGTTGTGTCGCAGCAATTAGTAGATTTGTTAGTCGTCTTGGCGAGAAGGCACTACCCCTGTACATGTTACTGAAGAAAACAGACAAATTTGTCTGGGACGACGCATCAGATGCAACACTCCAAGGGTTGAAGAGTATACTCTCCTCCCCACCTATTTTGGCAGCTCCAGAAGAGTCGAAGCCTATGCTCCTCTACTTGGCAGCATCCAACAAAGTCATCAGCATCGTCATCGTGGTGGAGCGAAAGGAAGAAGGACATGAGTACGGAGTCCAAAGGCATGTCTATTATATTAGCGAGGTCATGACGGAATCCAAACAGAGATACCCTCACTTTCAGAATAGCCTATGGAGTATTCCTAGGTAGCCGGAAGCTGAGACACTACTTCCAGGAGCATCCCATGACAGTTGTGAGCAAATCTCCATTGTCAACCATCATCAACAACTCCGACGCAACAGGACGTGTAGAGAAGTGGGGAATAGAACTTTCCGCTTTCGACATCAACTACAAAGCCAGGAATCTAATGAAGTCTTAGATTTTGGCAGACTTTTTCGTTGACTGGACTGAAGCACCGGAGGGCACGCCTGTGCCGGAACCAAAAGCTTGGGTCATGCATTTCGACGGATCTAAGCAACATCAAGGCTCGGGGGCTGGAGTTACCCTGAAGCCACCCACCGGAGAAGAACTGCAGTATGTTCTGCAGATTCACTTCAAAGCTACCAATAACATGGCGGATTATGAGGCTCTACTACATAGACTGCGCATCGCAAAGGAAATCGGGATCAAGCACATCATATGTTGCGGAGACTCCGACCTCGTGGCACAACAAGTAGCCGGAACCTGAAACGCCAGGAACTCCGTTATGGTGGCTTACAGAGACGAAGTTGACGAGATCGCCAAGTGCTTTCTCGGATACGAAGTCAAGTACGTCAGGAGAGACGATAACACAGTGGCATATATGTTGTCCAAGCTCGGATCCGGTAGGAAACCCATTCCGCCAGGAATTTTCCTTGAACACTTGAGGACACCCTCGGTAAAGGGCGCTAACCCGGAAAACCCAGACGTGGCAATATCTCTGGCTAAGGAGGTGATGGTTATCACTCCGGCTTGGACCAAGCCTTACCTAGACTACCTAGTCGATTAGAAGCTGCCGGAGGATTAAGTCCTCGCGCGACAGATCGTCAGACGAGCAAGGTCCTACACAATTGTTGACGGACAACTCTATAAGAGAAGCGCAAATGGAATTTTCCAAAAGTGTGTCTCAAGATTGTTGAAGTCCAAACGGAATATTCCAAAAGCGCAAACGGAATATTCCATAGGTATTTCTTGAAGTCCATATGTTGGATTCAAGTGTGGATGCCATGCATATGATGTTATACCTTTGGTACTGGCATCAAGAGAAGAATATGATGAGATCAAGAAGAAGAAATGAAGATGGAGTTCTTGTGTGGAATGATACGTCCAATTTGCATCACTATTCTATATCATAATTTACTGTTATTCATTGATATATTTCATATTTAGAGGTGATACTTATGTTATTCCATCTATTTTTGCATGTTTGATGATTATTGGAGAATTAACCGCCGGAGCCAGGAATCTGCTGGAAAAAGGACCGTCAAGGCACCATATTTCTGAAGACCAAAAATTCCCAGCAAAGATACAGAAAGTCCTATTTTTCTAGATGACGGAGAAAGCCAGAAGGGGAGGCTGAGATGGGCCCTGAGGGGGCCAGACCACCCCTAGGGGCGGGCCAGCCTCAGGCCGTGCCTAGGCATGGTCTAGGCACCCTGGCCCACTTCTGACGACGTCCCCTCGCGTATTTCAACCCCTCGAGAAACCGAAGATCGGGGGAGCGACCAGAGAAATATTCCGCCGCCGCTACGGGGCGGAGAACCAGAGAGAGAGAAAAGCTCTCCGGCAGGCTGAAATCTGCCGGGGAAATTCCTTCCCAGAGGAGGGAAATCGTCACCATCGTCACCGCCATCGAGCTGGACTTCATCGGGATCATCATCACCATCATCTCCACCACCAGCACCATCATCACCGCCGTCTCCACGCCGTCCCGCTGTAACATCTTAGGTTTGATACTTGTCTAGTTCATAGGGGAAACTTTCCCGGTGTTGATTACTCCTTGTAGTTGATGCTATTGAGTGAAACCATTGAATTAAGGTTTATGTCCAGATTTTTATTCATCATTATATCACCTCTGATTATGATCCATATGATGTCTCGTGAGTAGTTCGTTTAGTTCTTGAGGACATGGGAGAAGTCATGCTGTTAGTAGTGGAACTGTGTTGAGTAATATGCAATGATTTGGTATTTAAGTTGTGGTGCTATTCTTCTAGTGGTGTCATGTGAACGTAGACTACATGATACTTCACCTTTATGGGCCTAGGGGAATGCATCGTGTATTTGGCTACTAATTGTGGGGTTGCGGGAGCGACAGAAACTCAAACCCCCGTTAGAAAACCGGTGCACGAGGGAGTGTAGGATCTCAAAGTTTATGGTTGTGGTTAGATTTATCTTAATTACTTTCTTGCAGTTGCGGATGCTTGTAAGAGGTATAATCACAAGTATGTATTAGTCCAAGTATGGGGTAGTACATTAGCATAGGTTCACCCACACAACACTTACCAAACCATTGAAAATTATTCAGCTATGTGAAGCGAAAGCACTTGACGTAATTCCCGTGTGTTCTCAGGAATGTTTGTTCATCATAAGTAAAACAACCGGCTTGTCCTTTGCTATAAAAAGGATTGGGCCACTCACTGCAATTATTATTACTACATTTTATTTACTTGTACTTTATTTATCTGCAATACCAAATACCCCTACAAACCTGTTTGCTAGTGTTTACAGTGAATCCTTGATCAAAACTGCTCGTCAACACCTTCTGCTCCTCGTTGAGTTCGACACTCTTATTTATCGAAAGTACTATGATACACCCCCTATACTTGTGGGTCATCATGGAACTCAAGTTAGCCATGCTCTAGGTTATGTGTTAAGCAATGAATGATCAGGATATTATGATAGAGCATGAAGAGATACAAGGTTGACCAAGACTAAGAGTGAATATTGAATTCAAGTTGGTCAACACATGAAACATAAAGATTGTACCACTTTGGATCATGTGATCTTGTGGGTGGTAAGCCTTATCAATTATGCTTCATGAGCTGACCCACTATATATGTGCATTTGTGTTGTCTATGTGGGTTAGGTATCTTGCCATGGGCATGCATCAAGAGTATGATCTCATACAGCTCATGAGAGGATGGCATCAAGCTTGGATGGCATCAATGTTGAGAAGGGAAAGTTCAAGATGAGCATATCGAAGATCTCATGCTTGAAGCTTGCCGTCCATTTGGTGATAACGGACATGTGAAGATGTGCCTCAATGGATCTATCCCATAATGGTGTATGGGGGAGAAATTGTGAGTCTTCACGAAGCAACAACGATCAAGTGAGGCATTCCAGCTTGAGTGGAGGTTGAAGTGTTGATGTCAATATCAAGAGGGATGCGCAAGGCAAAGGCATGGCCTTGCTAGGTTTTCCTTTTACCGGTCTCAAGGTGGTTGTTGTGAGACCGGGTTATAGGATAGGTAGCCACACTATCAAGAGGGGCTTTCGGTTTGGTAACTTGATTGCATCGTCTTAGGGGGCACAATACGTTGCATACTTTGTATCCCTATATTCTTGTTGCTTCTGTGTGTATCTGTATTTGAGGTTCTTGAGATTGTTGCTAGCTTTACAACAAGTCCAAGTTCATCGAAAACAGAATTCGTATGCATCTTCTATTGCGTTTTCATGTTTGGAGATTTTACAGGTTTGCTTTTTATAGATAGTTCAAACCTTTCATATTGTTGTTCTTACTCCACGGTTGGACTATGATGTTTCTATGCATAATGTTTTAGAGATCATTGTCGTGATTCCAACTGGCCCAAGATCATCGAAATCGGAGTCCAGATGCAAAAGTTATCGCATTTTTCATAAAGGCGATTTTTCTGCCAGTAGCATCCGACATATAGGTTGGCGCCGCCAGGTTCAGTCCTGAGTTGGTCGGCGTATAGGTCGGCCTACCGGGTCCAGGACCAGGTAGGTCGACATGCCGGGTGCTGCTACTGGGTAACATTCTGGGGGTTTTCTGGACCATCCGACACCCTGGTCGGCCTGCCGGGCTCTATGCCGGGTAGGTTGGCACCCTGGTCGGTCCCGCCGGACTCGGCGCCAGGTGGCTCGACTTTTCTCTCAAACGGTCACTTTTCTTGAAGGGGTATAAAAGGGGCCTTCTTCCCCATTGTTTCTAGGGTTCTTGAGCACATTTTTGACCACCATTGTTGAACCTCTTGAGCTTGCTTCCTCTCCCTTTCCTCCCATGATTCTTGCATATTCTTGAGGGATTTGAAAGAGGAGATCTTGATATACAACCTCCACCAATCCATTCATCCTCTAAGTGAGGAGAACTCGTGGGATCTAGATCTTGGAGTCATTGGTTGACCTCCACCATTGTTCTCCCTCTCTAGTTCCTCCATAGCATTTGTTGCTTTGGTGGGATTTGAGAGAGAATGATTTGAGCACTTTTCTCGGTGTTCTATCTTTGCATCCTTGCATAGTGTTGTGCTCTCCATTACGATTAGTTTGAGTGAGACACCGTGATCTTGTTACTCTTTGAGGGGTTATCTCCTAGTTGGCTTGGCGGTTGGTGCTCCGGTAACCTCTTTGTGGAAGATTGTGAAGATGCCCGGGCTTCTCCTTCGTGGAGCTTGTGAAGTGGTTGTGGAGCTTTCCATCTCCGGAGTGGAGGAAAAGCTAGCCATAAGGGAAAGGCCTTTGTCCTTCGTGGTATTGACTTGGAGAAGAAGGTGAGCCTTCATGGCGTTTGGGAAACCTTCGTGGTAGCCCGCATCTCTCCAGCGTGATGTATCTCACCTTGTGTGGGAGAACCCGGGAATACATCTTCGTCTCCACGTGCCTCAGTTATCTCTATACCCAAGTTTACTTTCCTTGTGATAGCCATCGTGCTTGAAGTACATATATCTTGCTATCACTTGTGTTACATATATTGATGAGGGTGCTCCCCGGCAATGCCCACCATGAGGGGCTTAGGGTTGACGGAATCCTGCAGGCTGACACGAGACATCGGATACGTACCAAACAAACGGGGAGAGAGATTTACCCAGGTTCGGGGCCCTCGATGAGGTAAAACCCTTACTTCCTGCTTGTCTGATCTTGATTATCGAATATATCGGGTTACAATGGGATAGCCGATAGGCTATGGTTGTGGTTTCATCGAGAGGCTAAGATTCTAGGGTTCTAGCTCTTGACTTGTGGTGAATCTATGTGTTCAAGTTGTGTCTCGGCAGACCCTGTCCTGGCCTTTATATAGCAGGCCAGGTCTCAAGAGTTCTGTGCGGATTCGACTAAGTTACAAAGAGATCTATTCTAATCTTTCCTTGTATATCGTCTTCTTGCCTTGTTCGTCAAGAATCCTTCTTAAAGTGAATCTCTTTTTCTGGAACCGACGTATCGGCCCACCTTGGTCGTCGGGCAATCTTCATGGGCCCCTGGTTGGGCTGGAGGAGGTAGTCTAATGTTGGTTACCCGAAGGGTAATGCCCACATCAGTAGCCCCCGAGTGACTGGCCAAAGTAAAGCTTCGGGCAGGGACTATAATTGTCTTCTGTCGAAATGTCCATAGTTGCAGAAAAGACTTGATCCTTTTTTATCATTTTAAAGTCAAAACTGCTTTTTATCGGGTGCGCGCCCAGCGCTCCCGATGGGAGTAGCCCCCGAGTCTAGGGACGGATGCTTGCAACCGTGCGTAGACTCAAGTTGTACTACTCGAAGATTCTGATGCCGATGTTTTCTGAATTGCCTTAATCATCCGATATCTTTTTGTATATCGGGTCTTTTAAAACTTCGAGTGAAGTTATTTAATATGATAGTACATAAGGGATAGAAGCAACGTGCGCAGCTTTACTCGATAGATCGATGCTGGTTAACTGCCGATGGCAAAACAACGTTACTCTACTCAGAATCAAGTCCCCGGGCTCGATCCTGGACCTTCTGAATATCCTCGGGTTCATTTTCCTTCACCTTCAATAACTTTTATCGGGTGCGCGTCCAGCGCTCCTGATGGGAGTAGCCCCCGAGTCTAGGGACGGATGCTTGCAACCGTGCGTAGACTCATGTCAAGCAACTCAATGTTGCAGATTCCTTCGGATGCTTCATAAATGAGGAGTCGATACTTTTGATGACATCATCAATGATGTGGCTTCTGCGGTGGCTCGATTGACAGGACGTGACTTAATGGGCCCACCCTACTTCTGCGCGGTCAGTTAGGAAATGACTGATCCTTGCGCGTTGACCGAGGCGTTTCCTCGTTTGTCGTGCGTAGTGGGGGTAATGGGCCGCCTGTTTCTCTCCCTTCCTGACACGTGTGCGATTAGATCCTCGTCCACTTCTCCATGACGCGAATTTAACGACCATGATCCTCAGCCATTTTTCATTATAAGAGGGGGGCGTTTTAGTTTTAACCTTTTATGCCTCCCATACTGCTCATCTTCTTCCTTTACTTGCCATTGCCTCTGCGTCCAAGAGCTTTCACGCGACCATGGGCAAAAAGAGGGCGACCGCCAGTTCTAGCGCTGTTGCAAGTGCAGCCAAGGCCAAAGATTCCACCTCATCGCGCAAAGTGGGCACCGCCGCCAATCTCGATTGGGCGGCATCCACCATCTCAAAGCGCGATGAAAACAAGTTGAGGTCGCTAGGGCTCATCTCTTCCGTTGAGTCAGAGTTCGCTCATCTAGGTCCTGCCTCTCGCCCAAAGCCCCCGAAGGGTTTCACTGTTATGTTCTCTGCTTTTTTGCAACGTGGGCTTTCTCTTCCAACCTACGAGTTCCTCCATTGTCTTCTTTTCTCCCACGGGATCCAGCTCTGGCAGCTGACCCCAAATTCCATCCTTCACCTCTCCATCTTCATCACTGTATGCAAGGCTTTCCTCGGCATTGACCCCCACTGGGGTCTTTGGAGGAAAATTTTCTATGTCAAGCGCCACAGCGGAGGCGAAGGTCCCCATGTGGTCGGTGGTGTCGGCTTTGTCGTCAGTAAAGAAGTTAACTACTTCAATTTTCCGATGAGGGAGTCTGTCCAGGGCTGGCGACAAAAATGGTTCTACCTTAGGGACCACCCAACGTCAAGCCACCGCTCCAATCTGCCGCCGTTCGATGACGTTCTCGAGGCAGTGCCGAAGAAATCCTAGCAAAATAGTTTGACTGCCGAAGAGAGCGAGGTGGCCGACCAATTGTACGAGAAGATCTTAGATCTAAAGAGTGCAGGAGGTCAAACGATGAATGGAACCGTGGTTGTTGCTTTGTTCCTGAAGCGTCGGGTGCAGCCGGTGATGTCGAGGAGCCACCAACTTTGGAAGTATACTGGCCCCGGCAACCAGACTAGAATCAATGCGACTGATTTCACGGAGAGCGAGCTTCGGGACGAAGTGAGACGCTTAACTTGCTTCAGCCAGAAGGACGTCATAGCCATGACTTCGGCTCATCCTCCTTTCGGCCTTAGCCACCTCCCTTCCGAGGTAATTACTTAATTGCTTTTACAATCGATGTCATTCTTCATACTCGAATTTTAATGCCTTTCTTTTGTCTTCGACAGCCTTCTACCATCGTCCAATGCTACCCTCCAACACCTGAAAGCGGGGCAGCTCCCGAAGATGATGATGCTTCTGAAGAAACTGAAGATAATCCCGATGTGATTGAAGATAGCGATGCTTCTTGTGATGAGGCTCCTGAAGATGACGCATTCCTCATCTCCAGGCGTCGCAGGAGAATCAATAAAGATCTGATGGCAACAACGGAGTCGAGTCCTATTGGATGAAATGACAATGATGCTAATGTAAGTCCTTCTCCTGCGCCTTCTCATGAAGCCTCGGCTCCCCTGGCACCAAAGAGATCGTCAGGATTCTTCGCTGAAGAAGATAATTTGATGTCACTTTCGTGAGTTTCTTTTCCCTTGCGTTTCTTTTTATACTTCCTGATAACTTTCACCTCACGACAGTCCATATTTTCTTCGAATAGTACTGGTGAAGATGAAGATGTTCCTCCTCTGAAGAAGACAAAGGTGAACTCTGATAATCTAGAGTCAACGAAGGAGTCGACGCCCTTATCTACCGAAGATGAACTTGCTGCTCCTCTCCCGCCAAGGAAAGCCGTGGCCAAGGTCAAAGCTTCTTCAGTTGCTCCTTCAGCAAGCGCCTCCATTCCTCCTCCGTCGAATGATCATGTAAGTGTTTCTTCTTTTAATAGTCCATACCCAGCAGCCCCCGAGCCGATAGTTGGCTTGGTCAGAGCCGAGTATAGGTTATGACATGTTTGTCGCATATTCTGACATAATCCTTTTACTTTTTTGCTGCAGCCAATTCATGCCGTAGTCGACATCGTGGTAGACTTTGCTGATAAATTCGTTCGATTGGAAGCGGAAAATGCTCAGCTCCGCGAGGCTGCCAAATCTTCATCTGATCAAGTGCGAGAAGCAAACAGGCTTGCAACCGAAACTCGGAACGAGAATGCGAGCCTGAAGGAAGAGCTGAAGAAGCTGAAGAAAAAGATGAAGGAAGAACAGGAGTCGAAGCTTAGGACAAGAAAGAGGGCGCTCTTCGCAAATCTATCGAGAGCTTGTTAAGTAAGATTTCTTCGCCTTGTTTATTTCTTCTTTCCCCAGAATATTTTGTCGTCGTAATGGATTATTTTCCGTAATATTTTTAGGTACTGCCGACATGCCCGTCGACCGTACCAATAAGCTTCGAGTGGATTCCATGTCGGACGCTCTTTCCTTTGCTGTGGAATCCACTGAGCAGATCCAGGAGCTTCTAAAGAAGGCCAAGGGAGCTTTGTCAAAGATGTTCTCGATGATGTTCCCCAAGCTGGATCAGAACAAGACTCTTGGAGAGCTGGCAAACACCTTCTTCATCGACTCCAGCAGCGCTATTGAGGTATTGAAGCGTCGCTCTCGCCTCTATGGAGCGGTTCTTGCTTTTCAACTCTTGATGGGGCATGGTCTTGAATCTGAGTTGGAGCAACTATCCAAAGCGTTACCAACAGACGCGGATGGTTTTCCTGTTGATCTTGGCCCCTTCAAGGAATCATCACAAATATGCGCAAGCCGGCTCCTCAAGTTAGTTGATGATGAAAAGAAGAAAGCTACATCCGAGACTATGCCAATCTCGTCAGCGCGGACTTAAGCGCCCTGAGTCCACTAATATGCTTAGTTGTAATCTGAACATTTTTATCTCGTCCCCTTGTTTTGTAACGAATTATGCTGGCTTTGTTGCCAGCACTCAACTTTTAACATAGCATTTCCTTTGAATGAAAAGGTTTTGATGGCTCCCGATGGGAGTTTCCTGAGCTTTATAATTTCTCCTTGTTGATTTTCTGAGAGTGTATATTGAACAACTTGCTGCAGATACCTTCGACTTCTTCTCGTGCCGAAAGTTCTCTGAACTCTGCAGCTGTCGATGAATCTGAACTTGTGCGTCGACTGCGCAATCAAATATCTCAATTGGATAAGGACATGGTTGGACTCCATGCCATGGCCGCATTGGTGAAGAAGAAGAGCGAGCTCGCTACAGCAGTCGAACAACATGCTCTGGATCGTCTGCGTGTGGCTACTGAGAGCTTAAGTTGTAAGCAATCAACGCCTTTTTGTTTCTTATATTTTTCTTTAGAAAGAATCTTCCCCTGACTTGCTTTTCCTTCATTTTCAACAGTCGCTGATTTCAATGAATCAGAGGAAAACACGCGAGTCCACGAGAAGATTGCAGCAATGACCGACATATCACACCCGAAGTGTTCATTGTGGTCGAATAGATCAAAAGCCGTAATTGTGGCGAAGTTCGAGTATCGGGTGAAAAAGGTACATTATTACTTCGATAAGTACCACGCTCATCTGACCATGGTGTGGAGGACCATGTTCCCTTTGGATCCAGCTCCCGAAACTCTGTCACCTTTGATGACTCGATTCAAGAATCCTGCCAGAATTCAGTCTTTAGTGCGCAAAGAACTTCTTGCTGGAGCTGAACTGGCATTTGATTCTGTGCTAGCTTGTCATCCGACCCTGGATTTAGAATCCATAGCCAATGCTAATGTAAAACTTGATCAATACTACCTCGTGGCTAGGCATCCTGCTTATATTTTTATTTCTAGGATGGAGGCAGGTACCGAAAGAAACTTGAAGAATCAGGCGGATCAAGGAACCTCATCATGATAGATATTCTTGATTATCCTTGCACATAGCGTGCTTTTGTAATTACTGTGAATGAATTACTTCCCTTTTTTAAAAAAGAGAACCTTGTATTGCAATGACGATGTTCTTTTTTAACACCCCATGCTGTCGATGTTCTTTTTATAACATCATGTCGAGTCGATGGAGCGTAAGCCTAGCCGAAGATTTTTATCTGTCGAAGACAACTGAGGGATCAGGTCAGTCTGCTCGTTCGACGACCCAGTAGTAATCGCAAATATATTTGCCAGGTCGTACGTATGTTTGTAATGGCGACAGCCCCGAGTAAACGAGGGAACCATGCGCTTTTTTCGGCTTCGTAACACGGTGCACCGGCGTGAGCCTTTCATATTTTACATTGTTTTCCACCAATTGCAGCACTCACATGTTCCTTGAGGCTTGGTGGAAGTATTTTTGTATGAAGATTCTCATCAATTGTAGCACTCGCATGTTCCCTGAGGCTCTTGATGAAAACAATAATAGATCTTGCAGCCCCCGAGTATTGCCGGGTAGGCTGCGATATGTCAATAACCAGAGCTCCCGATGGGAGTAATAGTAACCGGCAAAAAATTAATAAACCTTACGGCCCCCGAGTATTGCTGGGTAAGCCACAATATGTTGATAACCAGAGCTCCCGATGGGAGTAATAGTAGCCGATAATTCCAAAAAGCTCCCGAACATTTGTTCGAGTAAAATAGTAATTATATAAGCTGAATCAGATTTTTTTTTTCATAATGTGCAACTGGGGTATACGTTATTTTGATGTTGGCTAAAAAACCTTATTGTAAAATAAAAGGGAAGTGATCAGTTCGAAGTTTAAGTGTAGAAGCGTCGCAATTGTGCGACATTCCATGGGTTGCCTTCCACTTGTCCTGTTGTAGTATTCTTGATACGATAGGCTCCTCCTGGGATAACTTCAGTGACGATGTATGGTCCTTTCCATGGAGATTCAAGCTTCAGATGTCCCTTCTGCTTTAATCGTAGTACTAGATCGCCTACGTCAAAGCTTCGAGTGCGCACCCTTCGGCTGTGATAATTCCGTATCGCCTGCTGATATACTGCTGTTCTTGCCAGAGCAACATCTCGAGCTTCGTCGACAAGATCCACAACGTCTTGTAATGCTTGAACAGAGGCTTTCTCATTATATGCGACTACCCGTGGTGCCTCGAAGCGAACGTCGGCTGGCAGAACGGCTTCGGCTCTGTGCACGAGGAAGAAGGGAGTATACTGCATCAATCTATTCGGCGTAGTCCGTAGGCTCCAAAGTACCGATGGCAATTCTTCGACCCAAGCTCCAGCTACTTTTGTGAGACGTTTTTTAATGCCATCGCAGATTAAACTATTGATTCTCTCCACTTGCCCATTGGTTTGGGGGTGCGAAACCGAAGCAAAACTAAGCTTGATGCCATTATCTTCACAGAATTCATGAAATTCTTTGGATGCAAAGTTGGTTCCATTGTCCGTGATGATGCTATGAGGTACGCCGAAGCGGCAGGTGATGCCTTTGAAGAATTTGACAGCCGTTGTAGCTGTTTGATTGGCTACTGGTATGGCCTCAATCCACTTGGTAAATTTGTTGACTGCTACCAGCAAATATGTATGGCCACCTGGCGATGATTTCGGCATTGGACCAACCTGGTCGAGTCCCCACTACGCAAAAGGCCATGCCAAAGGTATCGTCATGAGGTCCGTAGCAGGTGCGTGTAGTTTCGGTGCAAAACGTTGACAAGGATCACACTTCCGAACTAAATCTCTTGCATCGGCTGCTGCTGTTGGCCAATAAAACCCAGCTCTGAAAGCTTTAGCCACAAGTGCTCTGCTGCTTGCATGATGACCACACGTGCCTTCATGTATTTCTCGCAACAGGGCCTTTCCATCGTTGATGGTGATGCACCTTTGGAAGATGCTAGAGATACTTCATTTGTAAAGTTCACCATCCACTATAGTAAATGCTTTAGAGCGTCGCATAATGCGCCTGACCTCGACTGGATCATCTGGCAACTGCTGTTGACGTAAATACGCCAGAAAAGGTTCAGTCCATAAAGGCTCGAGGAGTAGAACTTGTTGTTCAGGTCCATCAATAATATCTTCGGCAGCATCTTGGGGCGTAGCCCCCGAGTCAGCAGTCAATTTTTCAGAAGGTGCCGAAGTCTTTATTTTAATAGACCGTTGAGTAATCACTTCGTAAAAGACTCCATCTGGAATTGGGGAGCATGTGGAGCCGATATTTGCCAAGGCATCTGCTTCCTCGTTGCTAGCTCTGCCGATATGTTTTAACTCGCAACCTTCGAACTTGGCTTCCATCGATTGATACATTTGGCAATAAGCGATCATGTTGTCGCTGATGGCGTCGCACAAATTCATTGACTGCTGAACCACGAGGTTGGAATCCCCATAAATATCCAAACAGGTAGCTCCACATGCTTTGGCCATACTCATACCGTGCAATGATGCTTCGTATTCTGCTTCATTGTTTGTTGGCAGCGAGAAGTTCATTCTCAGCGCATACCTCATCTTGTCTCCTTGTGGTGAAATTAACACTACTCCTACGCCTGCGCCCGTGCTTCGTTTGGAACCATCAAAGTACATAGTCCAAGAACCTGACATATCGGGTGCGGCCGGGGTTTGTGACTGAATCCAATCGACAAAGAAATCTGGGAGGACTGAGATTTGATAGATGTTCGGTTGATGTAGGAAATATCATGCGGTGCTAACTCGATACCCCACTGAGATACACGACCTGTAGCATCTGGATTGGTGAGTATATTCTTCAACGGAGCTTCAGTTACGACAATAATCGGATGCTCAGCGAAGTAATGCCTCAACTTCCGTGCTATCATCCATACGGCATATGCCAATTTCTGGTAGTGTGGGTACCACTGTTTTGCTAGCGTAAGTACTTCGCTGAGGTAATAGACGGGGCGTTGCACGCCGTGAACTTTCCTTCCTCTGCGCGCTCGACGACAAGCACAGTGCTGACAACTCGACTGGTTGCTGCGATATAGAGTAACATCGGCTCCCTGTCGTGTGGAGTAACGAGGATCGAAGAAGTCGACAAAACCTTCTTTAGATTGTCGAAAGCGTCTTGTGCTTCTATTGTCCACTCGAATTTTTCCGATTTCTTCATCAACTGATAGAAGGGCAGAGCCTTTTCTCCTAGTTTTGCAATAAACCTGCTGAGAGCTGTCACTCGTCCTGCTAACTGTTGCACCTGCTGTAAAGTCCTTGGTGGCTCCATGCCGAGAACGGCCTTAATATTTAAAGGATTAGCCTCTATTCCTCTAGCTGAAATAAAGTACCCGAGTACTTAGCCTCCTGGTACCCCGAAAAAGCATTTCTTCGGGTTCAACTTGATTTTGTAACGGTCGAGGTTGTCGAATGTTTCTCTTAGGTCGTCGATGAGTGTGGCGGCGTTTCTAGTTTTGACGACGATGTCGTCGATATAAACCTCGATATTCCGGCCAATCTGCTCTCCGAGGCAGGCTTGCATGCACCGTTGATAGGTCACACCCGCATTTTTTACCCGAAAGTCATGACGTTGTAGCAGTACACACCATGCGGCGTGATGAATGCTGTTAATTCCTGGTCTTCTTCTTTGAGCTTGATTTGATTATATCCTGAGTAGGCATCTAGAAAAGAGAGGCGATCACAGCCTGCCGTGGAATCGACTATTTAATCGATACGAGGCAACGGGAAATGATCCTTCGGGCAATGCTTGTTGAGGCTCGTGAAGTCGATGCACATACGAAGAGCTGTCGTATCTTTCTTTGGCATTATGACTGGGTTAGCTACCCATTTGGCTTCCTTGAGCTCTCGAATAAACCCGGCTTTGCGGAGCCGATTAACTTCTTCTCCAATGGCTTTCCTTTTTGGTTCCGAAAAACGATGTAGCGTCTGCTGTACAGGCTTGGCTTTAGGGTCAACATTAAGGGCGTGCTCAGCGAGTTCCCTGGGAATACCTGGCATGTCGGATGGTTCCCATGCAAATATGTCCAAGCGCTCACGGAGGAACTCGATGAGCACGCCTTCCTATGCGACAGTAAGATCAGCCGATGCATTGATTGTTTTCTTCGGATTAGAGGGATGCACTTGATGCTTCTTTGCTTCTTTGGCTGCGTCAAACTCGTCAGACTTTGTGTTCCGATTATCGGCAGGTGGCTGCGTATGGTCGGTGAGTACGTCTAATGCATTGAGCTCTTCTCTGACTCCGAATTTGGAGGCGATCTTCTGAAAATCTTTGTCGCAATTATCGGAACGAGAAAAACTTCCATAAACAGTTATTGTAGTCCCATCTTCAGCTTCAAATACGCATAATGAGGAACTGCCATAAACTTGGTGTCGTCGTGGTGAACAGACAGATGCCATGGGATGGCTTAAGTTGGGGCTGAATGTGCGCTAGAGGATTCGGGGGAGGGTTCGGTTATCTGGAAAGATACCGGTTTGTATTGATGAATTTGGCTGAAAGCCTGAGGTTGACGAACGTACGGACTACAAAGCCTCTCCTTCTCTATATCTCAGAATCCGAACCTCAGTCTAATGGTTGATCGTCCCGCGCAGGGGTGTGCCCCTTCTCCTTATATAGGGAAGAAGGTGGCTTACAAGGGAAGAAACCCTAATGGCATCTTTGACTAGACAAACTACTTTACAAAGCCACTTTGGCCTCAGATGACACCGGTATCTTCTTTATACATGGGCTAGTGACGTCCTCCGGCTTCTTTTACGTCACCAGCTCTTTTAGCGTCAGAGCTTCGTTTAAAGCTGAAGTGCTTCGCTCATAAAGTGCCTTTATCCTTGGAGGAATCTTGGACCAAAGTGCCGACAGGCTACAGTTCAATCATGCCGGTACTCCGGCCTCTCTCATGTTTACCATATTCTGGTATACCCCTCCTGGGATACCGGTACATTTTCACTTGGCATTAGTCAACTTTACTTAGCCTACCGGATCAACCTTTAATCCGGTATCTTGACAGTTAAAACAGGGCAAGTTTGCCAGGCCTTTGGCCTACCGGGGGCCATCCCCCCAACATTAGTCCCCGAAGCTGGTATAGTCCGGCGGATCCTATCCGACGGACTATGCCAGGTTCCCATTCCAAGCGTACCGGATTAATCCTTCCGGTTTCAAGTTAAACCTCCCGGCGTCTGAGCCGGACTCGCATCAATATAACGTTCTCGACAAAACCTTCCGGTATCTTTTTCCGGTTGCTTTGCAATTGAATCCTTCTCGGCGAAGTCAAGAATATGTTGGAAGCAGTGCCCGTCAGTGACATGCGCACTGTTTCTGACGCGCCAGTGTTAGGGGTCAAATCCTTCGACTCCCGCGCGCGTAGTTAATGTCCCGCACCGGATCCTTGTGGCCGTACCGGATCCTTGCGGCCACTGTGTGGCACCTTCGCGCAGTGCGTGTGCCCTTGTGCCACGTGGCGGCCCACAGGCAAAGTGGAGCGGGCCTGGCCGCGTCGTGGCCCACGAACCCCTTCGCTATAAACGGTGCGACGGTTCCCTTCCGTCCCCCACGCTTCCATTCTCGCATCCTCCAAGTTCCAGTGCTCCAGCACCCAGAGCCGTTCGAGCCCTCTGCGCCGCCGTCAGCCATCCAGCTTCTCCGTCGAGCCTCCGCAGGAGCACGCAACGGAGCTCGCTCCTTTTTCTCCGTCAAGATCTCGCGGCACCATCCTTCTTCAACACTGGAGCAAAGCACGACATCCTCGCCTGCTTCTCCGCTCGCCGCCGCCGCCGCTCTCCTCGACAGGCTCCGGCGAATCGCCCGGCCCCTCGACCTCGAGGATCTCCGCCGCCGCTCCCTGGTTAGTGTCTTTGACCTGATTCACTTCCCCCTTCGCTGCACTGTTCTTGGGTCCGGTAGGGTATTTATCCTTTCCTTTTCTTTTGTTTTTCTCTCTATCGTAGATCTTCACGAAGAGATAGGTTTGGGGAAACCTGTTGTTAGTTAGCTTTTGAACTTAGCCAAAAATGTCGTCCGAAGACTCTCTTCCGGAACACTCCGCCAGCACCCGGCACAGCGAGAGCCCGAAAATCTCTTCGGGAGAAGAATTACCGGTAGATCAACCCGACGATGGGCTCGAGGAGGACCTCGCCCAGTTCGAGGAAAAGGCCGGTACCTCTGGTCAAGCTTCCGGTGGTCAAGGAAAACATGCTGGCAGCTCGAGCCAGGGCGCCGACGCCAACTGCTCCGGTATAGATCTTAACTCATACACACGCGGAGCCTGGATGGGTTCCGACGTCACCCAAGCTGAGATAGACTGGCTCTACCGGTCTAGGAGAATACCGGAGGAGGTGTTTTGCCGGATCCCCGGTGAAGAGCGGGAGCCTGAGCCCCAGCCCGGAGAATATGTTGTCTTCGCCGCCCATTTTGAGCGCGGCTTAGGCCTTCCAGTGTCGGATTTTTTCCGGCACCTCTTAGACTTCCACGAGCTTCAGCCCCACCATCTCCCGGGTAACTCTATCTTTTATCTTTCTTCCTTTACTGCTTTCATGGAGGGATACGCCGGTATCACTCCTACTGTTGATAATTTCTCTTTCTTCTATAACCTGCGGAAGAATTCAATCCAAGATCGAAAGCTTCCGGTCTCCAAACCCTTTGTCCGGTGCGGGGGGTGCATCCTTGCGCCCCGCCAAGGGAGCAACTTTTACAAGTTTTCCGGTTTGGAATCAGTCCGGACCTGGCAGAAAACTTTCTTCTACGTGCGGAACGGGGGCCCGGAAGATTTTATCAATCTACCGGCATACGTTCCTGGGCCTCCTGCTATGACCAACTGGATGCACCACCCCAAGGATGACAAGGAATCCAAGCGGGTGGCTCTGTTTGTTGAGAAGAGCAAAGAGGAGACCAACCTCTATGCTGATGATATAATCCAGTTGTTTCTCTCACGCCGGGTCCTGCCCCTCCAGCGTCGCGCTCACAAGATGAACCAGATGTCGGGTTTGAGGGATCCAACAAGGATCACTACTTTCTCGCTGCGCCCAGGAGACTTAGTCCTTAAGGCCAAGCAGATCTGCCGGAACACTTTGCGGGCTGACGGGAAGTACGGCCTTAAGCCTTATAGCCGCTCCGATCCTCCTCCGCCCCGAGTAAGATCTCGGGATTTTTCCGGAAAACTTCTTCCGGTATGTTTGCAAGCTCTTGTTCTGACTTGGTTCTCTGTTATGCTGCAGAATTTTGCCCGGATCGCCAGGGACGAGCCGCCTTCATTCGCCCCCAAGCGCAAGTTTTACGACGACGTGGACGCAGATCCCTACGTAAAGGGAAAGCACAAGATGGGCCCAACACACTTCCGGCGCCCCGGTAACTTTTCAACTCGGCATCCGGCAAACGATTCCAATACCGATGATGAGGTCATTGTTCTCGAGGTATATTGTACATCTCCTCTACCTTATAAACTTTCCCATTGTAGCACCCCCCTCAGCCGATGAGAACCCTTAGGTCCAGGAGCACGTGACTCCCCTGGCGGCCGAGGTTGGCCAAGAATTTCTGGATGCTCTGGCCTCAAAAGGGCGGAAGGACAAGGGCCCGGTTGAAGGTGCCGGTACCAGCGTGACTTCCAGAGTCCGCCAGGCTCCGGCCTCCGAAGCCGGTTCTGGCGAAGCTCCGCCCGCCAAGCGCTACAAGAAGGCCGGCTGTGGGCCTACCGGGAGAAAACGCCACCGTGAAATCCCGGTCGCCTCAGGGTAAGACGCTAATGTCACCTCCTTCCGGTTTAGATTTTCTCATTCGCTGCCTCATTGCTAACTCTAATCTTCTCTTTTTCCAGGGCCGCCCTCACGCTTTCCAGGAGCGCTACCGGTATGAGGCCGGAAACTTCGGAAGAAGCTACCAGGGCCTCTCCTCCTCCAAGTCCGGCACATCATGATGCCGGCAAAGCTCCATCCTCCCCTCGGGGAGGGAAAACAAATTCGGGGTGTGCGGCCCCTGAACCGCCAAATTCCCGCGCGGAGGAGGATTTCATCTCTCCTCCAGAACATGAAGACACAGGCGCCAGCAACATGGGCGCCGGCACCGAAGATGCCGGACGGTCGGAACCTCTGGTTCCACCCGTCCTCGAAAAGAAGAAAAAGAAGAAGACAACTGCCAGCTCCCCTCCCAAGACAACATCAGCAACCTCGTCGCCGGCCAAGGATGCACCTGTGTTTCCGCCGGCACCTCCTACCGGTTCACCGGCTCCTGCCCCCAGCCAACTTCGCCGGAGGGCGCCATTATAACTGCGCCGCAACTTAGTGCCGCGGTCACGGCAGCGACCGCGCCCCCTTCCGGCTCCCAGGCTCAGTCCCTGGTGCTGCACGCTGGGCGCGCCGCGGTCGTTGCCGGCGAGAAGGCCTCAGCTCAGCTGGGCCGGATCGCTGAGCTGACCCACGACGGGACCGACCTGGGCCCGCTCAAGGAGTACGCCGAGAAATGGAACCGGGCGGACCTCTCCGCCGCCACTTGCGGCCTTGGCAAGGATAAACTGCCGGTGGTGGACAACTCCGGTCCGCGGAGCACGGTGCAACATTTCAGCTGGCTCAAGCGGGCCATGAAGGAGTTTGACACCGCTTGGCACGATGCCAACGCCAACGTGGTGGTAAGCTTCTCACTTAAACTTCCAACTTTCTTCTTTATACCAATGCCGGTGTTCAATTTTTCACTTATAGATATATCCTCATAGTCCCCGAGTTTCGGGTTAAGCACGCAGTACTTAGCGCGAAACTGCGAAAAACCGGCATAGCTCACTGCATACTTTGATTGTGCAGGGCACCCTTGACTCCCGGAAGCAGCTGTTCGAGGAGCTGTTGTGGGAGCACCGGGACCTCTATGAGGCCTTCTCCGCCCTTGAGCGCACCCATGGCAAGTGCCAAGGTTAGCTCTTGCCTTCCGGCTTCTTTTGTACCGGCTTCCTTTTTATGATACTTATAAGTTTCTCCGTGCAGCCGCCCTTCCGGAAGCCTCCCTTAAAGATCTTGCCGGCCAAATCGCCACGCTCAAGGGTAAACTTCGTTTGTTCGTCCTTTCTTTTGTTTGAGTTCACCGGCTTCTTTTACTGAACTTTTATCGTTCCGGATTGCAGCTGAGAAGAAAAAGGTGGCCCTTGAGCACCGCAACGCGCTGGAAGCCCAGTGGAGCATCTCCGCTGAATTGAAGGACCAGCTGGTCCAGGCTGGGCTACAGCATGTGCGGGCGCTGAAGGAGGCCATAGCTGATGGCCATACCAAGGTGGAGGAGGCCCGGAAGGAGTTCACCGACACCACAGGGCAGCTGCGGAGGGAACTGGAGGAGGAGACCGGGCTGCTGCAGCAGGCGCTAGACCGGAACGCTGAGCTTACAGCGCAGCAGGCTGAACTTGACCGGATGGTCAGTGACACCGACGCCCAAGCGCTCAGTAAGTGCCTTCTTTTCTCATACTTTTCAACTTGCCTTTCCCAGCGGCGTACCTTAAAACCGTTCTCTTTCTTTTCTTTCAGAGTTCTTTCCAGATTCCCAGACGCATGCACACAAGAAGGTCATGGATCTGCGGGCTGGGAACCCTACTTGCGATGCGGAAGCCCCCTGGAACACACATGAGCATCTCGTTGCGCTGCACACCCGGCTCTCCCACATGAAGGTCATCGAACGGCATCTTCGCGACGTGCCAGAAGTTGCCTTCCAGGTCTTCAAATTCTTGTGGCCCGGGGAGCCCGTGCCGGAGAACCTAACTCTTCTTGCCCAGCGGCTCAAGGATGCCGGCAAAAGGTTTAGTGAGTGGAAACGCTCCTCTGCCCGTGCCGGAGCTGACGCAGCACTTCGTGTTGCCTGCTCCTGGTACGAAGAGCTGGACCTGGATGCTTTGCACAGCCTGCGCGGAGACGCGCCCACAGACACGGACCCCGCGAAGACTGCTAAGCACCGTGACCGTGCTTACCGGGTTGCCCAGTTCGCCTCTACCAGTACCTTCATCCCTCCTCCCGCTGACATCGAAGATGAAGTATCCGACGATGAGGAGGACGAAGAAGCCGGCGAAGACGAGGCGGAGGTGACTGAAGAAGGAACTGATGCCCCTCCAGAGCAAGCCCCGGGAGCGCCGGTTGTGCCCGAAGCTGCCCCTGAACCCCCTGTTGGCCAAGATAACTCATCTCCTCTGTATCACACCCCCTGATCCTGTACTTAGGAAAAACAATATCGTGAAATTTCCCCGGTATGCCGGGTGGGAGTTGTATCAATACATTTACGTCCTTTTGGTTGTGCTACCTTTAACTTTAACCGGTACGCCGGTAGGCTTATATGTTAAGCCGGTACTCATGTGATTAAGACCTTTTTGGTTTGTTTTGGTTTTGCTCTGATCCTTGCATGGTGAAGATTCCGGATTTGTTTCCGCATCCAATCTGATGCACACTTGGTTCTTTTGCTTTGGCTCTGCCTACCTCTTTTGGGTGTTTGGCGTATGAGACTCAAAGTTCTTTTGCCAAGCAAGCACTTTCTTGAACTTAGAAATAATTCGAAATGTTTCACAAAAAACCGGTATAACCGGGGTTAGTTAAATTTTTCTTAGTCTGTTTGTTTTCGGTTTCTTTCTCGTCTTTCACGTGCTTAGAACCTTTCCGGTTTATCTTGCTTGCCATGAAGCCTGGTTTCGGACAGCAGCAAAGTCAAAGACTCCTTTAGGTTTAGCACGTTACTAAACCGGAAAAGAAATCATCCAACAACCAAACCGGTATACAGAAAAAATAAACATATTGCATGCAATTCCGGTAAAGGCAGTCCCCGAGATACATTTGAGGTGCCGGCATCTTTTATTCATAGCAAATAAGGTACAAAAAAGGAACTCCTTACATTACATCTTCAGGAATAGAAAGGACGAAGCAACGCTATGTCCCACGGGCGCTTGGTTTCTTCTCCTGACCTGTCCTTCTTTCCTTTCTTCGGTTCCTGTGCATCGATCAGGTAGTAGGCATCATTGTGCAGAGCTTTGCTCATAATGAATGGCCCTTCCCACGGAGGTGAGAGTTTGTGCCGTCCTTCAGTGCGCTGCACTAGACGTAGCACCAGGTCCCCTTCCCGGAACACTCTCGGGTTTACCTTCCGGCTATGATAGGGTCTGAGGTTTTGCTGGTATATGGCCGATCTTGCCAAAGCCACTTCCCTTTGCTCCTCGAGCAAATCCACATCATTTTCTCGGGCCTCTTTTACCTCTTCTTCGGTCCAACTGACCGCTTCTGCTCCATATACCATGAAGAATGGTGTGTATCCGGTAGACCGGTTTGGTGTGGTTCTTATGCTCCACAACACTGATGGTAGTTCATCAAGCCAACATCCTGGCGTTTTTTCAAGTGGCTCAATAAGCCTCGGTTTGATACCGGAAAGCACGAGTGCATTTGTTCTTTCCACTTGCCCATTTCCTTGCGGATGTGCCACTGAGCATACATCCAACCGGATGTTGTTATCATCACAGAACCATTTAAACTCTCCTTGAGCAAAGTTCGTTCCGTTATCAGTTATGATGCTGTGCGGGTAACCATACCGGAGGATGACATCTTTCAAGAACTTGACAGCCGTGTGTCCATCGCATTTTCTGATAGGTTTAACCTCAATCCACTTGGTAAATTTATCGACCATCACCAAGATGTGAGTCATGTTCCCTCTTGCCGTTTTGAATGGTCCAACCATATCCAGGCACCAAACAGCAAATGGCCAAGTTATCGGTATCATTTTTAAACTGGAGGCTGGGGTATGAATTTGCTTGGCGTACCTCTGGCACCCGTTGCACTTCCGGACCAAGTCCTCAGCATCCTCCAAAGCCGTGGGCCAATAGAACCCATGCCGGAACACTTTTGCCACCAGCGCCCTGGATGAGGCGTGGTGGCCGCACTCTCCTTGGTGAATTTCCAGGAGCATCTCTTTTCCTTCTTCCGGTTCCACACATCGCTGGAGGACACCGGTAACGCTTCGTTTGTACATCTCACCATTGATGATAGTATAGGCCTTGGACCTTCTTTGAATTCTCCTCGATTCGGTTTCGTCTGCCGGTAAGCCACCATTGACCAGGAATTCCTTAATAGGTTTTACCCAGGTTGGTGCTTCCCGAACCAGAAAGACTGGCACGTCAATCTCCATGTGGTCCACCACCATGGTTTCCTTCGGTTTTGATTCCGAAGTCCCCGAGTTAGACAAAGTAGTCCCCGGGTTTCCCTCGTCGATGTCCATTGGCACCACATGGGATTCCGGTACAAAAATTGATTCGGATTCCGGACTTGGTTTGATCGATGGTGTCCTTAGGTGAGCCAATGCTATACCGGCAGGAATTGATTGCCTGGACGATCCCAACTTGGATAGCGTATCTGCGGCTTCATTTTCCGCTCGCGGTATGTGGTGAAACTCGCAGCCCTCGAAGAATCCGGCAATCTTTTGCACATGGAACCGGTATGCGGCCATGTTGGCATCTTTTGCATCCCAATCTCCGGAACACTGCTGGACCACCAGATCCGAATCGCCGTAGCAAATGATCCGGTGTGCACCGATTTCTTTTGCCACTTTAAGCCCATGCACCAAAGCTTCATATTCAGCGACATTATTTGTTGCCCTGAAATGTATCTGCAACACATATCTCAAGTGATCCCCCTTTGGTGAGGTGAGCACCACTCCGGCACCGAGACCTTCTTTGAGTTTGGATCCGTCGAAGTGCATCTTCCAGTAATCCACATCCGGTTTGGGCGGCTTGTATTGCGCCTCAGCCCAATCCACCAGGAAATCCGCCAAAGCTTGCGATTTTATGGCATCTCTTCTCTCGTATACCGGTACGTATGGTGACAATTGAATCGCCCATTTGGCAATCCTGCCGCTGGCATCTTTATTGCCGATAATGTCCGAGATAGGTGCCTCGCTCACCACTTTCATCGGATGCTCTTCGAAGTAGTGCTTGAGCTTAGTGACGGCCATGAACACGCCATAGGTCATTTTTTGGAAGTGCGGGTAGTTTTGCTTTGAGAGGGAGAGCACCTCGCTCAGGTAGTATACCGGTCTCTGCACGGTTTTTCCTTCCTCCTCTCTTTCTACCACAACCACAACACTCACGACCCGGTTTGTTGCTGCTATGTAAAGCAACATGGGTTCCCTTTCCAAAGGTGAAGCCAGTACCGGAGCCGTGGCGAGCATTTTCTTTAGCTCCTTGAACGCTGCGTCTGCCTGTGGGGTCCGGACGAACCTATCTGATTTTTTCATTAGAGCATAAACCGGCTCAAGGATGCCAGGCTTCCGGTAAATTTTTGCACATCTTTGAGGCATTGAGGTAAGCCCATACGTTCGATGGCTCGAATTTTTACCGGGTTAACTTCTACACCGTGGCTTGAGACCAAGAAACCGAGAAGCTTTCCGACAGGAACGCCGAAAGTACATTTTGCTGGATTAAGTTTCATCCGGAACCTTCGCAAGTTGTCAAATGTTTGCCTCAGATCATCGATCAAAGAATCTTTTAGTTTTGTTTTTATCACGACATCGTCGACATAGACTTGCACGTTTATACCGATTTGATCGTGAAGGCATTTTTGCATGCAGCGCTGGTATGTTGCACCGGCATTTCTCAAACCAAAAGGCATAGTGACATAGCAATAAGCCCCGTGCGGGGTAATGAATGCAGTCTTTATTTGATCTTCCTTTTTCAAGGGAATTTGGTGGAAACCGGAATAAGCATCCAGGAAAGACAACAGTTCACAACCAGCGGTGGAATCGATCACCTGATCAATCCGGGGTAACGGGAATGGATCTTTTGGGCACGCCTTGTTCAGGTTGGTGTAGTCAATGCACATGCGCCACACCTTTGGAGCCTTGGGGTCCTCTTCCTTCTTCTTCTCGACCAGCACCGGATTGGCTAGCCACTCAGTGTGCAGTACTTCCACGATGAAACCGGAAACTAGTAACTTTGTTACTTCCTCTCCAATGATTTTCCTCCTATCTTCAGCAAACCGGCGTAAAGGTTGCCGCACCGGCTTCGCGTCCTTCCGGACATTTAGAGAGTGCTCAGCCAACTCCCTCGGCACACCCACCAAGTCATCAGTTGACCAGGCGAAGATGTTCCGATTCTCACGGAGGAAGTTGACGAGCGCGCTTTCCTATGCCTCACTCAGGCCGGCACCGATACGAACGGTGCGCTCTGGGTAAGCCGGATCTAGCACGATGTCTTTCGTTTCTTTTGTCGGTTTGAAAGCCGGCGCGCCAAGCTGGCCGCTCATTGCCGCTAAGTTCAGCTGGGAGGATTGAGCCATCGCAACTGCGGTTTGCATTCTCCTTTTTTCTTCCGCTATCACCAGCGACTCGGCCAGATTTGATCCGGCAGAAGCAGTTTCCAGTGACACTTTGTAGTTTCCCACCACGGTTAAGGGACCGTTGGGTGCCGGCATCTTCATCTTGAGGTAAGCCGTATGAGTTGAGGCCATGAACTTAACCAATGCCGGTCTCCCCAGCAATGCATGGTAGGGGCTGTCGAGATCAACCACCTCGAACAGAATGTTTTCAACGCGACAATTATCATGCCCACCAAACAACACATCAACCCGGACTTTGCCCATTGGCGAACAGGACAATCCCGGAACGATGCCATGGAAAGTCGTGGGACTTGGCTCCAGCATGTTTGGAGTTATGCCAAGCGTATGCATGGTGTGCCGGTACATGATGTTTATGCTGCTACCATTGTCCACCAGCACTTTGCTGAACCGGACTCGTGACGATGGCCCGTGCACGATCGGATCCACCACCAGGGCATATCCACCTGGATTCGGCATCACTTTCGGATGATCTTTAAACGACCAAGTAATTTCTTGATCTGACCACAACATGTATTTTGGCACTGCGGTATCACCGCGTTCACTTCCATGGAACGGTGATGCACACTTTGCCGGTCTCTTGGCTCCGTTACGAATACAACACAGCACATATCCGGGTCTTGGTAAACATTCTGGCCCAAAGGTGTCGGTGGTGGAGCATGATTATTGCCCTGCGCCACCTGGTGAACTTCTTGCTGTTGCTGCGGCCGGTTTGGTTGAGGATAAACCGGTTGCGCATTTGCTCCGGTTAATGGTGGCGGTGGCCGTAAGAGGTGCTGCGATGGTGACAGTAATGCATCACATCCTTGTGCTCTGGCATCTTTCACTGCGCCCTTTATCATCAGGTACTTGGTCCAGGAACAATCTTTTGTCAAGTGATTTGCCGGCTTCGCGGGGTTTGGAGTGTGCCACCTGCATGGTTGCTCCATTGCCGATTCTATGGTGTATTTTGGCTGATCATGCCAAGGCTTTTTCTCCACCCACTGTTTCTTTTTCCCAGCCCAAGGCTGATTTCTGGTTTTTTGTCGCTGGCTACTACCAGCCCCAGAGTTATCCTGCACAGCGGCAACATGCTGCACCCCATATCTTCTATCCGGAAAATCTTCCCTTCTTTTGTTATGATGGTTGTTCCGGTATTGATCTTGGCGCGGTGGGTTTTTTGACGAGGGATCACCCGCGATTGCCGGTTGCATTGGATCTCCCAACGCGTAGCTGTCCGCTACCCGAATCATTTCTGCCAACGTTGCCGGCATGTTTCGTTGTAACTTTTGCCACAACGGTGAGCCTCTCCGGCATCCATTACAGAACCAAGCTATGGCCTGCGCTTCTATCACACCTTCACAAGAGTTTCTTGTATTGTTCCACCGGGTCAGGTATTCCCGGTATGTTTCGTTATCGCGCTGCTCGCACATAGCGAGCTGCTGCGGTCTGTTTGGCCTTCGGTATGTACTGCTGAAGTTGCTCACGAATGCTTCCTCGAAATCAAGCCATCCATTTATGCTTCTGGCTGGCAAGTTATTCAGCCAGATACGTGCCGGTCCTACCAGGAATGACGGTATGATTCTCACCACCCAGCGCCGATTTCCTCCACCGGTTGTGGTTCCTCCGCCACCAGCGACGTATACCGCTGTGACATAATCAGCAAGCCAATCTTCCGGCTTAGTGTTGCCATCGTATATTTTCGTGTCTCGGGGCAACTGAAAGTTGCGCACTGGTGGTTCTCCCCTCATGATCCGGGGGCCAAAGCACTTTGGGCCTGGTGGTCCCTCGGACTCAATCATTTCGGATAGATACACCCTGTCCAGCCTGTGCCTCGCATCCCGATCTGGCAGGCATCTTTCTCCGACACGTTCCCCCAGTGGGTTCCGGTAAGCTCGTTCCATTCCGGAATCGGCTTCATCGTACCGGTTCGGCACTGTGGCGTTACCCCTTTGGTATCTTGGTGGCATTTTGTCACCCGCGTACGCCGCTCTGGGCGCGCAATAATTTTGCCCAGACTCGCCTCTTCCGACATCATTTTTTCCGGCATAGCCATTTTCGGCATACCTTGCCCCTTGGCTTTTTCTACCGGCATCATGTTGCCCGGCTTTTTGCTTTCCGGCGAGAACCGGATCATACACAGTTATTTGCTGTGCGCTTGCATCTTTTTCTTTTTTCCTGTCCGGATGAGGGGACGAGGCCTGCCCATGCGACTTGCTTCCGGCATTTCTTGCCGAACGCATGGATTGGGATGCCGCTTTGTTATTGCGTGCCATCTCTGCATTTTGTGCCTCAATCGCATCAAGTAACTCTTTTACCCTAGCTTGCTGTTTTGCTAGAGCATCACCGGTTAGCGACTCGCATGCTTCTACTGCAGCCCTAGCAGCTTTCAAAGTTTTATCCGGACTGCTATGCTTAGGTTTTTCTATCATGCTCAAAGATACCGACATACTCTTACCGGAAAGAACTTCCCGGCGCAGATCCTGATCTAAGTTACGACCTCTAAGCCGGTTTCCTGCAGCTCTAACAGGGTTTGCGCTAACGGAAGCAAAGCCATGGGCAGCGTTGTACTCACGTAGGGTTAGGTTGAGCTCTTGCTGGGCCTTGACGATGTCCGCAGCACCGGATAGCAGCTTCTGTCGCTGCGCCTCCAGTTCCGCTTGTGCCGCGACGGGGTCGATGTTCTGCGCGATGGGCGTGGCCAACACGCTCATGGCCGCTTGCAACGGGGTCGTGGCCGGTGGCGCGGTAGAAGTTCCTGCGATGATCTCGTCGCGCTCGGTCGGTGGCTTGGCCGTGCGCGTGGACTTGGTCTGCCCAGCGGCCTCCGCAACGGCTTCCTTGCCGGCGCCTCCTGCATGAACCATCATTACCTGCACGCTGCCAGTGGCGCGGCCGACGCGCAGCCCGCGAGCAGCGGAAGATCTTGGCAGGTCCGGCGCCACCAGCGCCGGCGAGGGGTACTGGCACTCCGGGACGGTGCCGAGGTAGATGCGGTGGCTGCCGAACTCCATGATGCGGCCGTTCTTGGGGAACTTACCGCCGTTGGCGAAGCAGCCCGCGTTGTCGTTGGTGAAATCCAGCGAGCCGAGGCGCTGGACGAGGCTAGACACCACACGCTCGCCGGAGACGGTGAGGAGGCCCGCCCGAATATGAATTCCAGCAAGCGCAGCTGCTTGCCCCACGGTGGGCGCCAACTGTCGTCGTGGTGAACAGACAGATGCCATGGGATGGCTTAAGTTGGGGCCGAATGTGCGCTAGAGGATTCGGGGGAGGGTTCGGTTATCTGGAAAGATACCGGTTTGTATTGATGAACTTGGCTGAAAGCCTGAGGTTGACGAACGTACGGACTACAAAGCCTCTCCTTCTCTATTATCTCAGAAGCAGAACCTCAGTCTAATGGTTGATCGTCTCGCGCAGGGGTGTGCCCCTTCTCCTTATATAGGGGAGAAGGTGGCTTACAAGGGAAGAAACCCTAATGGCATCTTTGACTAGACAAACTACTTTACAAAGCCACTTTGGCCTCAGATGACACCGGTATCTTCTTTATACATGGGCTGGTGACGTCCTCCGGCTTCTTTTACGTCACCAGCTCTTTTAGCATCAGGGCTTCGTTTAAAGCTGCAGTGCTTCGCTCATAAAGTGCCTTTATCCTTGGAGGAATCTTGGACCAAAGTGCCGACATGCTACAGTTGAATCATGCCGGTACTCCGGCCTCTCTCATGTTTACCATATTCCGGTATACCCCTCCTGGGATACCGATACATTTTCACTTGGCATTAGTCAACTTAACTTAGCCTACCGGATCAACCTTTAATCCGGTATCTTGACAGTTAAAACAGGGCAAGTTTGCCAGGCCTTTGGCCTACCGGGGGCCATCCCCCCAACATTTGTCCCCGAAGCTGGTATAGTCCGGCGGATCCTATCCGACGGACCATGCTAGGTTCCCATTCCAAGCGTACCGGATTAATCCTTCCGGTTTCAAGTTAAACCTCCCGGCGTCTGAGCCGGACTCACATCAATATAACGTTCTCGACAAAACCTTCCGGTATCTTTTTTCCGGTTGCTTTGCCATTGAATCCTTCTCGGCGAAATCGAGAATATGTTGGAAGCAGTGCCCGTCAGTGAAATGCGCACTGTTTCTGACGCGCCAGTGTCAGGGGTCAAATCCTTCGACTCCCGCGCGCGCAGTTAATGTTCCGCACCGGATCCTTGCAGCCGTACCGGATCCTTGCGGCCACTGTGTGGCATCTTCGCGCAGCGCGTGTATATTTGTGCCACGTGGCGGCCCACAGGCAAAGTGGAGCGGGCCTAGCCGCGTCGCAGCCCACGAACTCCTTCGTTATAAAGGGTGCGACGGTTCCCTTCTGTCCCCCACGCTTTCATTCTCGCATCCCCCAAGTTCCAGTGCTCCAGCACCCAGAGCCGTTCGAGCCCTCTGCGCCGCCGTCCACCATCGAGCTTCTCCGTCGAGCCTCCGCAGGAGCACGCAGCGGAGCTCGCTCCTTTTTCTCCGTCAAGATTTCGCGGCACCATCCTTCTTCAACACTGGAGCACAGCACGGCATCCTCGCCTGCTTTTCCGCTCGCCGCCGCCGCCGCTCTCCTCGACAAGCTCCGGCGAATCGCCCGGCCCCTCGACCTCGAGGATCTCCGCTGCCACTCTCTGGTTAGTGTCTTTGACCTGATTCACTTCCCCCTTCGCTGCACTGTTCTTGGGTCCGGTAGGGTATTTATCCTTTTCTTTTCTTTTGTTTTTCTCTCTATCGTAGATCTTCACGAAGAGATAGGTTTGGGGAAACCTGTTGTTAGTTAGCTTTTGAACTTAGCCAAAAATGTCATCCGAAGACTCTCTTCCGGAACACTCCGCCAGCACCCGGCACAGCGAGAGCCCGGAAATCTCTTCGGGAGAAGAATTACCGGTAGATCAAACCGACGATGCGCTCGAGGAGGACCTCGCCCAGTTCGAGGAAAAGGCCGGTACCTCTGGTCAAGCTTCCGGTGGCCAAAGGCCTGGCAAACTTGCCCTGTTTTAACTGTCAAGATACCGGATTAAAGGTTGATCCGGTAGGCTAAGTTAAGTTGACTAATGCCAAGTGAAAATGTACCGGTATCCCAGGAGGGGTATACCGAAATATGATAAACATGAGAGAGGCCGGAGTACCGGCATGATTCAACTGTAGCATGTCGGCACTTTGGTCCAAGATTCCTCCAAGGATAAATGCACTTTATGAGCGAAGCACTTCAGCTTTAAACGAAGCCCTGACGCTAAAAGAGCTGGTGACGTAAAAGAAGCCGGAGGACGTCACCAGCCCATGTATAAAGAAGATACCGGTATCATCTGAGGCCAAAGTGGCTTTGTAAAGTAGTTTGTCTAGTCAAAGATGCCATTAGGGTTTCTTCCCTTGTAAGCCACCTTCTCCCCTATATAAGGAGAAGGGGCACACCCCTGCGCGGGACGATCAACCATTAGACTGAGGTTCAGATTCTGAGATAATAGAGAAGCAGAGGCTTTGTAGTCCGTACGTTCTTCAACCTCTGGCCTTTGGCTAAGTTCATCAATACAAACCGGTATCTTTCCAGATAACCGAACCCTCCCCCGGATCCTCTAGCGCACATTCGGCCCCAACTTAAGCCATCCCATGGCATCTGTCTGTTCGCCACGATGACACTTGGCAAATGTTGGTCGGCCGAGGATTGCATGGTACTGTGATTCCCAATCTACTACCTCGAACTCGAGTCTCTCCTTCCTGAAATTGCTGGGTGTGCCGAAGACAACGTCCAGCGAGATCTTGCTAAGGGGATATGCGGGTCGGGTCGGGATGATGCCGTGGAAACCAGTGTCGGATTCTTATAACATATCGGATGTCAAACCCATCGCCTTCATTGTGCTTACAAACAAGAGATTTAAACCACTTCCTCCATCCATGAACACCTTGCTCATGTTGTATCCTCCGATCTGTGCTTCAAGGACTAGGGCGGCGTGTCTGGGCCTTGGGACGGCCATCGGATGATCTGCCCTGCTGAACAGGATGTTTTCATCTGACCAGTCGATATACTCGGGTACGGTGGGGTAGCCCATAGCCACTTCTGCAAGCTTTATCTCCCGTGAAAACTTCTTGGATTCCCTTTTTGAAACGCTGGCCTTGTGAATCATGTTCACATGCCCTCGAGATACAGGGTAGACGTCGGCAGGCACGTAGATATCTTTAGATGGCACATACTGCTGTTGTTGTGGCTGACCATAGGTAGTCGCTCCTCCTTTTATCGGACGCACCTTTGCTTCCGAATTAGATCTTAGCTCCTCACACAACTTCTGAATATCGAGGAACTGCCGACAATCCTTGAGTAGATGTGATGCCTTCTCGATATTGTCTTTTGGGTCGATGTAAGCATGCAAGTAGCATGGAGCAACAAGTTGTTCTCCAGCTGGCAGGTAGGGCGCCCGAGGGACGCGATCATGTCGTCCGCTGCCTCTGGTTAATTGCGCATTGTAGCATCTTTCGCCATGCTGATAAGGATGGCTCGCAGCTCGGTCAATTGCCTCATAACGAAGATCCCTTCTCCTCTTCCGGCGCTCCTGCCTGCTCCCACTGCTACTGGGATTTCCCTAGATGATTGCGTCGTTGTTGTCGAACAAATATGGCGAAGGGACGGCGATTGTTGAGACTGAAGTCCTTTCCGAGCTCAACGCGCCTAGACCCAGAAGTCGAAGAAAACCTCCAGAGTCGACGATGAAGTGAACACCGCCGAACGTTGTGCCCATATCGCCGCGTAACTCCGAAGGAGTTGGCCGCGACGCGTCGTTGCGTGGAGTAAACTCGAAGGATCCGCAACGAATCGGGTCCCTTGAGCCTGAAGGTGTTGGAGATGACGGTGTCGGTGATGCTGGCAAGAATGCGGCCGATGTGAATGGAGCAGCCGACAACGTGCCTTGTGCCGACATGCTTCCCACAGACGGCGCCAATTGACGAGGGTGCTCCCGGCAATGCCCACCATGAGGGGCTTAGGGTTGACGGAATCCTGTAGGCTGACACGAGACATCGGATACCAAACAAGCGGGGAGAGAGATTTACCCAGGTTCGGGGCCCTCGATGAGGTAAAACCCTTACTTTCTGCTTGTCTGATCTTGATTATCGAATATATCGGGTTACAATGGGGTAGCCGATAGGCTATGGTTGTAGTTTCGTCGAGAGGCTAAGATTCTAGGGTTCTAGCTCTTGACTTGCGGTGAATCTATGTGTTCAAGTTGTGTCTCGGCAGACCATGTCCTGGCCTTTATATAGCAGGCCAGGTCTCAAGAGTTCTGTCCGGATTCGACTAAGTTACAAAGAGATCTATTCTAATCTTTCCTTGTATAGCGTCTTCTTGCCTTGTTCATCAAGAATCCTTCTTCGGGTGAATCTCCTTTTCTGGAACCGACGTATCGGCCCACCTTGGTCGTCGGGCAATCTTCATGGGCCCCTGGTTGGTCTGGAGGAGGTAGTCTAATGTTGGTTACCCGAAGGATAATGCCCACATCATATATCTTGTGCCTATCTTGTTTAGCTTGAGTTGTTATTGTTGCACTTAGTTGATCCTAGCATATTTAGGTTTTGTGCTTGTAAAATAAATGTTAGTTTAATTTCGCATTCATACAAGCCAAATCCGTAATAGTTTTAAAATGCCTATTCACCCCCCTCTAGGCGACATCTCGTCCTGTCTCCCACCTTTGCACCTCACGAGCCTGCTATGCGACCTGTTCCTCCGCATATTTACGTGCAGCCTCTTCCACCATCCTCCTCTGGTTCACCTCACAGTTTCGATCTTGTTGCACCCTTAATTCCATGATTGCTTTCTCCCGCTCCTCTTTCTCCCGTGCAACAGCCTTTTTAGCACGCTCCTCCAAGAAAAACTGCTCCCATGCACGCTAATGCCTATCATCAATCTCCTGCAGCGCCCACGTTGGCTGCTCCTTGTCAATCCAATGGTACCACTTGCAGAGGGGAGGAGGTGACTGCGGCATAAATAAGCAAGTTACAAAAACAGTAACAGAAAAATTTGCCTATTCAACATGCTTTCCCAACACACTGGAAGCCTCGTCGATGACGAACTTGCGCGACAGGGTGGAGAAGCGTCTTAGTTAGCATGCATGAAAAACTTCATGTCCAACTTATCTGAAAAATCTTCCACCTCCTTCACCTTCGCAAGATGACCGCACCAGCACCGCTCCGCTCTCACCCCTGTTGGAAAGCTTGCATTCTTCGCCCTAAATTCCGAGTCAGAGGAAGGCACACTCATGGTGGAATTTCGTCGGTGGAGGAAGAGGAAGAACTGGCACATCCTGACTAAGCGATGCCCGGTTTTATAGAGGGAGACATCGAGAAATGGCGGGAAACGGAGGCGGGAGAGAATGGCGGGAAACGAAGGTGGGAGGATTTAGCAGGAAAACATCAATCAATTAAGGTGCTAACTACATGTGTGCAGTGATCATGCAGGTAGTCAGCGGTGCATAGGTCAATCGGCGTCTGCTCTGCCGATCAGTGTCGGTGACCGCCCTGCCGATTGGTGGTGTTGCGGTTGACCGGGCCTGTCATCTGACGCAAAGCCAGACGCGAGTTAGGACGATGGCCTAATCAGCGGTCTTCTGGCCAATCGGCAGCTGTGTGGCCAACTGAGTCACACTTTTTTTTTTAAATTAAATCACGTAATATTAGTGCATTATAATAAAAAATGTATTTTTTAAATAAGTACCAGTTAAACGAAGGTCAATCATGTTGGGACATAGTTCCCTGGAAATTGTCCATTTATTAATTTGGACGTCAGCCACCTAGTACACCCTCCTCACGCAGTGACCCAAAATCTCTCAATTTCTCATACATTCCCATTTTCTTCATTCCTACCTATAGTCCCTGATCTTTTTCGTCTTTTCATGAGCATGATATCCGGCTGTCGCTCAGAGGATGATATACCTAACTGAACTAGCTGCTCCATTTTTGTTAAGGAAGAAACCACGTGTTGTTATTTAGGTACCCTCACTCCTAACCGTGTGAAGTGTCTAAGTTTTTTTTTTTGAATTTTAAGTGTCTAGGTTTTGAATTCAAATTGTACACTTGCAAGTACCCTTGGTTTCCAATGCTTGCTTACATGGCTCAAATAGTAACGATGATCTTTGGACGTTTGATCAAGCCATATATGCACATTCCCACAAGTAATCGTATATTTTCTATGCTTGCAGTGTTGCACTCATTTGCTTTCAAACCTCCGGCAACGGCTTTGGACCGTCAGATCAAGCCACATGCGTGTTGGCATGGTATGCACATGAATTGGCTGTTTTTATATTTCTGTGTGAATTCACTGTTTGTTTACCCCTATATGTGCACTACATTTTAGTACATGTTAGTCCTTCCAATCAGCATCCAACCTTCATCATCCACACTTCATATCTAAGTACAACCTAGAGACTTGTAATTCCGGTTACATGTTGCTACAACTGCACTCTGTCAATACAGATTTGTGGAGATTCCAAACAACTGAGAATTATGTAGCAAAACTAGCAACTGGTAACGATAAAAATCCATCAACACACAATCGTATCATACATGCATGGAGTTGCCACAAGTAAAATAAGGATAGAAACTTAATTTTACATCATATATCGATAGGTTTGACTTCATTGCTGGGAAAAATTTATATGCCCCGCTCATAGATAGCTTAATCACACATACTCCCTCCGTCCCATGAAACATGTCGGAGATTTGCTTAAATTTAGATGTACCAAGCCACTAAATAGTATCTAGATACATTCGAATTTTGACAAATCTCAGACACGTTTCATGAGACGGAGGGAGTATAATAATGTTGTTGAGCGAGCAATCTTCTCTTTTAGGCCTTGTTCGGTTAATTCTCTCCCCCCCTCAGTAGTTCTGGATAATCCCAGAGATGGATGAGTATGTCCCCACGCAAGCACAGGTAACTCCTACGACAATGATGAATGAGCAGACCACAACCTGTAAAATATTTTGTTTAGTTATGTCCAGTTGTCTCAGTATAATCTCATCAGATATATTCCCTTCATGTCAAAATATAGTACATATTAAATATTTCCTAAGTCAACATTTGGTAAAAAAGGGCAAGTTTGTAGGAAAAATATCAACATCTACAAATAAAATAAGGAAAGTATTTATATAAATTGGTCAAAATTTTCAAAGGCTTGACTTAGGGAAAAACTAGTATGTACTATATTTTTTGCATGGAGTCATATCTGATAAATTTAAGTTAATTTAATTGACTAAGTTTGTAGGAAAAATATCAACATTACAAAATATAAAATAAATACAATACGATTTTTTTTATGATGTATCTAATTATATTGATTGTGTACCATGGATGTTGCTATTTTTTAAAAACTTGATTGGAGTTTACGAAACTTGAATTTGGAAGATATATGCACTAAGTTTTCTTATGGAGGGAGTACATATCTTTTAAAACTTACTTTCTTAAAAAAAACATTGTGTTAATTTAGTTGACAATGTCATCAAAATATGACTTCATAAACTTATGCGTTCTGCCTGCATATAAAATAATATTATACAAATATAGCACTGGAAATACTTGCGTACCTGATACCAAGCCACTTGTGTCTTAAGGATAGCCAAAAAGCAGGCACAGGGTAGAATGTAGGTCTGAAATCAAACCATAATTTAGCATCTCACCAATCATGGACCAACTACTCAAAAGCTGATGAAATAATCAGGAAAAACTTACCACAAGCATGGCGAGTAAAGAACCAATCAGAGCCATCACAAGTGCTGTGAAACATATACACAAGAAAATGGGGTTAGTGGATGAATGAATCTTGTACTACTACTGTCCAATAAGTCAACGATTTATTCGGACGAAGAAAATAAACTAACCAAAAAAGGGAACCGATAGAGCAACGATGAGGGTTGATATCACCAGGGCTGATCTAAGCAAGATTATGTTCGAGTACTTCTGCTGACTTCGTGGCAGCAACTCTTCCAAACTCATAGCCAGAGGGGTTATGGTTAACGCATATTTGGTTATTGGATTTGCTACCTGTGACAGATGTCAAGGGACAAGTTAACATGATTGAGAATGAAGGCCACCGCTATCTAATGTGCTTAGTACAGAAAAGTGGGCTCTGAAGTAGTTTAGAAAAGAGAAATTACTGTAGCCCAAATGGCAATCTTGGAAACCACCAGATTCTGTGGTAAGTTAAGTGTGAACTGAGACTCGGTGGATTCACCAAACATTTTATATCCCATCACTGCAGCGGCAGCATACAAAACAGTAGATAACCCAATGCTGAAAATAAGCACAAACAAAAATCTGAGTGCTGAATTTCTGTAAAAAAAGAGTATGCAATATGGATGGATTACTGTCCCAGGTTAGGAAATTACCAAGTGAACATAATGGAAGGAAACTGGTTGCGATTTTTTAGAGAAGAATAGATGTTTGGGAACACCCCATGCCCCGAGTAGCAATAACCGTACAATCCAATTGCGATGGGAATTCCTGGGAGGTTTAACATAGACCCTTTGTTCTCAAAGCCAACATCATCAACAACCCCGATCCAGAATAGGCAGATTACTAAAAGGATTGTTGCAACCACACCTCCAGCTGAAAAGTGCAAACAAACATCATGGTGAAAAATGTGCAGGGTATTGCGGAGCCTAGACACAAACAGTGAATAAGTTCTTCTCTAAGTAAACCTTATCCAAGCAGGATCACTATATAAGAAACAAGTAAATGAGACCTGAAATGTAGCTTAGGCAGGTCAGGTCACGGAGCCAAGTGGTCGGCATGACAATGAGGGTGGTCAAGATTGCAAAAAATACATGGGAGTTCAGTGTCAAGCCCCCAATGGATATGTGTACATTGGGAAATAACTTTGATAGATTGTCGCTTTCCAATATCAAATACTCGATGCAACATGCCTGCGAGAATAAATTAGTGATCAGTTAATGCGTTGAAAATCTTTCAAATGGCGTTATTATTAAGGAATCAAAAACAATTTTTTGGTTGAAATGGGTGTTTGGTAATGAGTACTTACATACAGTTCCACATATAGGATTATCTGCAGACAGTGAAGTCACACACAGGAACAAACACAATTTAGCATAACAGCATTCCCTGATCGAAATGTGCCCAAACAGGTTAATATGTGATGGAGGAGATTATACCGAGATAGCTATACGGCCGTAGGTGCCAAAGGCGGCATGACCAATATCCGGGTACGTCTGAAGACCCTCCGTGCTGTCTAGGCAATGGCGCAACAGTACACCGGTATACCATGCGAGCACAGCAAATACAACTAGTATCACCAGTCCGACCCAGCCCCCTTGCTTAATGGCATATGGTGTCGATAGGATTCCGACACCACATAGAACATTTATTCCTGCATATTGAAAAGAAGAATATTTTCACTGAAGAAAGTAACAAAAGAAGTTAATTATCAAGAGTTCGGAGATTTATCCATGATGAAAAAGGTATTTTTCGGGTTCAGTAAAAAAATACTACAGGTATTTCAAAGCAGACCTTCAAAATAAAGTACTACTGTTAATTTTCTTGCGACATATTATGTGTCAGCTGAAATATATTCCCGCGAGGTAAATCTTCAGTAATTCCTTGCGTGAATAAAAAGGTAAAATCTAGAGTGCCAGATCTGTACTTTCCACAATTTTTTTGGTAAGAAGTATTTCTGCATAACATGGTTTATCTTGAAGCAACAGTACAGCCTTCAGATCTATTTTCGATGTGACAACTGTCGCATGGTTGTGCTGACTCATCAACCATGTGATGTCCCTATTAGTACGGGGAAGAGGAAGAAAATTTGAAACGGTGGACCTGTGATGCGGCGTATCAACAAAGCAAACCGAGGGTACTGAATGATACATAATTGACCATTTTGTGTACTACTTGATGGCTTGATTGCTTGTGCTTGAACTGCTAAACACTTGGCTAAGAAGAACTGGTCAAAACAATTGCTGAAGTCATTAAGGGCTCAAGCCGAGCTTCAGCTCTCTATCAAACTATCCTATGGTCAGAACGTGCAGAGCAATTACAGCTACTTTGAAACTTAACAAACTAAAACATAGTGATCTGAACAAAAACAGTGTAATCTGTATGCAGATCCTTCAAAATGTAATGATCTATTTTTTTTGGAGTTTTTAACTGGTGTAAACTATGTGTTAGTAGCTGTTGGCATAACACTGTAGCGCGTAAAAATTTCTACCTGGAGCATCAGTACAATGAACTTGGACATTGGTCTGTTGGACAGGGAAACATGTCTAGGTTCAGAAAACCTGATATTCAGCACTGGTACATCACAAGAATATTCCACCATGCCAATTATTGAGGAGCCTGTTTCTCATGCTCTACTCTCCCGGACAGCCGTACGCGCATATAATTCATAGTTGGATGTACTGGTAGATTTACTTTCATCAATCAATGAAATCTAGTGCCACATACATTCTTGAAATTACTTCATAGACTTGTTCTAGGTGCTTACCATTCAGTGCTCCCTGGGTGTAAGAGCATTGTTGATAGGGAGAAGGCCCATGACCAATTGCCGGTGCTTTTTGATTCTCTGGAATCTGTTGCAGAGATGGTTTCTTCGACGGCAGAAGGTACTGAGAACTCTTGTGGACATCTTCATGCTGCTGCTGCTGCTGCTCATCGCTTGTAGTCGGGCGTAGGAGTGGCTTCACAAGATTCGAGATGATCTCGGGGGTTTTGCCTCGGAATGAGGAGTTGAGGAAAGAGTTAGAAAGTCTGCTTAGGGTCGGCGTCCCCAGGAAACTCAGGCTGGGAGATTGCACGCTACTAAGAATGTCGATCGATTGCCTGTTGAAATATAAGACAAGAAAATTGTTATGTAGATGAGATAGCCAGATAGGCAGAACTAAAATGTAAAAAAATGATTAAGTGTTGACTAGACCATTTCCTGCCTGCATAGTGATGCATTATGAATGAACATGTAACTGTGCTGTTTAAATTCATTTCAATCTCCTACTTCTCCTGGTCTCCTGGAGTATGGAGAAGAATGACTGATTGAACATTGACTATGAGTGCCATCAAAAGCCATATGGAAATGCAATGCAAAAAAATGCAATATTAATATTTTTTTCAATAAGGAAGTTTGTACTCCGAAGTTCCAATCATCGAATAAAAGCTAGAGATTATCAGATAATAGGGCATGCCACTTCATCATTCTGCTTGTTATCAATAAGCGTGTTGCTGCATTCCGTTGGTTGTGCCATTGTATAACACAAGAGATAAGTTCAGCAGGGAAACGATTTAGTAGCTCTATTAATGTGAGGTAGTTGAGGTTTTCTGTTTCATCCAACAGAATTTTGTAAGAATATGCATTTCCAGGCGTAAAAGCACACAACTTAAGAGAACGTACAAAACATTTTCACTTCTTTCAGATCAATTATTTAACAGAATGCCATAAAAACCCAGACTCATTTCTGTGAACAATTTCATACACGCACAGCCTAGACTGACAGAAGATGTGAAAATAGTGTTCCATTTTTAGAATTTTTTTATTAATGTTCTGTTCTTGGAAAAATATTAGCAGGGTCGATTTTTAGAAGGGACACAAGGAGAAATACCGGAAGAAACGAACATATATAAGTTTATGACAGCTAGGTGTGTGAGCTGGAACAACCCCACTGGCTAGCTGGGTGACCTGATGTCCCATGATATCTACAGCTATTGTTATGGCATGGCATTGGCATCCCAATCAAAATTGAGATAATGGGACAGCATTAATAAAAAATACAAATGACTGTTGTCCGGAGACAGGTAATAATAGTGCCAAACAGCAATCAAATGTTCCTACTCTGATGAGGATCCATTGCCACAGCACGTGAGAAAATGATTCATTGCCACGTCAGTACCGTACATATCCAAAGAAAACTGGATGAACAGGGGGCAAGTTGGTTGTCTGTAAGAAAGCAGAGTTTGCACTGCTGAAAGGAAATGCCAGAAAACAGAGCTGTACTCTGCTCTTCTGAAGGAACGCTTGTAATGGGTTGTTCCAGTATTAATTAGAATATCCTTTTTTGGCCTTAATTAGTTTCTTCCTGGCGTCCGGAGATAGTGTCAGCAGGTTGTTTGTACACAACAATTTTGCGCGGGAATGATCTCAGTTGCTAATAAGACATGGAAGTGGCAGACACTAAGAAATAGGAATTTGGTGTCTGGGCATGAAAACGAACACAGTAAAAGTGCAGATGACGAGTTGCATAGAGTTTTGATGGTTGTACTGTATGGAAGACGGTAGGGGAAATCAAGGTATATTGTACCTGTAACTCTGGGGCCATTGGTTCGTGTACGAGTTGGGGTGGCTGCCGTCGCTACCACGGGCGCGCGGCGTGGCGCAGGAGGAGGAGTCGGAGGATGACCCGCCGTCCTCGTCAGCGGCGCCAGCGTCCCCGTGGGTTGGGTCTTCCTCGTCGTCGTCGCTCTCGATGATGAAGCTGTGCTCCTCCCCCAGCAGGCTCTTCATCGTCCCCTGCTCTACTCTGCTACAGAAGGAGGAGGAGGCGCAGATGATAGGAGAGGACAGGACTCATTGCTCGCCTGGTTTATTATATAACCGGGACGGGGCGGGAAACCGGGCCCACAGTTTGAGTGACAGCCTCCAAACTGTACCATGCTACTACCTGTAATTAGCTCACCTGGTTCAATCGATTAGAAAAAACCGGATAATATCAACCTGACGGGAAAAGACAGCCGCCGCCTCTCCAAAACCCTAGCCGCCTCCACTTCAGTCTCTTCTATAGATTGGTTCCCCCTCCTTCGGTCGGCTTCGCCGGCTTCAGGAGGAGTGGGAAACCCGATCTATGCGTGAAGTTTCCAATAAAAATAGTATTTTCAGTTGATTATGTTAGGATTTTGTTAGTCGTCTTCTTGTTGGTTTTCCCTCAATAGAGATGACATCGTCTGCAATAAGTGATCTTCGGGCTTTCGTTCGACGACGAGATCTCTTTCCCGACGTCAATGGTGATGTTGAAAGATTACAATCCTCTAGGTATGGGCCTTCAGATCATGGTTCGCCAGATCGATTTTGGATCTTTTGTCGTTGTTGCCGGTTTTTGTTCCGGCTACTACGTCCTCAACAATGGTGATTCGTACTCTCGGCTCTCCATCGACGTCGACAAGACTAGTCGATTGTTATTCCATGACATACTGGTATTGGTACTCTTGCCGATGTTGAATGACTGCTTTAATGGTTGCGCGTGTGCACGCAACCTTGACATTGTGACTCAAATTAAAATTATGGGAGAACATTCGTCGGTATTTACAGGTCTATGGTTCGTTATCTATCTTTGACTGCCTTCAGAAGAGTACAAGATTGTGTTCTGGAAGAAGAAAGAATTTGAAGACCTCGAAGATTTGTTAATATCTTTTAGACTTTATTTTGTAATCCACTGGTAGAAAAAGGGGCTTTAGTCCCGGTTCGCAACTGCCATTAGTCGCGGTTGCGCAACCGGGACTAGCTAAGCGCGACTAAAGCCCCCCCCCCCCCCTTTAGTCGCGGTTGCTTACGAACCGCGACTAAAGGCCCGTCCACGTGGCCGCCAGGCGTCCGTCGGGGCGGAGGACCTTTAGTCGTGGTTCACCTGGCCAACCGCGACTAAAGGCCTCCGCGGGTTTAGGGTTTTAGCCCCCCCCTAAATCTGGTTTCTTTTTAGTGTTTTATTTCTTTTATATTTCCCCCCCCCCTAAATCTGGTTTCTTTTTAGTGTTTTATTTCTTTTATATTTTATTTTGTGTTTTATTTTAATTTTGAAGAAGTTTCAGTACACATATTCTACGCTACTATATACATGCATATGAATGTATAATTTCAAATAAGTTTAAAATTAGAACCAAGAAGAATTCAAGAGGAATATACAATATATATTCAATCTCGGATGACCATATACAATTTCGAACAAGTTTCCATACACAATTTACTGCATCAGAAGTTCTACGTCCTCGTAATAGTGTTCTCCTTTAGGATGGAGGACTTCCCTCATCAAAAATCCTGCTAGTTCATCTTGAATTGGTCGGAAGCGAGCTTCTGGACTAAGCGTCTTCCGGAAGTTATTCCTCTTGACGTTGTTATCCGACGGCCTCCGCTCAGAGGTGTGTCTCCGGATGAACTCACAAACATAGTATCCACATAGATTGGTCCCCGGTGGCTGAATATCCACATTAAGTAACCTTCTAAATTCTAGCTCTTTTTTGAATTCACCGACCATTTGATCTGAGAACCGTCTCCAAACCCTACAGGGCAAAGAAAATTAAATGAACAGGGAGTTATTAGTTACTTCATATTAGGAAATGAACGAAAGAGGCTGATCGATATAGAGCGCAAATGATTGAAAATAATTATCAAAGTTTTGGATCCATATTCAGAGAGTCCATGATGAGAACTCTGGAGGTGTGAAATTCAATTATGAGCAGAATCCAGTGGAACCTGCGGACACAATACATGCACAGTTATGCATAACTCATCGATTAGACATACCATGCATGGAGTAAACAATAGAGAATGTGCTCAAGACAGAAACACTCACCCAAAATGGTAAGGGAATAGAATTTGATTTTTGAGTTGCTGCTTTGTAAGAAACTCGTACAGGTCTTGCTCCACGTCGCAGGGGTGTCTTTCTAACACATATCCATTAACGATATGTGGGTCAATGAACCCAACATCATGGATGTTCCTTTTTCTGCATTCCCCAATCTTCATTCTGCATAATTGCGTACACAACAATATAGTTAGGACAATATATATAGTGAAGGCAATGAACGAGATGAGGTAGAAATAAATCACTTACAGAACGTAGCAACTCAGGATAGATTTGTCGAGCTCGCGCAGATTGAATAGCTGGAACAATTCACTCATATGAACTTGTACAGAGTACTGTTTGAAGTGATGCTCCTCTCTAACTTCCGCATAAATATATTCTTTGCCGGCGTTATTTTTTATGTAACCCTTGTACCAACGTAGCAGATTTTGCATTTGTGCTGGTAGATCCTCTTCCTGCGTAGGCTCGACGAGAGGCCCATTCGGTACATATGTAATTGCTAACTCACTCATTGGCGCCTCCTCAAGGCCTAACACTGCACGAAGAGTCATACCGATCTCGGCCGCTTTTTCTCTGGCACCCGTTACAGTCATTTCCTGTGCTGCCGTAGCTTCTATGATAGCGGGGTCCATTAGTTCAGCATCAGGACCAGCGGCTTTCACTATGAGCGGGGGGATCGATTGTTTATTTTGTTCCTCGAGCTGGGCAACTTGTTTCCCGCTTTTTTTACTTTCTTCTTTCTCCTCCTCCAAGGCTTTCTTCTCCTTCTCCGCCAAGTCTTTCTTCTTCTTCAATATGAGTGCTTGCCTACGAAGTTCGCGTCCATAGTCGTCAGGCATATTCTTCTCGGCTTGGGACGGTGTGCTCAAAAATGACTTAGCCCACTTCTTTTCCTTCTCAGTAAATACTGGCTTGGGCTCAGGCTCTTTTTTCGCCTTCATATCCGCCTTCCATTTCTCATACTGAGTAGCCGCGACCAATTTGTTTTCATCTTCACTAAGTTCCCAAGGCCTTGGGAGGAGAGGCTTCAGTGATGGCTCCGGTACCTTTGTGGTCTTAGGTACATAAGGGTCCGGGTTAATAGTCCAGGATCGTCGCTTCTTCGCCGGAGGTGGATTGGGGGGCGGCGTACACGCCGGAGGCGGACTGGGGGGCGGCGTCTGCTTACCCGCCGGAGGTGGATTGGGGGGCGGCGTCGGCTGACGTGAAGGAGGTGTAGGTGAACCACCACCACCACCACCGCCACCACCACCACCACCGGAGGGGGTTGGACTTGTTAGCCTTGGTGCCTCGCCTGGAAACACTATGTACTTCTTTTTCCATAGAATGAACTGGCGCTTGAGATCTCCAAGTCTTCTCTCCCCTTCGGGTGTAGCAATGTCAATCTCCAGCTCCTCAAACCCTTGGACTATTTCTTCCACCGTGACACGAGCATAGCCATCTTCAATGGGGTTATTATGGTGGAGTGCTCCAGGTGTACAGGGTAAAGCACTGCCGCTAGCTACCTTCGTGGAACATATGCCCCCCACTGGAAAATGCAGATCACATTCTTTCATCTCCTTTACATCATCCACGGGGTAGTGAGGCTCCAGTGCACGAATCTCGATCGTCGGTGCATTAGCACCAGCCGAGGTAGCACCAGCCGGGGCCAGCAAGGGTGCATTAGCACCAGGCGGGGCTTCCGTGGAAGCCACACTGCTTCTCCGCTGCTGGCTACCGAGATCTTCATGCGGCCCTGCAGCAGCCGATCTTTCTTTTGCTAGATCATACACCATCTGCTTCAGGTCATGGATTTCCGATGCCAACTTTCCCATAAAATCTGCATCCCGATCCATCTTTCTCTTACGGCTTCTGTAACCGTACGGGTCATCGTCGTGGGAAAACCCGACGGACCACGGAATGGCGCCTTTGCCTCGTACACGTCCACCGTGTTCAGGATTCCCGAGGGCTTTTGTCAGCGCGTCATTCTCTCTATTGAACTTGATCTTCCCCTCTTGCGCATCCCTCATTGCGTCAATAAGGGCTTGGGTGGGTTTAAACGCTTTCTTCCGGTGAACACACACCCCTGTCTCCGGGTCTAGCGATCCCCCATGCCCGTACCACCAGCTTTTGGCCCTTGGGTCCCATCTCTCTGTACCTAGAGGGATTCCTCGCGCCCTCAGGTCGTTCTCCATCTTCTCCCACTTAGGCTCCGAAAGGCGATACCCTCCTGGCCCCATAATATGATTGTACTCTTTCTTAGCCGCATTTTCCTTATTTTTTTCGATGTTTCAATGAAATGCTCCGATTTCTTTTGCCTCACAAATTCTGGCCAATCATCTTTCAGTTTCTCATATTGTCCTTTGAAATCCGGAGTCTTGTTCTTGTTGACATAGTCACGGGCTAGATTTTGCTTGAATTTCCGGAATGCGTCGGCCATCTTATGAAGAGCGAACTGTTTGACTAGCCTCCTCCTCTCACGTCCACCCGGAATCTCGTTACCGAATTCATCGACTTTGTTGTATTCCGGAGGTAGAACGAAATGTTCCATAAGCTTTCTCCAGCAATCTTTTTTTGTTCTCTTGTCGACAAAACTGAAACCAAGACGTGCCTTCTTTGGCTCATTCCATTCCTGGACGGTGATCGGAACGTTGTCTCTAACAACGGCTCCGCATTGGTTGATAAACTTGGTGGAGTGCTTTTGGGGCTCCAGCGGCTTGCCGGTTGCACTGACAACCTCGATGGTATATGTTTCTCCTTGTTTCAGCATCTTGGTTGCGCCACGCTTTGACGCCGTACTCGATTGTTTCGACGATCCGGCCGAGGGCTAAAATAAGAGAGTCGCGCGCGTTAGTACACATATTTATTCAAATCAGTAAGTTTGTATCACCAGAGGCTCAATGTATATATATACCTCGCCGGAGGTGGTTGCTACTTGCAATTAAAGATCGTCGTTTATCGACGGTTGACCTCCATCGACAATGTTCGTTCCTTCGTCATCACCTCGCTGACGACCTTCATCTTCACCGTCAAGGTTCAGATAAGAAGAAATATCCTCTTCTTCATCTTGTTCGGTCGGCACATAAGGAACATCGCCGTGTATGATGTCCATTATATGTTCTTCAGCATCCGGATCATAGTTGTCCATAATCGGGTCAGCTCTATCGTCCGCCATATGTCAGTCCTGAAAACATGTAGTAAAAACTAATTAATTAAGTAAAGAAGGGGGCGGTGGCGGTGGCGAAACGGCGTCACGGAGAGGGAGGCGGAGGAGGACGTTGTTGAGTGCGTTGTTTTGCTTGTGTGCTGGGTTCACGAATGCGCGACGACTGTGCGGGCCTGTGCGGGGAGTGGATGGGGAGTTGGGGACGGGTTAATTTTTTAAGTCAATTTTTTTAACTTAATTAAAAACAACTTAATTAGTTACAAATTTACACTTTAATTAGTTAAATTTTTTTAGTCAATTTTTTTAACTTCATTAAAAACAACTTAATTAGTTACAAATTTACACTATAATTAGTTAAAATTTTTAAGTCAATTTTTTAACTTAATTAAAAACAACTTAATTAGTTACAAATTTACACTTTAATTAGTTAAATTTTTTAAGTCAATTTTTTTAACTTAATTAAAAACAACTTAATTAGTTACAAATTTACACTTTAATTAGTTAAATTTTTTAAGTCAAATTTTTTAACTTATTTAAAAACAATTTAATTAGTTACAAATTTACACTTTAATTAGTTAAATTTTAATTAGTTAAAAAACAAAAAAAATACGGTCGGGAGGCCCTCTCTGCTCTCTCTCTCCTCTCTTCCTCTCTCTCTTCCCGGCGGCGTGCGCGGCCCGAACGGCGAACGGCGCGGCGAACGGCGGAGGGACGTCGGTGCCCCTACTCCCCCTTAAATTTTTTATAAGTTGTTTTTTTTAAGTTGCAATATACTTAGAACTATTTTTCATTTAAGTTTAATTAAGTTACTTAGAACTATTTTAATTAGCAAATTTTAAGTTTACAAAATTTTAAGTTTACAATTTTGATTAACAATTTTAAGTTAATTAAAAAACAAAAAAACAAAAAAGGGCCGGCCCACTACTCTGCTTTCCCTCACTCTTTCTCTCTGTCTCTGTAACGCGCGATGGCGCGCACGCGCGGCGGCCGGGCCGGTGAGAGCGGTGGGCGAGGGCGCGCGGCGGTCGAGGGCGGCGGGCGAGGCGGCGCGGCGGCGGCGGTCTCGTCGGCGGCGGCGCGCGACACACTCGAGCGACGCGGCGCGATATGGATGACGTACGGAGGAGAGGCGCGTGCGGCGAGGACGGGCCGAAGGCGCGCGAGGACGACGACGGAGGCGGCGGCGAGGGCGGTGTCGATGGCGGCGGGCGAGGGCGTTGTTGAGGGCGGCGGCGTCCAGCAGCTTGAAGGCGGCGTCGAGGGGCGGCGCCGGAGCAGCCTGACGGCGTCGTCTGAGCGCGCGCGAGAGGAGAATTCGAGGAGAAAGAAGAGAGAATGAACCGCCAGCCGCGTGCGCAGTATTTATATTTTCGGGCCCTTTAGTCGCGGTTGGCGAGGCCAACCGCGACTAAAGGTATTTTTAAAATACTTTTCTTTTTCAAAATGTTAAAAATACATATAATATATCAATAAATTCAGAAAAATAAAACTAATTCATTTCAAAATCTTAAAAATACAAATAATATATCAAAAAATGCAGAAAAATAAAACTAATTCATTTCAAAATTTTAAAAATACATATAATATATCAAAAAAGTTAGAAAAATAAAACTAATTCATTTCAAAATATTAAAAATACAAATAATATATCAAAAATTAAGAAAAATAAAACTAATTCAATTCAAAATGTTAAAAATACAAATAATATATCAAAAAATTCAGAAAAATAGAACTAATTCATTTCAAAATCTCAAAAATACAAATAATATATCAAAAAATTTAGAAAAATAAAACTAATTCATTTCAAAATCTCAAAAATACAAATAATATATCAAAAAATTCAGAAAAATAAAACTAATTCATTTCAAAATCTTAAAAATACAAATAATATATCAAAAAATTCAGAAAAATAAAACTAATTCATTTCAAAATGTTAAAAATACAAATAATATATCAAAAAATTTAGAAAAATAAAACTAATTCATTTCAAAATGTTAAAAATACAAATAATATATAAAAAAATTCAGAAAATTCCAATTTCTTCCCTCATCTATCTCCCCGCCTCCTGTCTTCCCGCCCCCGCTTCCCACAAGTTCTTTCCGACCATGTCGTAGGGCGTGTGCACCGATGACAGCTTTAGTCACGGTTGCACCCTCCAGCTGGGACTAAAGCTTACCCAAACGTCCTTATCCCACCGACAATTTTATTAGATGATACAAAACCACCTTTAGTCCCGGTTGCACCCACCAGCCGGGACTAAAGATTAGATGACCAGCTCTGGATTCCTCTTCTTCCCGCCATTTCTTCCCTGTCTTCCCGCCTATTTCTTCCCGCCTCTTTCTTCCCGCCTCTTTCTTCCCGCCTCCTGTCTTTCCGCTCCCATTTTTCCCGCCATTTCTCACTACATATATGTAGCCCGGCTTGGCCAGCATTATCACATCTCTACAATCTCTCATCACTCTCTCATGGCTTCCACCGTACCCACTCTAACCTACCAGCAGGTGGAGGAGCTCTGCGCCTCGAACTACCCTTGCCCACCGGGCTACCGCGTCCCCGCCGGCTGGAGCCTAAGCGCCGGAGGCGTGCCGGTCCCTCCCGTCCCTCAGGGTACTGCGCGCCGGGCGGCCATCACGAACCACTACTACCTCGACCTCACGCCGGAGCAGCGGATGAATCCCCGCTGGCATCCCGATAACCAGCATACTTGGGACGCCTTCTTTATCAATCGGCGTGACAGGGCGCTCCCCAGGTATGAGGAGGACGGTCTGCCTCCTGGGAACTTCCACGAGGCCGGCCGTCGGCTATGGTGGTACGGCCGGACTCTACAGAGCGTCCTGGACTACATCACGGCCGGCGATATCCCCCGCCTGCGCTACCCTTAGTTCGAGCCACGAGCGCCGCCCGACGACAGCGAGGACGACGGCAGCGATGACGACGGCGGCAACTTAGAAGGCGACGACTACCAGTACAACGGCGGCGACTATGAAGACTACGAGTATGCATAGTATACGCCTAGGCAGGAGTATGACTAAGTCACTCCAAATTTCATGTATCATCAGTGGTATCTCGAATCAATCGAATCATTCGAAAATGGACACCAAACACATCACAGATAATATAATTCACATGATCCATTCAACAAAGTTTGGTACAATAAATTATTACACATCATTTCTTCCCCTGTGTCCCTGCTTGCTTACGATTGTGCCGTATCCATGGAGCATCCTCATCATTTAACTTAATGCTTGGGTCGGTGTTCACTTTGAAGGGCGAAATTTCACCAAACATATTATAATCTTCTGACATGTCTGTCTTGTCCTCCACTCCCACGATGTTTCTTTTTCCTGAAAGAACAATGTGGCGCTTTGGATCATCGCATGATGTACTGATCGTTTTCTTATCTTTCTGTTTCCTCGGTTTGCTACTCATGTCCTTCACATAGAAAACCTGAGCGACATCTTTGGCTAGGACGAATGGTTCGTCAAGGTAACCAAGATTGTTGAAAACCACCATTGTCATTCCGTATTGCTGGTCCACCTTTACCCCACCTCCTGTTAGCTTGAACCATTTGCACAGGAACAAAGGGACCTTAAAGGAGGGTCCATAGTCAAGTTCCCATATCTCCTCTATGTAACCATAATATGTGACCTTTTGCCCATTCTCGGTTGCTGCATCAAAGCGGACACCACTGTTTTGGTTGGTGCTCTTTTTATCTTGGGCGATCGTGTAAAATGTATTCCCATTTATCTCGTACCCTTGGAAAGTCGTTATAGTCGAAGATGGTGTCTTGGCCAACATGTACAGTTGATCTCCAACATCATTGTCATTCATTAAATGTTTTCTCAACCAACTGCCGAAAGTCTCCATGTGGGCCTTTCTAATCCAGGATTCAGGCTTCCCCGGGTTGTCCGAGCATAAAATATTCTTGTGTTTCTCAAAGTACGGAGCCACCAAGCTGGAATTGGTCAGAACTGTGTGGTGTGCTTTAGTCATAGAATGGCCGTCCATACATATCGTTGATTTCCTTCCGATCGTGCCTTTTCCACTTAGTCTCCCCTCGTGCCGCGATCGAGGAAGACCAATCGGCTTAAGGTCAGGAACAAAGTCAACACAAAACTCAATTACCTCCTCATTTCCATAGCCCTTGGCAATGCTTCCTTCTGGCCTAGCACGGTTACGAACATATTTCTTTAATACTCCCATGAACCTCTCAAAGGGGAACATATTGTGTAGAAATACAGGACCGATGATGGAAATCTCTTCGACTAGGTGAACCAGGAGGTGCGTCATAATATTGAAGAAGGATGGCGGGAACACCAACTCGAAACTGACAAGACATTGGACCACATCGTTCTGTAGCCGTGGTAGATCTTCTGGATTGATTACCTTCTGAGAGATTGCATTGTGGAATGCACATAGCTTCACAATGGCTACTCGAACATTTTCCGGTAGGAGCCCCCTCAAAGCAATCGGAAGCAATTGCGTCATAATCACGTGGCAGTCGTGAGACTTCAGGTTTTGGAACTTTTTGTCCGCCATGTTTATTATTCCCTTTATATTCGACGAGAATCCAGACGGGACCTTCATACTGCTCAGGCATTCAAAAAAGATGACCTTCTCTTCTTTGGTAAGAGCGTAGCTGGCATGACCTTGAAACCATTCCGGATGCTGGTCATCAGGGTCTTTCAAACGTTGCTGGTCCTGCTGTGCTTCCTTTGTATCATTTGTCTTCCCATACACGCCCAGGAAGCTTAGCAGGTTCACGCAAATATTCTTCGTAACATGCATCACTTCGATTGCAGAGCGGACATCTAGGACTTTCCAATATTCTAGCTCCCAAAATATAGATTTCTTCTTCCACATGGGTGCGTGCCCGTCAGCTCCCTGCGGAACTGATTGTCCGCCAGGACCCTTTCCAAAGATGACTTTCAAATCCTTGACCATATCAAATACCTCCGCACCAGTACGTTCCGCAGGCTTCGGCCGGTGATCTGCCTTGCCGTTGAAATGCTTGCCTTTCTTTCTTACGTTATGATGTCGGTGAAGAAATCGACGATGCCCCAGGTACACGTTCTTCTTACAATTTGGCAAATACACACTTTCAGTCTCATGTAAGCAGTGCGTGCATGCATTGTATCCCTTATTTGTCTGTCCCGATAGGTTACTAAGAGCAGGCCAATCGTTGATGGTTACGAAAAGCAACGCTCGTAGGTCAAATTCCTCTTATTTGTGCTCATCCCACACACGTACACCAGGTCTGCCCCACAACTGTAAAAGTTCATCAACTAATGGCCTTAGGTACACATCGATGTCGTTGCCGGGTTGCTTCGGACCTTGGATGAGCACTGGCATCATAATGAACTTCCGCTTCATGCACAACCAAGGAGGAAGGTTGTAGATGCATAGAGTCACGGGCCAGGTGCTATGGCTGGAGCTCTGCTCGCCAAAAGGATTCATGCCATCTGTACTTAGACCAAATCTTATGTTCCTTGCGTCAGCTGCAAAATCTTTGAACTCTCTGTCGATCTTTCTCCATTGCGTTCCATCTGCGGGGTGTCTTAACTCCCCATCCGACTTACGGTCCTCTTTGTGCTATCGCAACAACTTGGCATGCTCTTTGTTCCTGAACAGACGTTTCAACCGTGGTATTATAGGAGCATACCACATCACCTTGGCGGGAACCCTCTTCCTGGGTTTCTCGCCCTCAACATCGTCACCAGGGTCATCGCCTCTGATCTTATAACGCAATGCAGTGCATACCGGGCATTCATTCAAATTCTCGTATTCACCGCGGTAGAGGATGCGATCGTTAATGCATGCATGTATCTTCGTAACCTCTAAATCTAGAGGGCGGACAACCTTCTTTGCTTCGTACGCATCAAGCGGGCAACTTGTTATTCTTTGAAAACATATTCTTCATCATTTTCAGCAAATTTTCAAATCCCGAGTCGATAGACCTTCCTGTGCCTTCCATTTCAGCAAATCCGATTATGCCCAGCTTTTTCAGACCATTATCGCATCCGGGGTATAGCGACTTTTTGTGATCCTCTAACATGCGATCCAAATTCTTCCTCTCCTTTTCAGTTTCGCAGCCTCTCCGTGCATCAGCAATGGTCCGACCAAGATCATCAGCGGGCTCATCACGTGCCTCTTCTTCACCTTCCCCTTCACCTTCCCCACCTTCAGCATCCTCCATGAAAGTATCACCGAAATGATCAAGATAGTTGTCATCGATGAAATCATCCCCTTCTTCATCTTCTTCCATTATAACCCCTCTTTCTCCATGCTTGGTCCAACAATTATAGCTTGGCATGAAACCTGCCGCCGGTGCGAGTGAACGTCTCTTGAGGAAGAGTAACTCTTCTGATTCTTACAGCCAACACATGGACAGATAACAAAACCCCCCTGCTTGTTCGCATTAGCCACTACGAGGAAATCTTTCAAACCCGTAATGAAATCGTCGGAGAGTCGGTTACCGTACATCCATTGCCGATTCATCTGCATTATTATTATATAAAGTATATAATTAACCATCATGCATTTGTTAAACTAACTAGCTACAAATAATAGAAATTAAACAATGAACTACACACATGCATATTTTATCAATGACACATGAAAGGTTCAAGTTGCTAACCGCGATCGAGGAGAAAAAATAAATGAGAAAGCTCAAGTGTGGCTCGGACACTTCATATCATATTTGTTTCATGCTCTCGCGCATTTCATCGAACACCTTGTGTGCATAAGAGGAACCAAAAGCAAACCCACAACCCCTTGTGAAGATTGTGAAGAGAAATGACACCAAATGACTAAGTGAAGTGAGCTGAGCTGCCTTTTATAGGGATGGGCCTTTAGTCCCGGTTGGCCTGGCCAACCGCGACTAAAGGCCTTCGAGCCAGGCCTGAGGACCTTTAGTCGCGGTTGGCCTGGCCAACCGCGACTAAAGCTCCTCCCGTCCACCAGCTGGCCACCGAGCGCGCTGGGCCCAGGTCTTTAGTCGCGGTTCGGGCTTTAGTCGCGGTTCCTATATTTTGGGGACTAATGGGGGTGGACGGAAGCCTCTTTTTCTACTAGTGATCGTTGGAGTCAGCTCCTGTATCTCTACCATGTACTATTTGTTACTATGAATATATGTGGTATTGATTGTCAAAAAAAAAAAAGCTCACCTGGTTCAATCACCACTAAGTTTCTTAAACTGAGTACACTGATGACAAAACTCTTAACAAACTCGACTTTCTGCGGCAGTAGAATTTAGTCTAGGATTTAGATTGTTTATGCTCACATATTCTGCTCCCGGATAAGATAGCCAGACCCGCCAAAGGGTTCTCCATCCAGGGGGTTTCACAATATGACAAAACCTGTGCTGTTTGAATGTGTTGTGGTCCGAGATGTAGGGAAATAAAGGTTGCTTTCACAAGCAAAAATCCAAGGAGACTTCATGATTCAAGTATTTTAATTACCCCACCACTGCCACTAGTTGATGATGTCTTAGTTGTTCCTGTCTTGTACAGTGAATATATTAGATAATAACACACAATGACACTGACGCACACATAGTAACAGTGATGGGAGAACGCTGTCCTCAGATGAGATGACAGCAGTAGCTTGGCAAGAAACACGGACGGACAGAGTATTCTTTGCATGGTATGATTGGCTGATCCGTAGTCTTTGTCAGCGGACGGACGATCAGATCCTATGGTTTCTTTATTCCCCAGATCAATTAAATTAAACTTCAATGGACCATGCCATGAAATCTCAACTAGTACCGGGCACTGTTTTGGAAGGTATTCTTTAAATTATGGATCTTCAACTTCTCCATGCCGGTGTCGTTGTTTTATTTATCACTCTGAATTATTGGATCCAATGTCCGAATCTCGACTCTGATAAGGCGATGGCACTAATCTCATCGCCTTTGGCTCGTGCTCACAAGGTCACCTGGATCAAACGAAAGATAATCAACTCAGATTTCAAACAACAATAGGAATAGATAATTAGATATACAAAATACCCTTACTGACAAATTTACTGTATAATAATCCCAAAACAGCAAATACTCATTGATATCTTAAAAATGCAGAACATACACAGGCAGACCATTAGCTGGTCACGTAAAGCTTGTTTTGCACCATATTGAAACAAAATATACTAATAAATACTGCCAGCATACGTGATCATGATTTATATTATATGGATAAATTTAGCCCGAGCAGATGAAAATGAAATCAAAATTTTAAATTTCCCTGCTACAAGGCCCACATGCAAGGCTGTCCTAAAAATGATAAAATGAACAATTACTCATAAATTTTAAACCAAGTTCTTATTACAGATTTAGGATTATAGCACTATCAGCAGAGATAGCAACCCTGAAGGAAAGAGAAATATAACTAGATTTAAGCTTTCAAATGTACCTATTTAGCTACCTATTTGACATCTTAGTTGGTTGAAGCCACTAGTGGAGACAGGCCCTTCCGTCGCGGCCCGTAACGGGCTCTAGTCCCGGTTTCCCAATCGCGACTATACAAGCGGGACTAAAGGCGTCCCGGCCCTGTTACCAGCCGGGATAAATGGCCCTCCCGTGGCCGCGGTACAGGGTTTGGGCTAGAGAACCTTTAGTCCTGGCATGTAATCCCAACCGCGACTAAATATCATTTCCAATAATTATGTTTTTTATTTTTCTAATTTTATTTTTGTTTTTCCTAATTGTTTGACTTGTTACTCTCTCACTTGAACTATTTTTAATACTAATTACACTTAATCTGTAGTCAAATTGAAGACTTGGTCATCACTTCTCGGTCGATTATCCATCCGCACACTACTCCACCCTCAGCACGCTTAACTCCTCGGTTCTTTCCTGCTGTGCTCCCGCGAATATGATTGTACCTTGTTGTAAATACTACCATATCAATCATGTTAACTCTTATACCATTGTGTCACATTTCTGTATTTTTTGAAAATAAAAAATAATCTGTAAACCGCAATTGGACAAATAATATATGCTTTATTATTAGAAAAAATGTGGGGAATTTGAGTATGAAATAATTATGTTTTTATTCATTATTTATTATTATTATCAAATAATATATGCATTATTCATATAATATGGTAAAGTAATTAATATCTTGAAATCTATAAACAGCAATTGGACAAATAATATATGCTTTATTATTAGAAAAATGTGGGGAATTTGAATATGAAATAATTATGTTATTATTATTATTATTATTATTATTATTATCAAATAAAATATGCATTATTCATATAATATGGCCAAGTAATTAATATCTTGAAATCTGTAAACCGCAATTGGACAAATAATATATGCTTTATTATTAGTAAAATGTGAGGAATTTGAATATGAAATAATTATGTTTTTATTTATTTTCTAATATTATTATCAAATAATATATGCATTATTCATATAATATGGCCAAGTAATTAATATCTTGAAATCTATAAACCGCAATTGGACAAATAATATATGCTTTATTATTAGAAAAATGTGGGGAATTTGAATATGAAATAATTATGTTTTTATTCATTTATTATTATTATTATCAAATAATATATGCATTATTCATATAATATGGCCAAGAAATTAATATCTTGAAATCTATAAACCGCAATTGGACAAATAATATATGCTTTATTATTAGAAAAATGTGGGGAATTTGAATATGACATAATTATGTTTTTATTCATTTTTTATTATTATTATCAAATAATATATGCATTATTCATATAATATGGCCAAGTAATTAATATGTTGAAATGTATAAACCGCAATTGGACAAATAATATATGCTTTATTATTAGAAAAATGTGGAGAATTTGAATATGAAATAATTATGTTTTTATTCATTTATTATTATTATCAAATAATATATGCATTATTCATATAATATGGACAAGTAATCAATATCTTGAAATGTATAAACCGCAATTGGACAAATAATATATGCTTCATTATTAGAAAAATGTGGGGAATTTGAATATGAAATAATTATGTTTTTATTCATTTTTTATTATTATTATCAAATAATATATGCATTATTTATATAATATGGCCAAGTAATTAATTTCCTAAAATCTGTAAACCGCAATTGGACAAATAATATATGCTTTATTATTAGAAAAGTGTGGGGAATTTGAATATGAAATAATTATGTTTTTATTCATTTTTTATTATTATTATCAAATAATATATGCATTATTCATATAATATGGCCAATTAATTAATATCTTGAAATCTATAAACCGCAATTGGAAAAATAATATATGCTTTATTATTAGAAAAATGTGGGGAATTTGAATATGAAATAATTATGTTTTTATTTATTTTTTATTATTATCATCAAATAATATATGCATTATTCATATAATATGGAAAGACACATAGGTCATATATATTGAAAGACACATAGTTCATATATATTGAAAGACACGTAGTTCTTATATATTGAAAGACACCTAGTTCATATAGATTGAAAGACACATAGTTCATATATAATGAAAAACACATAGTTCATATATATTGAAAGACACATAGTTCTTTAAATGTTGAGACGATCAACATGGCTATTGTAGCCAACTAGCTGCCAAAAACTCTTAGCCATCTCGAAGCCCAGACAAGCGTCTAGCGTGGCATAGCGCACTTGCTCGAAGCTCAATGGAACATTGGCCCACCCAAATATGAGTTCATCGTCTTCTTTTTCTTGCGCGGCGTCCTTCTTCTTGTACTTCTTCCTCTTCTTCTTCTCAAGATTTGTCCCAATGAGAGAATTCGCCAGATCATATAGGCTCGGAATATGATTATTTGTGGGATTCGGGAGTATCTTCTGGAGGTCGTACGCAAAAGTAATGTGAATACCGCACGGACTCAGTATCTCCACATCCTTGCCGATAGCCGCGTCGCAGAATCTGATGGTGCCGTCCTGTAAGAACTCCTTGAGAGCTTGTGGAACTTCATCAACACGACAAATCTGGAATACCAGATTCTCTGACGCCACCGAGAGTTGCAGGATGGCGGCGCGCTGATCACCCTCGCGAGGGTTGGTGAACTCGCAATCCAACCCGACGCACTTGATTTGCGCGTTGTCGAGATAGTCCCTCTTCACGCACTTGATCCACTTCTCCACCCTTCTTGCACGGAGTGCGACCGTGACTTTGAAGGACATCCCTTCGGCCATGAGGTGGTACACCCGAGTTAGAGGAGCCGGGTCGCGCGCGAGGTGCTCCATCGACGAAGAGGGAGAGAGCTTTTGCAATGATGGAGGAGAGGATGATGGATAAGAATGTGTGTGTGGCAATGGTGAAGAATGGTGGAGCATATAAAGGAGTGGAAGATGAAGATGAACAGGGCTAGTCACCGGTGATCAATTCCCGTGGCTAGCCGCGCCGGCGCCGGCGGCTCAGATTCCCGCGTGACGCTCGATTTGGACACCGGCGAGTAATGGCGACGCGATCGGCTTCCGCGGGAACGAAGCGTTTGACTTTAAGTCCCGACGCGTTTCACCAGCCGGGACTAAAGGGGGTACCGCAGGCGCAGCGTGCCGCAAAACCCTTTAGTTCCAGTTTGAGATACGAGCCGGGACAATTGGGTCCTAACGAACTGGGACCTATAGGTGTCGTACGCTTAGACGTTTACGGGGCGACGTGGCCAGGCCTTGGGTCCCAGCCCAGGACACGGCCGGGACCAAAGGTGCCTGACCAAAGGCTTATTTCTACTAGTGAAGGTAGTTCTTCATGTGGTCAACTTCCAAGCCTTTATATCCCATCTTAAGGAAGAAAAAGTTCACTGCCGCTAGCCACTAAACAAAATGCCACCACACAATGCTGTAAAAATACTGACCACACAAGTAACATAACAAAAAGCTGCAGAACAACATCGCTGTATGTTGCAGATTTTATCAAGCAGCGGGCAGAAACAAGTGGTGTGATACAACCAATTACACATATGTAAAGGAATGCTATTTTTTCAGATGTGTAAATGCATGCTATTACCTGTAACGTAGACAATTTCAAATGGATGAAAGCGACCAAACGTGGGTTCACAGATTTTCTTGAAATGCAATGACTCAAGATGAACCATGAATACGCCGATAGATGTCCACACGAACACCACATTGTTGTCCTCTGCAAACACTAGTATGAAAAGGGCTTCTCTCTCCCTCCATGGATTGAGGGAAAGTAGTTTGTCCTTCAATAGTTCTCCCCAGCACCCATGTGATAATACCATCACGATCTGTCATCATCTTCCATAATTCGGCGCATTGGTTTGACACAATGAGGCAACCAAGACCACCACCCTCTGCCCGTGTAACCGTGAAGCCGCAAGCAGCCCTGGCATACAAGTCTTGTGGCATAGGTATCACAGCTAGGTCGTGCCTCTCTAAATCAAACTCAAGAATTTGAAACGAAACCCTAATAAGCTGCCAGTAGAGGGAGTTCCTATCCAGCACCGTTGGCATTATCATAGCAACTCCTACACCAGATGTAAGTGGTGTTGAGATGAGATCACCCGATTCGCCGGTCTCCGACGAGTAAACGCAGGTGAGCGCTTGTCTATGTAGCCGGTCGTCGTCGTCCACCACTAAGGCCACCTGAAAGTGTCGGACGATGTCTCCGGCAACGTGGAGCACCGTCCCACTGGTGTGCATGATCTTCTCCTCATCGAAACTCAGGGGAAGGGCAATGCGGTGCTGGTCGCCCGTGAATGGATCCCCCACCATGAGCTGCTTCCCATTCTGAAACTTGATACTTTTTCACAAAAGTATGAAAACATAGTAAATTATAAATGGTGGTCTTACTGTTCTGGTGAAATTTGAGTCAATTAGTTGGCTCAGTAGCTACGTGAGTTTTCTTGCAGCATTAGATACATTTGAATCTGCGTATATGTTTGTGTACTTCCTCCATTTCAATGTATAAGGTGTTATCGTTTTTCGTGTTTTTTCTTTGATAATAAATTACTTCAAATATATAAAAATTATTGGTATAAAATTAATATCATTAGAAAGTGTTTTTCAATACGAATCCAACGATACTAATTACATATAATATAATTAAAATTTTGTTACTTAATTTTTTGGTCAAAGTTCATCTTGAAATACGTGTGCGCCTTGTTTAATGAAAGCGGAGGTAGTAGTATATTTTTAGATGTTTTTTAGGGGTTTTAGAACTTTTGTGTGTAGGCTTTCCCTGGTTGTGTGCAGTGGGCATTCACTTTTAGCTATGGTCGGCTCTTCCCAGCGAACTCTTCCCCAATCCCAGCCAAACCACGAGACGAGCGTAGCATGGCGCCGCCACCGCCACCGCCGCTGGTCGACGACGTCACCGCCGAGATCCTCCTCCGCCTCCCGCCGGACGAGCCCGAGCACCTCATCCGCGCCGCCCTCGTCTGCAAGCCGTGGCTCCGCGTCATCTGCGACGCCGGCTTCCGCCGCAGCTACCGCGACTTCCACGGCGCCCCTCCCCTCCTCGGCTTCCTCCACCGCCTCATGGTGTTCCAAGGGGACCCGACCGCCCGCTTCGCCTCCACTACATCAATGCCGGAGTTCCCGCACCCGGGCTCCGGCGGCCGCCGCACGCGCCCCCTCGACTGCCGCCACGGCCGCGTGCTCATCCACATGTTGCCGGGATTCCTCGTCTGGGACCCCGTCACGGGCGACCGGCACCACCTGCCACCCGAGCCGGAGGAGATCGACTGGCTCATCTACTCCGCCGCGGTGCTCTGCGCCGCCGACGGCTGCGACCACCTCGACTGCCGCGGCGGCCCCTTCCGCGTCGTCTTCGCGGCCACCCATGAGGACAAGGACATCATACTTGCGAGCGTGTACTCGTCAGAGACGGGCGAGTGGAGCTTGCCAGTATGCCTGGACAACACCTGTGAAATCTATGCCCGGCACACCCGAGAGGCGCGTGCAGATGGACCCTTTGGGACGCTTCTACACACCCTATCTCCAGCCTAGGCGAGGCGCCCTTGTCGGAGACGCAGTCTACTTCACTGTTCGGCGGGGCAATGCAATCGCCAAGTATGACTTGGGGAAGGATCGCTTATCCATGATTGACCCGCCGCAACATTGCTTGGTGCACGGCATTGCTGTCACGGCAGTGGAGAACTACACTTCACTGGGCTTTACCTGCATTCAGGGTTCCACCCTTCACACGTGGTCAAGGAAGGTGGATACAGAAGACACTGCAGAATGGGTACAATACAGGGTCATCGAGTTGGAGAAAACAATACATGTTGCCAATCCCCAAGACGAACTATCCGTGGTCGGCTTTGCAGAGGGTGTTGGTGTCATCTTCGTTAGCTCAGGTGCTGGCTTGTTCATGATCAAGCTCAATTCTGGGCAGGTTAACAAGGTTGATGGGCCCGGAGAATACTTCAGCGTGCTGCCCTACATGAGCTTCTACCTTCCAAGTATGATACTGGCCCTTGCGTCTTATCTCTTACAGCTTCTGTATGTTTGCTTCATTTTTTGGTTATGGTTTTGTGAATAATTAGTCATAATGCAAGAAATAAGTAGTCTTAGTTATATTCACATACAGAGCTTGCCAAGTTCGATTCTCTGTGCTAGAGATAACTTGATATGTGGCACTAAAAAACATAACGCACTTCACGTTAACCGTTGGAATTAATACTAGCACATAGCTCACCGAATGCTGCCTTGAAGTTGGTTATGAGGTCTGTGCATGATATATTTTAGATCATGCCACATTATTATTGCTAGTAAGGACTAACTGATCAAAGTCTGCTGCTGGTTTCTTTCAGAACTGATACTATTAAGTATCAAGTCTTTTATTCTCTATTAAGCAGTTTACTTAAAATTGTGCATGTCATGTTTTGTAATTCTTCGAGACCTCTATGAAAATCCTTGGAACAATAGGTACATTTGTAATCTTAGAGCTAATTCTAATTCTTTCATTCAGTATGATTGTCTCTGCTAATCTTGCTAGTAACCTTAGATCAGTAATGATTAATTTGTTTGGAATTTACGAATAGTTGGTCATTCTATCACATTTCAGATAGCGTGTCATGAGTGGCAAGTACTCTGTACCTGGAAAACTAATAAATAGAGTTCATTTCATTTTAATGCTAACAATACTTGAAGATAACTTAATTTGAAAATTCATGATCACTTTTTTCTAGGATTTATTGGTATGTTTTTTTCATGATATGACATTGAACAAGCTTAATAATCAAACTTGTCTATTCTGACCAGCAATAGTCTGAGTGTGCATGTTCTACATTTTCATGATGTTCATCAGTATATATTGTTCCCAATATATTCTTTAAACTTTGAAGGTAGGTGTAGTATATTTATCTATTCCTAATGCTCTATCAAAACTGTTGTGTTTGCCAAACTACAGCTATGACTTAGGTTTTTCGTTGGATTGTTACTGGTTGTTTGACTTCTTATGCTTGCAGAAACAGGCAATGGTGGTGGACATGATGCTACTGATCTTCTGCACAGTACTTAAGAGGATTGCCTAGTTAGATATGCTGTTGTGATGTACTGGTTGGGCAGGTAAGTTTATCTTCTGCATGTATGTTGAGTTATCGGATCTGTTCCATCAAATAATGTACTGCTATCCTTTCCTTATGGTAGTAAATTATCTTTCCTCCAATGACCGATGACTTAGAACCATTCCTCATTCTCTACTGACATGCTAAGTGGTAGCAAATGAACTAACCCTTTGTGGTGCTTCGGGAATATATTTCTGTTTTACAATGGGAGTTTTACACATTGCTGCATCACCTTTAACTCTTTTTTTGTTGTTTTGTGTATCTCAAGTCCTAGTATGATTTACATGATTTACATGCTGTAAGTAGCATTAACCGAGCATTTGTTTTCATATTTCCTTTATTTATACAGACTTATAAGTTTGCCATTTCACATTCCTGCTTATTCTGGATCATCATAATACCTTAGTGAAGTAACGATAAACACAATACTTGAAGAGTATGCCTTCGCTAAATATTATACAGTACCTCTGTTTATCGTTTTGCTTGGAGTAATTGAGTTTTATGGATGATTATTCTTGTTTAAGGCTGTTTGGTTAAACATTTTCTCAGCATGTCGTTTTTTATCCACCAGATTTGCATATGTATATGTAACTGGGCATTAGCCACTAATATAATTTGGTTGGTCCAAACTATATGTAGCTATGCTTTATGTCTAATATCTTCAGTTTTAGCCACCGTGGATATTTAATACTTCATACCAAACAGGGGATCAAAATGACATGACTAGATAACTAGTAACATGCATTATTTTACTAGCATGTTATCAGTAATGTAGCCCGAAAGTACCCCTTAATGCAGTCCAGAGTAAAAAATAGCAGTAATGAAAAAGGTCCCTTGCCTGAGGCTTTTACCTCTAGAAGTTGATCAAATTCGATTTGTTAGTGACTAGCTAGCTCGTACATTTCTGTAAGTTGCCTATGAGCTAGCCAGAATTTATGCTTCCTACTCCAGGAGCCCCCCTGCCCACCCTCTTTTGGCCTGTACTCAGACTAGTGTAGCCAAAATTTATAATAATTAGACTACAAATCACCTACTGCTGTTCTCTATTTCAGATATTGATTTTATCTAATATACTGGGGGCTTTAAGACATTATAAAAAACTGAATAGAATGGCTTGATCAACCCCCTGCCCCCAATCATGGGGGAAATAGTGGCACTGCATGACCCGGGCACTGTGGCACTCCATGGGCCGAGCACATTAAGATTGTAAAAGATTGACTAAAAACCAATGGATAGTCCATTCAACTTTGGAACTTTTGGCACAATTTCCAAAACTTGTGAAGCTAAGAGCATCTCCAGCCGCGCCCCGCAAAGCGCCCCCCAAACAACGCCGGATTTAGCGTTTGGGGGACGCGTTTTCTTCGTGCCGCGTTTGGGGGACGTCGCTCCCCAGCCGCGTCCCCCAAACAGAATTTGAGATTTTTAAAATTTAATCGAAAACAGTTGAATTTATTCAAACTTGCTATATATTACATAGATTCGAACGAAATTCGATGAAATTTAAATCTAAACCCTAATCTAGTAGTACTTGCGGTGGCCAGAGGGGTCGTACTACTGGTGGAAGTTGTACATGTCGTCGACGACGATGTCCAGCTTGTCGGGCTCGTCGACGGGCTCGTCCTTCACTGCGCCGCTTGGCCCAGCTTCGCCGTTGTTGATGAGGTCGACGAGCGGCATCCCAGCGTCGCGGATGGACTTTGCGATCGCCGCGTCGAGGTTTCCCCTCCAGGCGTCCTAGTCGTTCAACGACGCCGCGAACGCCGCGTGCAACCCTAGGCAGTCCTCGGGGTCGTCGCTGCTGGCGGCGCTGCTGCCGCTCGTACTCCGCCACCTGCGTGGCCGTCACGGCTTCCTCGTCGTTCTGCTCCTCCTTCACCTCCGGCTTCGGAACGAGGAGGGCGCCGCCGGCGCGCCTATGCTTCGGCCGCGCTGGTTCGCAGATGTTGACGCTGCTGCCGCCGCGCCTCCAACTCGCCGGCGGCGTCGCGTACTCCGGCTCTTCGTTCACCTCGTGCTTCGGCACGCTGTACGGCGTGGGGCGGTGCGAGGAAGGCGTCGATCGCGCTGGCCCCGAATAAAAGAGTTCGAGGAGGATCGGTTGCCAGTGCGCTGTGGCCGAAGGAGATGGTTGCGGGGAAGGTGGCATCTCCAGCCTTGCGGCGCCCCTGTGGATGCCGTCGACGATGTTCGGGAGGGTGCGCCCGGGAACGCCCCAGAAACGGATGCGCCCCTCTTTGTTCCAAGTGTTCCTCCAGCCGACGAGGCCGTCGGTGTTGTTCATCTCGGCGTCGTGCTGCACTTGGAAGAAGTCCGCCCACCAGTCATCGTTACCGGTGGGGGCCCAGGTGGGATCGGCTCGCTCCTCGGCGTTGAGACGAGCACGCTGGGTCCTGATCGCGTCCCTCCAGCGTTGGTTCCCGGCGGCGGCGGCGGGACGCTGACCCCGTTGACGGCCATCCTCCAGCCGCCGCTGCTTGGCAGCCGCATGTCCGACGGCGGCGGGACAGGGCACCGCGCATGGTACAACGCCCACGCCTCCGCCACCTTGAGGCTGCCGCGGCCGAAGCCGTGAGGATGTTCTTGCGGGAGGACGACATTGGCGCGGAGGAAGGAGGTGCGGCGAGAGGAAGGAGGTTCGGCGAGATTGGAATAGGGAACGTGGCGAGAGGAAGGAGTGGCGCTCTTTATTGTACAGCGGCGGCAGGCGAGGCGGCAGCAGGGTGTTGGCCGCAATAAATGCCGGCGCGGATGGCCACGCGGCCATGCACGGCGAGACGCAGTGACGCTTCGCTGCGTCGCCTAGGAGCTGAGCGCCATTAACGTCGCTTGACCAGAGGTAGGCGATGGGGTTTTAGACTTCCGTGTCACTTACGCGTCGGGCATGCGTCTCCTCGCCTCGCTTCTCGTTGTGTCCGGCGCGCTCGGAACGTCCCCTGTGGACCGGGAACGGGCTCGGCGCGCCGGACACCGTATTGAGCCGCTTAGGACGGAAAGGGCCTTTGGGGCGCGTGGCTGGGAACGAAAAAATGTCCGGCGCGCACCAAAAACCTTTGGGGGATGCGGCTGGAAATGCTCTAATGTTTTCTCTTTGAGTCATACAGAAATTTTGAACTACAGCTTTTCTTGAATGAATAGTACTAGTCTTTGGCTAACGATATTACCTACTCTGCAGGTATCTACTACAATCACATTCTGGTGGCTCAGATGCAGAAATGGGCTTTTGGGTAATTTCTTCCATTTGTATGCTTGATGCGGAGATCGACCCTCTATGTAGCTTTCAAGTGCACTTGTAGGAATTGATTGCTTGATTTGCCAACTTCCGTCTATTATCTCATATCCGTCAACTATCGTGAAGATTGTAGGCACATTAATAACTTGCTCCGATTAATTAGAACTTCACTTGTGGCGCGTTGACTGTGCACTTGGAGGAATTACTCTCTTAATTCGCTAACTTCCGTCCGTTGTCTCATTTCCATAGACATTTGTCGACTGTCGTGAACTTGTGAGGTGCTAACCTGTCAACTCTTGCGTACAATTTAGTGTGTGCTTTTGATTACCTTCTGTGTTGTATCAACGTGGAGATTTCAATGTCGGGTGTCTGCATATGTTCCTTGATGTCCCATTTTGTGTGTGTTTTCACCTTTTTTTAAATTTGTATATGGCTCCGAGCTTGATATTTTGTGGATAAATACTGACTATTGAGTGTTGAATCCCATCAGTAATCCGACCTGGGAGTTGGGAAGAAGCTCATGTATGTTGAATCGTACCTGCCTTTGCTACTGCATAAATAGCTGCCAGATTAAACCAGGTCTGGCTTTAGAGTTCTTTCAGTTGTGTAGGACAGCGCTTGCCTAAATTTTGGATTATTTTATGAGTTTTGAAGAAATAAAACGTGTCACTTCTTCTTGCTTGTAAAATGATGAATAATCCGGTTGGTGTGACCAGGACTGGGATAGATGAACCAAGGCCAAAGCAGTAAGTAATAGCATGGATTCCCCACTACGCATTTATAGCTGCCTTTGGTTTAACATTCAGAAACTTCTATTATCAGTAGTTATTTGATTATGGATGCATCAGCCGCATGCGCTGATCCAGTTGTGCATCGAGAACTCGGTAAGTTGAATCTATATTTGTTCAGTAGAATACAAGTTCTGGCAATTTGTTTGTCATTAGGAAGGAATAGTGCTATTTTGCTACCAGGACATGTTTTTCTTCTGCATTTCTCTAAGGCGAAGGCTTTGATGATTTGGCCAACATTTGCATTTCCTCACAGCTATTTCTTTGATAGCAAGACAAACCAAAGCCAAATTGACATTTTGTACTGTATTACGGGTGTATGCCTTTACATATGAATATACCAGGTGAGATTCGATAACTTGCACAGAAGCAAGAAATAACCCATTTTATTGATTGCTCCAACAATCACAGCCGTTCAACGATCATATCGAATGATCCCATGATCGACAACTCTTCAGATAATTGTTGTGTTCCTTTCCACCGAACGGAGCCGTTCTCCAATCTTTTTATTTGGTCAGCTCATGGCTCCTTATCTCGGTGCAGTTGTCAACACAGGCATATCTGCAAAATCGCAATGCAAGAACAAGATCGTCAGAACAAACTTCTTTTTCCCCTTCGTGTCAGCAGAAAAAAAAGGGCACCGATAAAAAGGAATCAATTGCGGAGTAAATACTTCCAAGCAATTTACAAGCTACCAAATGTCTTTCCAGTGGAACATAGCTCATTCCAGAAGAAGAAAAAACTACTTACAGGGGGGCAAAATATATATTCGTTCGGTTACACGGACAATCTTGGTTTGTATAATTGAAATGTGGTTGAAACCGGTTAATCTCAACACCGAAGGAACAGACACGACTTCGCTCGCTCGCCCCCCCGCGGGCGACGGGCGAATCCCTAGCCCCTCCCTCTCGCAGCTCCCTCCCCCTGCTCTCTCCGCCGCCGCCGTCGGCGTGGGCCGCCGGGCGTTGTCCGCGCGGTGCCGGCGGCGGCGGGGCTGCCATTACCCGTCGCACGGAGGGGGCGCGGGCGGCTCCTTGATGGCGGCGGTGCGATTCGGCCGGCGGCGGTCGACCTGGCGGCGTGATTTCCGCAGGTTGGCTGGGAGACGACGCGGCGGCGCTGCCGTTGGCAGCGGGGCGGCGGGGTTGGCCGGGCGGCTGGTGGCGCGCGCCCTGCCCAGATCTGGGCCCATCTGGGCCCGATCTGGGTTGGGGCGGGCCTCTGGCCCCTAGCTCGACGCCGGTTCCCCTAGTAGCAGAGAAGGGGTGGTGGCATTGGTTGGCGACGGCGGCGCACAACCGGCCAGTTGCAGCGTGGCGGCGAGAACTTTGTCGGGCCAGTTTGGGCCTGGCTTGGTATTGCTGCTACGTCCGGTCGACTACCGCCAGTTTGGGCGGTGGAGGTTGTTCCCTCCCGCGTGGTTGTGCTGCTGCTATCCCCGACCTTGCGCCCGCCTTGTCTGCTTCTAGGCCTCGTGTTGGCGACTTTTGAGCGACGGCGAGGATGACTTCAAGACCGTGGTGGCGTACGTTGGTTGACGGCAGGTGGGGTGGAGCAGTTCGGATTGTTCGGGGTGGTGGCGGTATGGGTCGGGAGAAATCCCTGTCGGCTTGTCCGACAGCGACGCGGCGACGCCTGTGGGTGCCGCCATTCCTTCCTGAAGGGTGTCGCGTGTATCTTTGCCCCATCACCCCCGCGTACCAGGGGAAACCCTAGGACTTGTCCGGGCAGCAGCGGCGTAGTCGTCGTTTTCCTTGTTGAAGGTGTTGCTTTGTATGCGGCGATTCGGATTGCGAGGAGTGTGGTGGTACTTTTCCGGAGGGCGCAGCGGTTGCGAGTTGTCTTCGTGTTCGTCGTTCAGCCGTAGTCGGCATTTATTTCTCTTATCTTTCTTTGTGTTTTTTGTTTGGGCTTGGTTGTGCTGCGGTCCGAGCAAACTTGTTGTATCTTGGTTGCTATATTAATATAGCGGGGCGAAAGCCTATTTCGAGGAAATGTGGTTGAAACCGAAGGCACAGCAAAAAAAAAAGTGTGTTTGTACCATGTGTTGGTGGGCTTTATTCTACTAGTGGGCCAGTCTCACTCGCACAGGTTGCTTGCTTTAGGTCATCCGGCACTTCACTTGCACAGTTCCACTCCACATCGCGGCGGCTGCTTCAACTCACCATTTCTTCCGGTGAACTCTGAGCTGGCGAGATGTTGCCGTCGGCGGCGGCGGTGCTGGAAGACGGCAACCTGGCCTCCGAGATCCTCCTCCGCCTCCCACCGCAGCCGTCGTCCCTCCCCCGCGCCTCCGCCGTCTGCAGAAGCTTGCGCAACGTCACCTCCGACCCAGGCTTCTCCCGCCGCTTCCGCATCCACCACCGCCGCAGCCGTCCCCTCCTCGGTTGCTTCATGAGAACTGGCAACGAACTCCGCTTCGAGCCTACTCTCGATCCGCCCAATCGGGTCCCGCAAGGCCGCTTCCCCTTTCCGATCGACGCCAGCGACCTCAGCTTCAGGATGCTCGGATGCCGCCATGGCTTCCTACGAGCACCACTCCGCACGTTTCAGGGGACCGAAGAGCTCCTGGTGTGGGACCCTTTCAATGGCCACGAGCACCACTTAGCTATTCCCCCGGTGTTGGGTAGGAAGAGTATCCATGGAGTGGTGCTTCGTGCTGCCCCCGGCGTCGACCACTTTCAGGTGGTCTTGGTAAGCACTGACGTCAAACAAGGAGTGGTCGCCTGCGTTTACTCGTCGGAGACCGGTCTATGGGGTAATCTCATCACAACACCGCTTCCATCTCGGGGCAGGATTGATCCGAACAAGCCTGCCGTGCTCGTCGGGGGTTCCCTTTACATGTTGCTGCTTCGGCTTGAGGCGCCTTCAATGATCGTTGAGTTCGACGTTGGCAGGGCAGAGCCTAGCAGTGATACCTCTGCCTGCCAGCTTGGATTCCGAGCACAGTCGCTTCTACTTAGTTATGCGCGCAGATGGTGGTGGGCTTGGTATGGTCTTTGTCTCAACTTCAGGCGGCAGCGCCCAGTTATGGAAGAGGATCGCCGATTATGATGGTGCTGCTTCCTGGTTGCTGCAAAGAACTATTGGACTAGACAAGCTAATATCCCATGATTTAAAGATCAAATGCTCCCTACAGATTATGGGGTTAGCGGAGGAAAACAATGTGGTGTTCTTGTGGTCCGGTTTCGGTGTCTTCATGGTTCTGCTTGACTCACTGCAGTTCAAGAGACTTCCCCTAACCAACATGCGTCAGTGGCATCCATTCGAAAGTGTCTTATGCTGCAGGTAATACTAGCATGCCTTCATTTACAATGCTCGGATGACAAAACCAATCTACTTTCCCATTCCCAATGATTGGTTGATGGAACGATGTTCACATCATTGTGTTAAGCTAGCAATTTTAAATACCCTATGTCAATTGTTTATTTTGCTGCTTGGTGACCCCTTCAGCATAAATCTGTAACCGCCCACTAGCCACTAACTTTATTTGGTTGGTCTAATCTATACGTAGCTATGCTTTGTGTGCATTCTAGTTTATTCAGTTTTGGCCACCATGGATGTGTAACAATTCTTGTTGAACACATGATTAAAATGACATTACTAGATCTATCATGAAAAATTGTCGCTTCACTAACAACATTTATTATACTTACTAGTGTATTGCCATTTAAGTTGTGTGAAAGTATTGTTTGATGCTGTGCAGAGTGCAAAAAATGACAGTCATTGTGGACCAGTGGAAGTATCAGTTGATAAGATGATGCATGGCGCCATGACCTCTTGCTTTACGACTTACTGCATGAATTTTATAGAATTTGATTTGTTAGTAACTAGCTAGCTAATACATTTGTAAAAGGTTTCTGTTTCCCTGCTCCATGAGGCCATGACGTGCCCACTGTTCTTATAGCCTCTATTCAGACCAGATGTAGCTAAAACTACTAATATTAGAAGTTGAAGGTGTGCCACTACACTAATATTATTCTCTGTTTCATATGTTAATAATGTTTATAACGCTGAGATGATTCAACTTTGGATCTTTTGACACAATTTCTGCAATGGTGAAACCTAATGTTTATTGCTTGAGTCATAAACAAATTGAGAGAAACTTCCAAGCATAGTACAAATTTGTTTGACTAACGGTATTGCTTTCTCCGTAGGTATCTAGAGTGACATCCATGTGGCCGTGATGCTGAAATGAGCTGTGAAGTGGATTTGTGAACCCCCATCTATCATCTAATTTAGACGTTCCTTAACTCGGCATCAGTGAGAACCAAGAAGGTTGAAGGCATATTGACCTGATTTAAGCTTGTGGTTCATTTAATTTCGTTGATGCTTTTTAAGCAATCTAGTCTACGCGTGTGTGTTTGATTAGTCTCAGTGTTGTATCAGGCAAGGAGATTTCGGGTTTCGTCTTATGTTCCGTGATGCCCACTGTGTGTCTGTTTGTTGAATTACTATCTTGTTCCGAGCTCAGTATTAGCTTAATTCTGACTAATGAATGTTGAATGAACCGCACCTCCATACCCGGTGCTATTTGGTACGGGTTTCATTGATGTTTTGGTTTCTTTGACACGCTGGGAGTGCATAGTTGTGGATGAGTTGCTTAAAATTTTAGATTGTTTGATGAGATGGCTTAGTTTTAAAATATTGTATGGGTTAGCTTCTGAACAGATAACATTGTCTCGCCTATTCCTGGCAAAAAGTGAAAGATGAATAATGCAGTTTGTTGTCAAGGCTATGGATAGGTAAATCAGCGCGAAATGAACATTACTCAGTTTATAGTATGCATTATGTGCCGATATGCAACAGCCACATAAATTCAGTTTATTTATCCCATGATCGACAGGCTCTTCAGGTCTAACTTGGCGTCAATTGTGATGATGTTCTTGATTGTTTCCACGTATGAGTAGTTTTATTAGTGGAGATGGAGAAACCCTAGTATGAATATGAAATGAATTTAAGATGATCTATGGTTTTAAGTATTAATTTGTATTAGTTTTCTCTCTTGTTATTACATCTTATGCACCATGTAATATTGCCTATTGGTCTTGAGAGGAAATTACCCTTTAAAATATGATAGAGTGAACGGCGAGAAGTGATATTACCATATCGGCACTCTAACACGTGGATGAGGGGGATAAGAGGGATTCACAAAGCTCATATCGATGACCATGGGTACATCCCTTAATAGCACTAGTCCATATGTGGCTACAGAAGGCTAGATGTTGTGGTTATTTAGTGATGCGATCATCGATGGCTTTCTGGACGCATCTTATTACGGAGCTCTCCCACACACAACATACTTAAAAGCATATATTATCTTAATTAACATGAGTTCTAATGCTAGATGTGGATCCAATAATCTCTGAGAACAGTTTGCCTTATATAGTTTCAACCTTTTCCTTACCATGTTTTTACTGCTTTATTTACTTTTCCTTCAACCATTTACAACATCCTATTTAATTATTTTGAGATTAGAAAACAATGATTAAGTAATCCTTAGTAGAAAGTATCAAGAGGCATTAAGACCCTAACAAGTAGCTCATCGTGGTTCGATATTCTTATTTCAAAACTAGCTATAATTAATCTGTGTTCTTGCAGTCATCAAGCTATTTTCTGGCGCCGTTGTCGGGGAGCTCAGTGCTTTTGGTCTTTGTTCTTAGTTGCTTATCTATTATTGTTTTTACTAATTTTTTTTGATAATTTCAGGTAATACCATGGCTGCTCTCGGGCTTATAAATAAGTTTGATGCAGCTGAATATCTCGGAAGATTCAACCGAGGGTTCGTTAAGGAATTCCCCAATGGAAATGACATTGAATATTCTATTCATCCACGTTTTATTGCCATTATGAAAGAGATAGTTTTGTAGGAGATGATCCCGATGAGGATCCTTATACTCATTTGCATTCTTTTACTGAGTTGTGTTGGACAATTAAATTGAGAAACTACACTCATGATGAACTTAAGCTTAAATTGTTTAGTCAATCTCTAACCAACACTGCATTATCATGGTATAGAACTTGCCCTGCAGAAAAGATTGATACTTAAGAGAATCTTAAGTAGGAATTTATATTTCGGTTCTACCCAAGGTTAAGTTCGCGGAAGCAAGAAGAGCTATAACTAATTTCAAGAATCACCGCAATGAAAGCTTACTGAGAGCCTATCTCAGGTTCAAAGGTACTGCTCAAAAATGTCACCATCATGATTTACCACCTTGGTATGTTTTACATGTCTTTTATGGAGGACTAGAACAAGCTTTGGGTCGTGCAGGACACCACAGTTGTCCGTTTTTAATTTGGATCCGTCCGTTGGGAGCTGGTTTTACCCAAACGGACGAAAGTGAACAGTTTGGGTCAGGTTTGGGTCTCCCGTTGGAGATGCCCTTAGGGGGCCTCCTATACACCGACCGGGTCGGTGCGGACGCGGTGCCGCACACCCCCCGACCCGGCGGTTGTGTATTGGGCTGCGGTCCATCAGGTAAGGTTGTTTTTATTTTTATTTTTCTTATTCTATTTCTTTTTCTTTTATGTTTACATATTTTCATTTTTTAAAAAGAAGAATTTTTTGATCGGTTTTTATATCTGGAAGTTTAATTTTTTTCTCTTTTTTAAAATAATTTTTAGAATATCATTTTTCAAAATTTGAATATTTTTTAGATTGAATATTTTTCAAAATTTGAATATTTTTTAGAATGAACATTTTTTCAAAAATTAGATTTTTCCCAAAATTTGAATATTTTTCGAAAATGAACATATTTTAAATTTGAACATTTTTTGATTATGAACATTTTTCGGATAAGAACAATTTTTAGCTTTGAACATTTTTCGTTTTGAACACTTTTCAAATTTGAACTTTTTCAAATTTGAACTATTTTTAAATTTGAACTTTTTCGATTTTGAACAAAAAGAAAAATAAACAGAAAAAAAAGGAAACAAAAAATAAAAAATAAAAACAGAAACAGAAACAGAAAACCAAAAAAGGAAAAAGGAAAAAGGTGAAAATGGGCTAGGCCCAATACCCGACCAGGGTGTGCGGTGCCTGGTATGCATCGACCTGGTTGGTGTATAGGATTTCCCCTGTAATGGGGCGCCCATATAAATTCTAATAGAGATTCAGGGGTTTAGCGTGTTTTTTTGGGCCACACCGGCACACCTCAAAAGTAGCCGGTCAGTTTTGGAACCTAATACAATTGCTGATAACCTAGTGCGGCCCCTTCGTGTGGGGTGCCGAAGGGGTGTGCCAGCGCCTCGCGCCACATCGGATGGAAGCCCTCGGCCCCGCCTGGCAGTATGAAGCTTGAAAATCCTACTTCTACTCCTCAATTCCCTTCTCCTCAGGCCCGCCGCTTCATTTCTCTCGCCATCCGATCCCTTTCCCGCCTGCCACTCAAGCTCCCGACCTCCTCTCCAGCGAGCGCTGTTGTCGTTTCCAGCATACCTTCGAAGAAGAAGGCGACTGCGAAGAGGCCCGCGAAGCCGCGCAAGGTTACGTTGAAGGAGAAGCCGGCACACATGCTGATGGAGGTGTGGGCTGCCGGGAGGCGCCGTTGTGACGGTGGACCGAAAGAGGCGACATCATGCTAGCTGGCGAACCAGGCCGCGACGGCGGTGGAGGCGACATCGACGCAGGTATGCCTCAGCCTCGGTGGGACACAACAGTACTCCCAAGCGGCAAGCAGGAACTACGGTAACAACATGCACATGAGCTCCCCCCCCTCGTCGCCAATGTTCTTCATGGAACCGCAGTCGCTATCACGTGCGCTTGTCGCAGATGGACGACCGCGTCCGATACTCTCCCGAGTTCGGTGAGAGCGACATGACCGTGCGGCTACGGGCTGGACGTCAACAATGGCTACACACCGAATCGCTCGACATGCGTCGAGGGTCCAGTGGCAGTGGTGGCCATGTGACCGATGGCGCCGGACAAGCAAGTAGTCAAGATTGGCCTCGAGAGGGAGAAGGTGGAGTTCGCCAAGATGTAAGCCCAGGCCGGCATGCTGAAGGCCGCAAATGAAGCATCCAACATCGCAGGGGAATTCCCAATCTTATGTTATTGTCATCCTCTTCCTGCAAAATATGTGCTCTCTTGGGCAACAATGTCCTTTTTATTAAAGTCAACAACATAGATATTTTCAATGAAGTTGGTTATGCAATAATTAAGGATAACATTGATCACACTTTTAAATTTAGATGCTATAGGGCATGTTTCATGTTTATAAATGAAGGTTTCTAATTTATAAGCTTCCATAAAAGTAACAAATTGATCTACTCGTTCCATCCCCAAATGAGCATAATAACATCTATGATAAGATGCAATAACATATTGTTCATGGGATCTACATGGGATCTACGTTAAAATTCAAAGTGTTTAAAATTTTGTTGAGATTTTGACGTAGCCCCGCCTAAGGACGGCACTACACCAAGACCAACTAGTCCTCCAAGTGGACCGATGACTCGAGCCCGAGTGAAAGCTTTACATGAAAAGGTGAACTCAATCCTCTCGACACTCGATCTCGACACTACTTTGAATGGAATGCTACCTCAAGCCGATGTTCTATGTGTCATCAGGTACAAGCCTCGAGAGGGATACGTCAAGGTCGACCCTGCATCAGACAAGGAAGGAGGACCACTTCAGCTGAACGCAGGCCAGATAGATAGGTAAAAAGTGGGGGGGGGGGTGCTTTACACCGACCTGCTCGGTGGGAAGCGACGAACCGCACACCCGCCGGTCGTTGTTGGGCTCGGCACATGATCGCGGTGGGAAACTTTTTATTTTTTTAGATTTGAACAATTTTTAAATTCAAATTTCTGAATTTGAACAAATTTTATATTTGAACAATTTTCGAATCTGAACGATTTTCATATTAGAACAATTTTCAAATTTGAACAAATTTCATATTTGAACGGTTTTCAAATTTGAACGGTTTTCGAATTTGAACGGTTTTCAAATTTGAACGGTTTTCAGATTTGAACGGTTTTCAAATTTGACCATTTTTGAATTTAAACATCTTCTCAATTTGAACAATTTTTAAAAATTAAAATTTTTGAATCTGAAAAAATATAAACAAAACCGAAAAAAGAAAAAAGAAACCAGAAAAGAAAAAAGGAAAAAGGAAAAAACGAACTGCTACAGGCTAAACAGCCACAAATGGTCCTGGCCCATACCCGACCAGGGGGGTGTGCGGTGGCCGGTAGCCACCGACCTGGTCGGTGTATAGGTTTTGCCTAAAAAGTGTGTTTGTACTGTGTGTTCGCGGGCCAGATAGATAGGTAAATATGGGAAGTTCGTGGGCTTTATTCTTCTAGTGGGCTAGGTCATCCGGCACTTCACTTGCACAGTTCCACTCCACATCGCGGCGGCTGCTTCAACTCCCCATTTCTTCCGACGAGCTCTGAGCAGGCGAGATGTTGCCGTCGGCGGCGGCGGTGCTGGAAGACGGCTACCTAGCCTCTGAGATCCTCCTCCGCCTCCCCCCGCAGCCGTCGTCCCTCCCCCGCGCATCAGCCGTCTGCAAAAGCTTGCGCATCGTCGCCTCCGACCCAAGCTTCTCCCGCCGCTTCCGCATCCACCACCGCCGCAGCCGTCCCCTCCTCGGCTGCTTCATGAGAACTGGCAACGAACTTCGCTTCGAGCCTACTGAAATAGGCATCCCCAATGGGCCTGCCGAGGATAGTACCCGGGGTTTTCTGAAAGCCCACGACTCGAAGTTTATGAAGCCTGGAAGCCCAATTAAGAGATAGTTTGGAAAGATAGAGTTGTATTAGGAATAATAACTTGTAACTACTACGGGACGAACTCAAAGAGTCTCCCGGACTTTGTGACTTGTACATCGCGAAACCCTCGGCTCCACCTCCTATATAAGGGGGAGTCGAGGGACAAAGAGAGGATCGATTCCATTGTCAACAGAACCCTAGCTTTTTAGCAGTCGAGTATTTTTCCGGCTGAAACCCTCGAGATCTACTTGCTCTCTACTTCCGCTAAAACCCTAGTCTACAATCTGTAGGCATTGACAAGTTAATACCTTGTCAATTGGCGCCGTCTGTGGGAATTAGAGGCGACAAGGAGCTGATCTCGATGGCACGTTCAACATCGTCGACATCTTCGGTGGCAAGCAATGCGATGGACGGAGGTAAACAGATCGAAACTGGTCTAGTTGATTTTGTTCCTCACCCTCCCGCCCGTTTGGATGCATATGTCTATTTAGAAGAGCCAATGGAGATGAAGTTCGGGAGCTTCTACTTCTGCGTCGGGAGAGAAGGATCACGTCGTTTAGCGGCACCGACCCGTTCGGGACCGCTAGCGGTTGGTTCTGACTCCTCGGGATCATCGTCAACAACAAAATCAAGCGGAGAAACCTCATCGACAAGCAGCATCATGCCCGCCGTCGGCGGAGATCTCGCCAAACTGTTTGGCGGGATGTCTTTCGGGTCGTTCACGGACCCCGATCTGGACAGCGACTCGGAAAGCATCGACAGCGTCAGCTTCATCGACAAATCTACCCTTATTCGGGAGGTCTTCGCCGCTCGTTACGACGGTGTCACCGACCCAGAGGATAACTACTCAAGGTCAACATATCATCAAGTATACGTGATTGGCGAGTCCAGTCATCCGGAGAGCGAAACATCAGAGGCTTTCGATGATTTGGGAAATCCATACGTCGATCCCGCTGATCTTACGCGAGGTTTAGGGACCAAATATGTGGGGACTACACCACGCCAGAAGTTGCAGCTACCGCAAGCAGTTTGGGATAGAGCGACAACAGCCTTGAACGGTACCAATCCGTTGACCACTACCGCTACGGTGGAGGAGTTACAAGCATACCAATATAGGCTCGCGCGTGCTAGTCGAGAACTGGAGAAGCAAAGGGTGATACTTGAGCAGAGAAAAGCGGCAGCTTCCGCGTCGAGTAGGCGAAGAGCTGAGCTGAGTCGACAATCAGGAACTTCGGGGGATAATCACAGAGAAGCTCGTAATAGAGGAAGATCCCGGCTGCAGCACATACCAGAAGACGAGAGGGAGCATCTGGTCCAAAACCTCGACATGTCCTTTATGTCGATAGACACGAGAGGAAACATTATCCCCAAAACGCCGGAAGCTGGATACATGGCGACTCAGGCTTACATACTGGCATCCAGGCCACCTCCCGGAGATCCAAGAGAAGTGTTGTACAATATGGCTATGGCAGGAGTTGGCGTCATGGGAACAGCGTTTGCAGGTACAAGTACGCCTCCCGAAGGTGCCCCAAGGAAAAATAGTCCACGACCTGCGGCGACAGTGCAAGATCCTCCAAGAACGGGTGATGCAAGAAATACAGCAACACAGGCGCGGATTGACAGAGCGCGGCAAGAAAGAAGAGAACGTCGGTAATCACCAGAAGTAGATGAGGAAGATATGTGCAGGCTCCCCTGCTTCACTCGACGAGTCCGTAAAACTCGAGTCCCGTCTGGGTTTAAATTACCCGACAACTACAAGAAGTTCGATGGTTTGCAAGATCCTGAGGACTGGTTAGTCGACTACCTGGAGACAGTAAAATTGACGGGAGGAACCAAAGCAACTGCTATGCAGAGTATTCAGGTACACTTAAGCGGAGCGGCGAGATCATGGATAAAGAAGTTACCACCTGGATCTATCGACAGCTGGGAAACTTTCGAGGACATGTTTGTGAAGAACTTCCTATCCACATGCAAGAAACCAGCGTCAATAGAGCAGCTGAGAGCCTGCAGAGAAAAGTATGATGAGCCAATGAGGACATACATCCAGAGATGGAACATCATCAAAAATTCGGCAGAGAATATATCTGACGAAAGAGCAATAGACGCGTTTGTCGCTGGTATTAGAAGGAAGGACCTAATCGAGGATTTGGGAAGGACCAATCCAAGAACAATTGCAGCACTCATGGAAATAGCGAATCGCTGGGCAGATGGAGAAGATGCTGTTCAAAATAAACGGCACAGGTCGCCGGAGGACGACCGCAACCGAAATAATCAAAATAGACGGCGTTTTTCTCGACAGTTCTCAGATTATGACGGTCCTAGCCAAATATCGGCTGGCTTCCGAGGAAATAGTGGAGATAATCGAGATGACTATCAAAGGGGTAATGAACAGCACAGCGACTATAGGGATGCTCCCCGTTCTAACAGACAAAATAGTGGACCAAGGTTCCAGAGACCGTATGTATCACCCGAGGACCTTTTGAACGGACCTTGCCAGATGCATTTCTTTCTCGATAATAATGGGAAGAGACAGTCGGGTCACCTCCAGAAAGACTGCCGAACTTTCCTAGCATTGCATAGATATGCGGGTCACGCCAATGCACAGGCAGCAAATAGAAACCCCCAGGGGCCAAGGAGTGAGATTCACCTTCCACCTCCACCCGCAGATACAGATGAAAATCGACACCAGTTGCAGTTGGCGGCAGCTCCAACCAACGGTCCTTATATCGACACCAATGGGACAGTCTCGATGATTCAGAAGGGCAGACCCTCCAATAGAACTCAAAAAGTGATTTCGCGACAAGTTTACATGGCGGAGAAGATGCCTCCACCAACGGTTGAGTACCTGAATTGGTCGGGGCAAGACATCAGCTTCACCATAGCAGATCACCCACAGCAAGTTCCACGACCAGAACAATCAGCTTTGATCTTGCCGGCGGTGATTGCAGGATTCGACGTTTCACGGGTGTTCATAGATGGAGGCAGTAGCTTAAACCTCATGTACGCGGATACATTGAGGAAGATGAACATATCTTTGGCGAATCTAAAACCAACTGACACGCGTTTCCATGGCATCACCCCGGAGAAGCCAAGTTATCCATTGGGGAAAATCAGTCTCGACGTTCAGTTTGGTACCCGAGAAAATTACAGAAGAGAAAAACTAGAATTCGAAGTTGTGGATTTCCCGTCACAGTATCATGCTCTGCTAGGACGACCCGGTTATGCCAGATTTATGGCGGTACCACACTACACATACTTATTGTGGAGGCTCCCAGGACCCAACGGCCCAATCACAGTAAAAGGCAGTTTTGCGCTGGCGGATAAGTGCGACAAGGATTTTTATCGGCTGTCAGAAACTTTCAGGATGCAAGCGAAATATATGGCGTCAAGGCTAACAACTGATTATGATGTGTTGCCTGATGGAGGGAGGCCACTGAAGGAGCCAACCTTCGATACCACCAAGAACTCGAAGGAAGTACAGATTCACCCGACAGATCCCAAGAAGACGACAGCTATCGCAACAAATATGGATAGCGCATAGGAAAGCGCGCTCGTCGAGTTCCTCCGTGAGCGCTGGGAAATCTTCGCATGGTGTCCAGCTGACATGCCAGGAGTACCCAGGGAACTTGCCGAGCATCCTCTTAATGTGGATCCAATGGCTAGGCCGATCAAACAACCTTTGCGGCGTTTCTCGGAACCAAACCGCAAAGCTATGTTGTCAGAAATTAATCGACTTCGAGAAGCAAACTTCATCAAGGAGCTGCATACGGAGGCCACATGGGTCGCTAACCCAGTCCTGGTCCCGAAGAAAAACACTGACGTCCTTCGCATGTGCGTCGACTTCACGTGTCTCAATAAACATTGTCCAAAGGATCACTTTCCCCTCCCGAGGATCGATCAAATTATCAACTCCACAGCAGGATGCGAACGTCTTTCCTTCCTGGACGCGTATTCTGGTTACAACCAGATCCGCCTAAAAGAAGAGGATGAGGTCAAAACAGCTTTTATAACACCTTACGGTGTATTCTGCTATAAAACAATGCCTTTCGGGCTGAAAAACGCGGGAGCTACTTATCAAAGGATGATGCAAAAATGTCTTGTCGTGCAGATCGGTAGGAACGTTCAAGTATATATCGATGATGTCGTGATTACAACAAAGCAGGGGTTATCTTTAATCGATGATCTTAAGGAAACCTTCGACAACCTCGACAAGTTTCGCCTCAAGCTAAACCCGACGAAGTGTTCCTTTGGCGTTCCCGCGGGAGAGCTCCTTGGATACTTGGTATCAGCCAGAGGCATTGAGGCGAATCCTGAGAAGATACAAGCAATTGTGACAATGAGAAAGCCGACGAAGCTTAAGGAGATACAGCAGCTGACAGGACGTGTCGCGGCTCTGAGCAGATTTGTCGCCAGGCTAGGAGAAAAAGCGCTACCCTTTTATGCGCTGATCAAGCAAGGAGAGAAGTTCGAGTGGAACGAAGAAACAGATAGGGCATTTGAGCACCTCAAACGCACAATCTCGACACCTCCAATACTGGTGGCGCCAAAAGAAAAGGAACCTCTCCTGTTATATATCGCGGCCACACCTCAGGTGGTCAGCACGGTACTTGTGGTAGAAAGGGAAGAAGAAGGGAAACTTCATGGAGTCCAGAAGCCGGTATACTTCATCAGCGAAGTTTTATCGCCTTCAAAACAGAGGTACCCGCATTATCAGAAACTCGCATACGGAGTATTCACAACAGCAAGAAAGTTACGGCACTATTTTTTGGCACACCCGATCATAGTAGTCAATGAGGCACCTCTGTCGAACATCTTGAATAATCCAGAAGCTACATGCCGTGTCTCCCTTTGGGGAATAGAGCTTTCCCCTCGGGACATCACGTATGAAAAAAGAAAAGCAATAAAGTCGCAAATCCTGTCGGACTTTGTTGCAGAGTGGATGGAGCTGCAAAGTACAGGACCTCCAGATTTATCGAGTACATGGACTATGAACTTTGACGGGTCCAAAATGGTAGAAGGAGCTGGAGCAGGCGTGATATTAGTATCACCTCAAGGAGACAAAATGAAATATGTGCTGCGGATGACGTTTTCCAATGCATCCAATAATGAGGCGGAGTACGAAGCGCTTTTACATGGGATGAAGATGGCGAAAGCTTGTGGAGCAACCCGACTAAAAAATTTCGGTGACTCCCAATTGGTGGCTCAACAGGTGATGAATCAGTGCGATGCAGTCAATGACAGCATGATAGCATACAAGGAAGTATACAATGAACTCGAGAAACTCTTTGATGGGTGTGAAGTGAACCACATTAGTAGACTCAGCAACGATGAAGCCGATGTTTTGGCAAACATCGGATCGCAATGCTTAGCAATACCACCAGGCGTATTTTGGGAGGAGATAAGCGAAAGATCAACTAAGACGTGGAAAACATCGAAACCGCCGAAGAAGAAGCTCGAGAATGACTTGGGGGCTTCAGCAGAATAAGAAGCAAATATATCGAAAGAAGAAGGAGAATCACATGAGGTGATGATGGTTCAAGTTCCTTGGATGCATGTTTACGTCGCATACATCCTAAGGAAAGAGATACCCGAAGACCCAGTAGAAGCAAGGCGAGTTATTCGATGATCTAAAGCTTTCACTGTGGTTAAAGGAGAGCTGTACAAGCGAAGTATATCGGGAGTATTGCAGAGATGCGTTACACCCGAAGAAGGAAGAATTATCCTAAAGGAGGTACACGAAGGAGTGTGTGGACACCACGCAAGCAGTAGAGCAATAGCAGCCAAGGTCTTCAGGGCAGGATTTTATTGGCTCACTACAATAGAAGATGCGAAGGACATAGTGCGTACTGATGCTGTCCAGGACTGGCGCGTGGTTGACGAGGGAGGAAATCCTTGTTGTGTAGCTTTCTGGTCCCCGGCAACGGCGCCAGAAAATAGCTTGATGTCTACGTTCCCCCTCCTTTCCTGTAGACAGTGTTGGGCCTCCAAGAGCAGAGGTTTGTAGAACAGCAGCAAGTTTTCCCTTAAGTGGATCACCCAAGGTTTATCGAACTCAGGGAGGAAGAGGTCAAAGATATCCCTCTCATGCAACCCTGCAACCACAAAGCAAGAAGTCTCTTGTGTCCCCAACACACCTAATAGGTGCACTAGTTCGGCGAAGAGATAGTGAAATACAGGTGGTATGAATAAGTATGAGCAGTAGCAACGGTGCCAATGGAGGAGCCTTCCGGGGGCACTTCCCCGCTCCGGCGGCGTGCCGGAACAGAGACTCCTGTCCCCCAGATCTTGGCGTCGCGATGGCGGCGGCTCTGGAAGGTTTCTGTGGTTTTCGTCGAACGCATTAGGGTTTTCGATCCAGGGGCTTTATATAGGCGAAGAGGCGGCGCAGGAGGGTCGAAGGGCTGGCCAAACCATAGGGGGGCGCGGGCCCCCCCTAGGCCGCGCCAGGGTATGGTGTGGTGGGCCTGTGCCCCCCCTCTGGTCCCTCTCGTGTGTTCTGGATGCTTCCGGGGATTCTAAGATCTTTGGCGTTGATTTCGTCCGATTCCGACAATATTTCGTTACTAGGATTTCTGAAACCAAAAACAGCAGAAAACAGGAACTGGCACTTCGGCATCTTGTTAATAGGTTAGTTCCAGAAAATGCATGAATATGACATAAAGTGTGCATAAAACATGTAGATAACATCAATAATGTGGCATGGAACATAAGAAATTATCGATACGTCGGAGACGTATCAGCATCCCCAAGCTTAGTTCTGCTCGTCCCGAGCAGGTAAAACGATAACAAAGATAATTTCTGAAGTGACATGCCATCATAACCTTGATCATACTATTAGTAAAGCATATGTAGTGAATGCAGCGATCAAAACAATGTATATGACATGAGTAAACAAGTGAATCATATAGCAAAGACTTTTCATGAATAGTACTTCAAGACAAGCATCAATAAGTCTTGCATAAGAGTTAACTCATAAAGCAATAAATCAAAGTAAAGGCATTGAAGCAACACAAAGGAAGATTAAGTTTCAGCGGTTGCTTTCAACTTGTAACATGTATATCTCATGGATAATTGTCAATGCAGAGCAATATAACAAATGCAATATGCAAATATGTAAGAATCAATGCAAAGTTCACACAAGTGTTTGCTTCTTGAGGTGGAGAGAAATAGGTGAACTGACTCAACAATGAAAGTAAAAGAATGGTCCTCCATAGAGGAAAAGCATCGATTGCTATATTTGTGCTAGAGCTTTGATTTTGAAAACATGAAACAATTTTGTCAACGGTAGTAATAAAGCATATGTATCATGTAAATTATATCTTACAAGTTGCAAGCCTCATGCATAGTGTACTAATAGTGCCCGCACCTTGTCACAAAGGGGTACCTCTATGCCGCCTGTACAAAGGTCTAAGGAGAAAGCTCGCATTGGATTTCTCGCTATTGATTATTCTTCAACTTAGACATCCATACCGGGACAACATAGACAACAGATAATGGACTCCTCTTTTATGCATAAGCATGTAACAACAATTAATAATTTTCTCATTTGAGATTGAGGATATATGTCCAAAACTGAAACTTCCACCATGGATCATAGCTTTAGTTAGCGGCCCAATGTTCTTCTCTAACATATGCATGCTTAACCATAAGGTGGTAGATCTCTCTTACTTCAGACAAGACGGACATGCATAGCAACTCACATGAAATTCAACAATGAATAGTTGATGGCGTCCCCAGTGAACATGGTTATCGCACAACAAGCAACTTAATAAGAGATAAAGTGCATAATTACATATTCAATATCACAATAGTTTTTAAGCTATTTGCCCCATGAGCTATATATTGCAAAGGTGAATGATGGAATTTTAAAGGTAGCACTCAAGCAATTTACTTTGGAATGGCAGGAAATACCATGTAGTAGGTAGGTATGGTGGACACAAATGGCATAGTGGTTGGCTCAAGTATTTGGATGCATGAGAAGTATTCCCTCTCGATACAAGGTTTAGGCTAGCAAGGCTTATTTGAAACAAACACAAGGATGAACCGGTGCAGCAAAACTCACATAAAAGACATATTGAAAACATTATAAGACTCTACACCGTCTTCCTTGTTGTTCAAACTCAATACTAGAAATTATCTAGACCTTAGAGAAACAAAATATGCAAACCAAATTTTAACATGCTCTATGTATTTCTTCATTAATGGGTGCAAAGCATATGATGCAAGAGCTTAATCATGAGCACAACAATTGCCAAGTATCACATTACCCAAGACATTAATAGCAATTACTACATGTATCATTTTCCAATTCCAACCATATAACAATTTAACGAAGAAGAAACTTCGCCATGAATATTAAAAGCTAAGAACACATGTGTTCATATGAACCAGCGGAGCGTGTCTCTCTCCCACACAAGCATTTATTCAAACCAAAAGCAAAAACAAAAGCACACAGACGCTCCAAGCAAAGCACATAAGATGTGATGGAATAAAAATATAGTTTCAGGGGAGGAACCTGATAATGTTGTCGATGAAGAAGGGGATGCCTTGGGCATCCCCAAGCTTAGACGCTTGAGTCTTCTTGATATATGCAGGGGTGAACCACCGGGGCATCCCCAAGCTTAGAGCTTTCACTCTCCTTGATCATGTTGCATCATACTCCTCTCTTGATCCTTGAAAACTTCCTCCACACCAAACTCGAAACAACTCATTAGAGGGTTAGTGCACAATAAAAATTAACATATTCAGAGGTGACACAATCATTCTTAACACTTCTGGACATTGCATAATGCTACTGGACATTAGTGGATCAAAGAAATTCATCCAACATAGCAAAAGAGGCAATGCGAAATAAAAGGCAGAATCTGTCAAAACAGAACAGTTCGTATTGACGAATTTTAAAATGACACCAGACTTGCTCAAATGAAAATGCTCAAATTGAATGAAAGTTGCGTACATATCTGAGGATCATGCACGTAAATTGGCTTAATTTTCTGAGCTACCTACAGGGAGGTAGACCCAGATTCGTGACAGCAAAGAAATCTGGAACTGCGCAGTAATCCAAATCTAGTACTTACTTTTCTATCAACGGCTTTACTTGGCACAACAAAACACTAAACTAAGATAAGGAGAGGTTGCTACAGTAGTAAACAACTTCCAAGACACAAATATAAAACAAAGTACTGTAGCAAAATAACACATGGGTTATCTCCCAAGAAGTTCTTTTCTTTATAGCCATTAAGATGGGCTCAGCAGTTTTAATGATGCACTCGCAAGAAATAGTATTTGGAGCAAAAGAGAGCATCAAGAGGCAAATTCAAAACACATTTAAGTCTAACATGCTTCCTATGAAGAGGAATCTTGTACACAAATAAATTCATGAAGAGCAAAGTGACAAGATTAGGAAGATAAAACAAGTATAGCTTCAAAAATTTCAGCACATAGAGAGGCATTTTAGTAACATGAAAATTTCTACAACCATATTTTCCTCTCTCATAATAACTTTCAGTAGCAACATGAGCAAACTCAACAATATAACCATCACATAAAGCATTCTTATCATGAGTCTCATGCATAAAATTATTACTCTCCACATAAGCATAGTTATTCTTATTAATTGTAGTAGGAGCAAATTCAACAAAGTAGCTATCATTATTATTCTCATCATCAAATATAGGAGGCATATTGCAATCATAATCAAATTTATCCTCCATAACAGGTGGTAACAAAAGACTACTATCATTATAATCATCATAAATAGGAGGCAAAGTATCATCAAAGAAAATTTTCTCCTCAATGCTTGGGGGACTAAAAAGATCATGCTCATCAAAACCAGCTTCCCCAAGCTTAGAATTTTCCATATCATTAGCAACAATGGTATTCAAAGTGTTCATACTAACATGTTCCATGGGTTTTTTAATTTTCGGATCAAACCATCCATGTCTTAAATCAGGAAATAGAGTAAAAAGCTCATTGTTGTCCATTATGCCAAACTAGCGTAAACAAGAAACAAAAAGTTGCAATTGCAGGATCTAAAGGAAATAGCTTTGAGTACTTACGGCGCCGGGAAATAGCTTAGTAGCCGAGATCCGGAGTGTGAGTACCTTTTACCTTTCCTCCCCGGCAACGGCGCCAGAAAATACTTGATGCTGTCCAGGACTGGCGCGTGGTTGACGAGGGAGGAAATCCTTGTTGTGTAGCTTTCTGGTCCCCGGCAACGGCGCCAGAAAATAGCTTGATGTCTACGTTCCCCCTCCTTTCCTGTAGACAGTGTTGGGCCTCCAAGAGCAGAGGTTTGTAGAACAGCAGCAAGTTTTCCCTTAAGTGGATCACCCAAGGTTTATCGAACTCAGGGAGGAAGAGGTCAAAGATATCCCTCTCATGCAACCCTGCAACCACAAAGCAAGAAGTCTCTTGTGTCCCCAACACACCTAATAGGTGCACTAGTTCGGCGAAGAGATAGTGAAATACAGGTGGTATGAATAAGTATGAGCAGTAGCAACGGTGCCAATGGAGAAGCCTTCCGGGGGCACTTCCCCGCTCCAGCGGCGTGCCGGAACAGAGACTCCTGTCCCCCAGATCTTGGCGTCGCGATGGCGGCGGCTCTGGAAGGTTTCTGTGGTTTTCGTCGAACGCATCAGGGTTTTCGATCCAGGGGCTTTATATAGGCGAAGAGGCGGCGCAGGAGGGTCGAAGGGCTGGCCAAACCATAGGGGGGCGCGGGCCCCCCTAGGCCGCGCCAGGGTATGGTGTGGTGGGCCTGTGCCCCCCTCTGGTCCCTCTCGTGTGTTCTGGATGCTTCCGGGGATTCTAAGATCTTTGGCGTTGATTTCGTCCGATTCCGAGAATATTTCGTTACTAGGATTTCTGAAACAAAAAACAGCAGAAAACAGGAACTGGCACTTCGGCATCTTGTTAATAGGTTAGTTCCAGAAAATGCACGAATATGACATAAAGTGTGCATAAAACATGTAGATAACATCAATAATGTGGCATGGAACATAAGAAATTATCGATACGTCGGAGACGTATCACGTACCTGCGATGCGTGCCAAAGATTCGCGGCAAAACCTCATTCTCCGGCAGCAGAGTTGATGCCAATACCTTTGTCATGGCCTTTTGCACAATGGGGCCTTGATATGGTGGGGAAATTACACAAGGCATGGCCAGGAGGATACGTATATATGCTCGTGGCTATCGACAAGTTTACTAAGTGGATTGAGGCAAAACCAATAACTTCGCCAGATGCAGCATCGGTGGTAAGTTTTGTCAAGGGCTTCGTCTTCCGTTTTGGTGTCCCTCACAACATCGTCACGGACAACGGCAGCAATTTCACCTCCAAGGAATTCAAGGCATATTGCGCAGACGTAGGCATCAAACTACACTTTGCATCAGTCGCGCACCCACAAACCAATGGTCAAGTCGAGAAAGCAAACGGTATCATCTGCAATGGTATCAAGAAATGATTGCTGACACCTTTGGAGAAAGCTCGACATACTTGGCCAGAAGAGCTGCCTAGCGTGTTGTGGAGTATACGGACAACACCCAATACAGCGACACAGGAAACTCCGTTCTTTTTGGTCCATGGGGCCGAGGCAGTGCTCCCGATAGAAATAGAGCACAACTCCCCGAGAGTGGTGGAATATGATGAAGAAACTTCAAGAAAAGCACTAGAGGACGATGTCGATGCACTCGATGAAGCTAGAGATGAGGTGCTGTCAAGAGTTACCAAGTACCAGCAAGACCTGAAAAACTATCATAGTCGACGTTTGCGTCCAAGGTCTTTCCAAGTTGGCAACCTAGTTCTTCGACTCACCCAGGACAGCCATGAAAAGTTCGAGTCACCATGGGTCGGACCATACATTGTCACAGAGGTGATCGCAGGAGGAGCGTACAGAATAAAGGACAAGAAGACAGGGGTCGCAGAGCCAAACCCATGGAACGTGGCGCAGCTTCGGCGCTTCTACGCGTAGAAGTCAAAATAGAGATACGATGTAAACATACAATGTACTGAAAAGCTCGCGAGTTTTCAGACGCACTCTTTTCCTTTCAGGGCACCGAGTGGGGCTGGAAGGTTTTTAATGAGGCGGGCTCGTGATGCTGCAATCTAGTAAAGATATTGGTAACATACATCTTTTCTTCGACAGGCTCGGGGGCTTGCAACCCGCGAGTTGAACAATATATACTCGGTCCTTACAATATAAACTCAATTAAATTGCTTTGGTTTAAAAAACCTCGCGAATAACATGCATACACTCGGGGGCTAAAGGGAAAAATACATAGTTCTCGCAATTACAATATATTTCTCGCAATATACAAGATATCTCTGTATTTCAGGAAAAATTCGACAGAAGGAAAAGAACTTCAATCACCTCCTATAAGGTCATCTATGTTTACCCTTTCCTCTCCTGTGGAGGCACCCATGGAGTCAGCGTAATGATTCTCCGTGAAGTATGCATCATCCATCCGAAGAAGATCGTCAATCATCCTTTCGGCTACGGGTGTCACCGCCTCGTTGATTTTGTCAACATTCCTCTTTCGCTTTTTTAATCGCTCATGGCAAAGAGTCACAACATTGGACATATCAAGCTTCGGGTAGCAGATCTGGAGCATGATCATGGAGAACCTAGCACCAGCCATCAATTGAGCCTTCACAAATCCATGAATTCATTGAACACTTTTAAACTTGTTCATCAATTCAGGAAGAGTTTTGGGTTGCAGATTCCGAGGAAACATGGCATTGTAGACCATGGCGAGTGTCTTTGTGCAGAAGTCGAGATATCCCCGAACCTGAGAAGCACGATCCTGAAATCATACAATTTGTCGGGTTCGGTCCGGGGAAGACCAAAAGCTAGAGTTGTTCTGCTGAGCAAGTCGAATAAGAATCTTGGCCCTCGCATCAACACGCTGGTCCTCGGTAGCAGCATCCAAGAAAGAACCTAACCGCATCAAAAAATATGAGGACCGGAGAACTTGTACGCGAAGTAAAAGAATGCAGGGGGCGTGACTTACCAGCCATATCCAGACTTGCGTCAGACAGCACGTCAAGCATATAATTCTCTCGAGAAGTGGCTTGCAAAGCCTCAGCAATGGTAGCATCTTTCAACTTTAAAGCCTCTTGAGCCTGCTGAAGAGCCATCTTTTCCCGCTCGGAAGATTTGTGGGATTGTTCCATGACAATAAGGGATTGTTTCTTCATGGCCTGGAGTTGTTGTCGAAGTTCAGCTATTTCTAGTTGATTCAGATTCGCAGACGAAGAATCATCCAGCAAAACGTCGTCAGCTATCCGTTTGGAGTAAGAAGTCGCAGGGGAAGCAGATGATGGTCCAGCAGTCTTAGAGTAGTTATCAAATATCAACTGGAAGAAAGAAAATATCGACATCAATAAACAAACAATGGATCATTCCTTCTCATTAATAAGTGGGGATATTTACAAGTGATGGTCCATTACAAAAAGTCAGCTCCTAGTGAGTCGACGAAAATAGTCGCATATCATAAGGATATCAACATCTACCAAAAGAAAGACAGCAAACGGAGGAGTAAGTTGGTCTACTTGACCTCCGGCCGGGCGGAACTGGAAGGAGCAGCTGGCTTGTATCCGAGGAAGGAGAGAATCTTCTTCGAGTGCGGCTTCGCGGCCTTGATTAAAGATTGCCACTTCTCCTTGTTCATCCTCTTCACCTCGCCAGTCCTCGCCCAGTCGACGTTCTGCTGGCTCTTGGCAACCAAAGCTATGGTACCCTCAACGCCGATCTTCAAATTCTCTTGCCGGAAAGCCAATCCAAGATCCTCCTCAGGGATAAAATGCTTGGCAAGATCGGCGAAGGCCTCTGGTTGTGTTTTCTTCGGGAAGAAGTAAGGGAAGAGGCGCGTAAACGCGGTCCGCGCATCAGCAATACTGTGGCGCGCCAAATCCCCGTGAATTTCAAGGAGGGAAAGGGCGTCGAGAAGACGGTCCCCTTCAGGCTCTTGCAGGTCAAAATCTTGACCCATTTTTCCTGCTGAAACAAAGTCCGGGTTATCAACAAATATAAGGATACATCTTGGAAGGGACTCGAGAAAAGTGGTTAGTAAACTTACTGGCAAAACGCCGATTTTGCGATTCAAGACGGCCGATGATAGCTTCTTCACGTGCTATCTGTTGGGTTGTCTTCTCGCTTAAGGCATTTTCAGCTTGGTGAAGCCTCTTTCGAAGATCTCCAACAGAGGCAGCGTCTTGTTCGGCCTTCTTGCGAGCTTTTTCGCTCTGTTCAAGATTGGCGGCAAGATCATCGGCGCGTTTGTTGGCTTTGGCGAGAGCCTCTGACGGAAGGAAACAACGCAAGAAAGTCAAGTAAAAAATGGCAATATAATGTACGTGATGACGAGTAAAAACATCACAATCGTATGAAGGCTTACCTTTCAAGTCTTCGACAGTGTTACGGTACCCAATAAATTGAGTACCAAGACTGATGAAGTGCTTCATCAGAGGCTGTAGAAAAAGAGGTGATAGAAAGGTTGAGAGAAAAACTCGACTAAAGACACAAAATAGCGGTAAGGGTACTTACATCATCCAGGGAAGGAGTCGACGAACTCCCGGCCAAGAAGCCTTGTTCTTCGCCAAGTTCAATCCACGCTCTCTTCGGCTCGGGGGCTCGGGGGCTGGCGACAAGAGTCAACATTTCCAAGCCCTGATGAGGAGGCGAGGCTTCCTCCGTCGCACGGCGAGTTTCCGAAAGAACTAAAGTTTGCGACGTGCTCGTCGGAGCAGTCACATTGGCAGCGGGTTCTTCCTCTTCTTCGCCACTGTCCACAAAAGATAGTATGAGAATATTCTAACAATATATAAAAAGAAAAAGAAGGCAGGGTAGCTTACGAGCTAACGAGGGCATCAGCGTAAGGGTCGAAGGCACCCTCCTCTTCGGGAGAAGCTTCCTCGACAGGTGACCCGCTGAGTTTGGAGGTGCCGGAGTCTTCGACATCACCCCTCTTCCTCTTGCTCCGGGGGGAAACAACGGAAGGGAGAGAATGTGCTGACTCGGAAGCCTCCGATTCAGTCTCTCTTTCAGAGGAACCCGCGGATTTATGAGATCCAGCGATTTCACTCTCAGGGCGAGAAGTACCCTGTGCATCATCGGCAACGATGGCTCGATCATCGACCTCCCCACCTTCAGGAAGGGGAGGCAGGGACGACAAAACTTGGCGTTTCTGAAGAAGAAAACCATCAACAGAAATGTTCAGCAAAATAATAGTCGAAGCAATAAAAACTCGGGAGGACAAGTCATTTACCTTGGGAAGGGGATTGGTGCTGCTGAAAGGCTCTACTCGGCAAGAAGATGGAACTGAGTCTTTCTTGCTTAAAGATGAAACACGACGGACGAGCTTCTCCAAGTCCTTCACAGAAAGATCTTCGGATATGCGGTCGACGTCTTTATCGCCAGCATACAACCACAAAGGGTTTTTGCGAGCCTGCAGAGGCTGCACCCTAATCCTAAGGAAATGCGCAGTAATTTGGATACCCGACAATTCTTTGCCTCGGGTATTCTGCAGCTCATGGATTCGCTTCATCAGCGCCTCTGTCGCTGTTTTCTCTTCGTCGGTGGCCTCTGCATCCCAGGATCGGCGGCGAAGGATTTTTGCGCTACCATCGAAGGGGGCGATGTTGTATTCCAGCGAGTCGGAGCACTCCTCACGGACATATAGCCATCTCCTGCGCCACCCTTGGACGGAATCGGGGAATTTGACGTCGAAATACTCGACGTCAGGGCGGACACAGATAATAACACCACCTATGTTGTAGGCGATATTGTGGGAGCCGTTGCGGCGAAGGTAGAAAATGCGTTTCCACAAGGCCCAATTCGGTTGGGTCCCGAGAAAGCACTCACAGAGGGTGATAAAGATAGAAATATGAAGGATGGAATTGGGAGTCAGCTGATGCAGCTGCAGCCCGTACACGAAGAGTAAACCACGAAGAAATTCATGGATAGGAGCAGAGAGGCCGCGGATGAGGTGGTCAACGAAACTAACCCGATATTGGATGGGAGGCGTTGGAAAGCTTTCCTCGCTAGGGAAGATCAGGGCCTCCTTCTTCTTCATCAGGCCATGTTTCTTCATCAGGTTCGCGTCTTGATTCGAGATCTTAGATCTCTCCCACTCGGTTATGCCCAGATCTTGCGCCGCCATGCTTGCTTCAGGGGGTGCTGTGCCTTGTGAGTCTTGCCCGCGGTGACATCAACAATGGCGCTGGAAAGAATGAGGATGTGGATGAGCGCAGGAGCTTTTTGGTCGCAATAGAGGCTTTGACAGAGAGAGGATTGAGCGCGGCGCGGCGAAGGGGATTGCAGCAGCGAAACGCCGCGCCGTTGGATGGTGAAAGAATGGATTTGATGAATTACACGTGTCCAGGGGTAAAAAAGTATTTTCACTTGGAGGTAACTATACAGGCGCCACAGTGCGCGTGCCAGAAAAAGCGGAGGACGTGTGTCTCCCACTTGCGTAACGTGTCAAAAAACCACAGACTTTCAGCCCCACAGGTCAGTGACAGGACAAGACTCGCGTTTTCCCGATACAGCGATCGTGGCTATCATCAGCACTGATGTCACTTTAAGGAAAAACTTCGACTGCGGTGTTTTAAAGTTTGGCAACAAGAAGTTCTCGTGATAGACAAAACAATTTCGGGAGCTTTTGATCAAATACAAATTTTTGTTCAAATGCTCGGGGGCTACTTTTTGAAGAAAGTTTGATATGCAGTATTTGGCAAAGATAGAAAAGTTGAGCCTACAGCCAAGTATAAATACTCGACTGTAGCCTCGGGGGCTACTCCCATCGGGAGCGCTGGTCGCGCACCCGATAAAGATGGAAGCACTGGAAAAAGTCGACAATATAGCGATTGAGATACTAAAAAGGTGAGCATACAACCAAGTACAAGCACTTGGCTGTAGCCTCGGGGGCTACTCCCATCGGGAACACTGTTCGCGTACCCGATAAAATTGAGGAAGTCATGATAAGCATATTTCGAGTTACGATATAACTCTTCATATACTCCCATCGGGAGGACGAGATAAAAAATATATACAAGTCATCATATGACTCGGACAAATGTGCTATTCCAGCAGCCGAAAAAGGCACTCGACAATATATTCTCAGAGCGCTTCAGTCGCGATTTAATCTCTGAATGCCGCAATACTTTGCGAAGGTAAGACCCCAGGATCCGTCCTGCGCGGCGTGGCACCGCACCTGAATGCGCTATGCTACTTTTTTTCGTATCAACAGATACGAAGAAAAATCCTAACGGACGCGTTAGGTACCCGATAAAACGCGACTGGAGTTCGGCATATGGTAAGACCTTAAGCGGCGCATGTCGAAACTATGCCAGTATACCGAGATCATGTCCAGGGACTTGATCTTGAAGTAGGTATTTGTGGGATTGCCACGAGAGCAGTTAACTGGTACCTGATCTGTCAGATGAACCAGCCCCAATTACCGTATCCCTGTACAATATATGAGTGACTTATAAAAATCATTTGATAACTCGAAGAAATTAAGTGTTAATTGTAATGATGGAGATTTTCCTTGATTCTTTGATTCAAGCAAAATCTCGGGGGCTACTGACATAGGCATCCCCAATGGGCCTGCCGAGGATAGTACCCGGGGTTTTCTGAAAGCCCACGACTCGAAGTTTATGAAGCCTGGAAGCCCAATTAAGAGATAGTTTGGAAAGATAGAGTTGTATTAGGAATAATAACTTGTAACTACTACGGGACGAACTCAAAGAGTCTCCCGGACTTTGTAACTTGTACATCGCAAAACCCTCGGCTCCACCTCCTATATAAGGGGGAGTCGAGGGACAAAGAGAGGATCGATTCCATTGTCAACAGAACCCTAGCTTTTTAGCAGTTGAGTATTTTTCCGGCTGAAACCCTCGAGATCTACTTGCCCTCTACTTCCGCTAAAACCCTAGTCTACAATCTGTAGGCATTGACAAGTTAATACCTTGTCACCTACTCTCGATCCGCCCAATCGGGTCCCGCAAGGCCGCTTCACCTTTCCGATCGACGCCAGCGACCTCAGCTTCAGGATGCTTGGATGCCGCCATGGCTTCCTACGAGCACCACTCCGCACGTTTCAGGGGACCGAAGAGCTCCTGGTGCGGGACCCTTTCAATGGCCACGAGCACCACTTAGCTATTCCCCCGGTGTTGGGTAGGAAGAGTATCCATGGAGCGGTGCTTCGCGCTGCCCCCGGCGTCGACCACTTTCAGGTGGTCTTGGTAAGAACTGACGTCAAACAAGGAGTGGTCGCCTGCATTTACTCGTCGGAGACCGGTCTATGGGGTAATCTCATCACAACACCGCTTCCATCTCGGGGCAGGATTGATCCGAACAAGCCCGCCGTGCTCGTCGGGGGTTCCCTTTACATGTTGCTGCTTCGGCTTGAGGCGCCTTCAATGATCGTTGAGTTCGACGTTGGCAGGGCAGAGCCTAGCAGTGATACCTCTGCCTGCCAGCTTGGATTCCGAGCACAGTCGCTTCTACTCAGTTATGCGCGCAGATGGTGGTGGGCTTGGTATGGTCTTTGTCTCAACTTCAGGCGGCAGCGCCCAGTTATGGAAGAGGATCGCCGATTATGATGGTGCTGCATCCTGGTTGCTGCAAAGAACTATTGGACTAGACAAGCTAATATCCCATGATTTAAAGATCAAATGCTCCCTACAGATTATGGGGTTAGCGGAGGAAAACAATGTGGTGTTCTTGTGGTCCGGTTTCGGTGTCTTCATGGTTCTGCTTGACTCACTGCAGTTCAAGAGACTTCCCCTAACCAACATGCGTCAGTGGCATCCATTCGAAAGTGTCTTATGCTGCAGGTAATACTAGCATGCCTTCATTTACAATGCTCGGATGACAAAACCAATCTACTTTCCCATTCCCAATGATTGGTTGATGGAACGATGTTCACATCATTGTGTTAAGCTAGCAATTTTAAATACCCTATGTCAATTGTTTATTTTGCTGCTTGGTGACCCCTTCAGCATAAATCTGTAACCGCCCACTAGCCACTAACTTTATTTGGTTGGTCTAATCTATACGTAGCTATGCTTTGTGTGCATTCTAGTTTATTCAGTTTTGGCCACCATGGATGTGTAACAATTCTTGTTGAACACATGATTAAAATGACATTACTAGATCTATCATGAAAAATTGTCGCTTCACTAACAACATTTATTATACTTACTAGTGTATTGCCATTTAAGTTGTGTGAAAGTATTGTTTGATGCTGTGCAGAGTGCAAAAAATGACAGTCATTGTGGACCAGTGGAAGTATCAGTTGATAAGATGATGCATGGCGCCATGACCTCTTGCTTTACGACTTACTGCATGAATTTTATAGAATTTGATTTGTTAGTAACTAGCTAGCTAATACATTTGTAAAAGGTTTCTGTTTCCCTGCTCCATGAGGCCATGACGTGCCCACTGTTCTTATAGCCTCTATTCAGACCAGATGTAGCTAAAACTACTAATATTAGAAGTTGAAGGTGTGCCACTACACTAATATTATTCTCTGTTTCATATGTTAATAATGTTTATAACGCTGAGATGATTCAACTTTGGATCTTTTGACACAATTTCTGCAATGGTGAAACCTAATGTTTATTGCTTGAGTCATAAACAAATTGAGAGAAACTTCCAAGCATAGTACAAATTTGTTTGACTAACGGTATTGCTTTCTCCGTAGGTATCTAGAGTGACATCCATGTGGCCGTGATGCTGAAATGAGCTGTGAAGTGGATTTGTGAACCCCCATCTATCATCTAATTTAGACGTTCCTTAACTCGGCATCAGTGAGAACCAAGAAGGTTGAAGGCATATTGACCTGATTTAAGCTTGTGGTTCATTTAATTTCGTTGATGCTTTTTAAGCAATCTAGTCTACGCGTGTGTGTTTGATTAGTCTCAGTGTTGTATCAGGCAAGGAGATTTCGGGTTTCGTCTTATGTTCCGTGATGCCCACTGTGTGTCTGTTTGTTGAATTACTATCTTGTTCCGAGCTCAGTATTAGCTTAATTCTGACTAATGAATGTTGAATGAACCGCACCTCCATACCCGGTGCTATTTGGTACGGGTTTCATTGATGTTTTGGTTTCTTTGACACGCTGGGAGTGCATAGTTGTGGATGAGTTGCTTAAAATTTTAGATTGTTTGATGAGATGGCTTAGTTTTAAAATATTGTATGGGTTAGCTTCTGAACAGATAACATTGTCTCGCCTATTCCTGGCAAAAAGTGAAAGATGAATAATGCAGTTTGTTGTCAAGGCTATGGATAGGTAAATCAGCGCGAAATGAACATTACTCAGTTTATAGTATGCATTATGTGCCGATATGCAACAGCCACATAAATTCAGTTTATTTATCCCATGATCGACAGGCTCTTCAGGTCTAACTTGGCGTCAATTGTGATGATGTTCTTGATTGTTTCCACGTGTGAGTAGTTTTATTAGTGGAGATGGAGAAACCCTAGTATGAATATGAAATGAATTTAAGATGATCTATGGTTTTAAGTATTAATTTGTATTAGTTTTCTCTCTTGTTATTACATCTTATGCACCATGTAATATTGCCTATTGGTCTTGAGAGGAAATTACCCTTTAAAATATGATAGAGTGAACGGCGAGAAGTGACATTACCATATCGGCACTCTAACACGTGGATGAGGGGGATAAGAGGGATTCATAAAGCTCATATCGATGACCATGGGAAATTTCTTTAATAGCACTAGTCCATATGTGGCTACAGAAGGATAGATGTTGTGGTTATTTAGTGATGCGATCATCGATGGCTTTCTGGACGCATCTTATTACGGAGCTCTCCCACACACAACATACTTAAAAGCATATATTATCTTAATTAACATGAGTTCTAATGCTAGATGTGGATCCAATAATCTCTGAGAACAGTTTGCCTTATATAGTTTCAACCTTTTCCTTACCATGTTTTTACTGCTTTATTTACTTTTCCTTCAACCATTTACAACATCCTATTTAATTATTTTGAGATTAGAAAACAATGATTAAGTAATCCTTAGTAGAAAGTATCAAGAGGCATTAAGACCCTAACAAGTAGCTCATCGTGGTTCGATATTCTTATTTCAAAACTAGCTATAATTAATCTGTGTTCTTGCAGTCATCAAGCTATTTTCTGGCGCCGTTGTCGGGGAGCTCAGTGCTTTTGGTCTTTGTTCTTAGTTGCTTATCTATTATTGTTTTTACTATTTTTTTTTGATAATTTCAGGTAATACCATGGCTGCTCTCGGGCTTATAAATAAGTTTGATGCAGCTAAATATCTCGGAAGATTCAACCGAGGGTTCGTTAAGGAATTCCCCAATGGAAATGACATTGAATATTCTATTCATCCACGTTTTATTGCCATTATGAAAGAGATAGTTTTGTAGGAGATGATCCCAATGAGGATCCTTATACTCATTTGCATTCTTTTACTGAGTTGTGTTGGACAATTAAATTGAGAAACTACACTCGTGATGAACTTAAGCTTAAATTGTTTAGTCAATCTCTAACCAACACTGCATTATCATGGTATAGAACTTGCCCTGCAGAAAAGATTGATACTTAAGAGAATCTTAAGTAGGAATTTATATTTCGGTTCTACCCAAGGTTAAGTTCGCGGAAGCAAGAAGAGCTATAACTAATTTCAAGAATCACCGCAATGAAAGCTTACTGAGAGCCTATCTCAGGTTCAAAGGTACTGCTCAAAAATGTCACCATCATGATTTACCACCTTGGTATGTTTTACATGTCTTTTATGGAGGACTAGAACAAGCTTTGGGTCGTGCAGGACACCACAGTTGTCCGTTTTTAATTTGGATCCGTCCGTTGGGAGCTGGTTTTACCCAAACGGACGAAAGTGAACAGTTTGGGTCAGGTTTGGGTCTCCCGTTGGAGATGCCCTTAGGGGGCCTCCTATACACCGACCGGGTCGGTGCGGACGCGGTGCCGCACACCCCCCGACCCGGCGGTTGTGTATTGGGCTGCGGTCCATCAGGTAAGGTTGTTTTTATTTTTATTTTTCTTATTCTATTTCTTTTTCTTTTATGTTTACATATTTTCATTTTTTAAAAAGAAGAATTTTTTGATCGGTTTTTATATCTAGAAGTTTAATTTTTTTCTCTTTTTTAAAATAATTTTTAGAATATCATTTTTCAAAATTTGAATAGTTTTTAGATTGAATATTTTTCAAAATTTGAATATTTTTTAGAATGAACATTTTTTCAAAAATTAGATTTTTCCCAAAATTTGAATATTTTTCGAAAATGAACATATTTTAAATTTGAACATTTTTTGATTATGAACATTTTTCGGATAAGAACAATTTTTAGCTTTGAACATTTTTCGTTTTGAACACTTTTCAAATTTGAACTTTTTCAAATTTGAACTATTTTTAAATTTGAACTTTTTCGATTTTGAACAAAAAGAAAAATAAACAGAAAAAAAGGAAATAAAAAATAAAAACAGAAACAGAAAACCAAAAAAGGAAAAAGGAAAAAGGTGAAAATGGGCTAGGCCCAATACCCGACCAGGGTGTGCGGTGCCTGGTAGGCATCGACCTGGTTGGTGTATAGGATTTCCCCTTTAATGGGGCGCCCATATAAATTCTAATAGAGATTCAGGGGTTTAGCGTGTTTTTTTGGGCCACACCGGCACACCTCAAAAGTAGCCGGTCTGTTTTGGAACCTAATACAATTGCTGATAACCTAGTGCGGCCCCTTCGTGTGGGGTGCCGAAGGGGTGTGCCAGCGCCTCGCGCCACATCGGATGGAAGCCCTCGGCCCCGCCTGGCAGTATGAAGCTTGAAAATCCTACTTCTACTCCTCAATTCCCTTCTCCTCAGGCCCGCCGCTTCATTTCTCTCGCCATCCGATCCCTTTCCCGCCTGCCACTCAAGCTCCCGACCTCCTCTCCAGCGAGCGCTGTTGTCGTTTCCAGCATACCTTCGAAGAAGAAGGCGACTGCGAAGAGGCCCGCGAAGCCGCGCAAGGTTACGTTGAAGGAGAAGCCGGCACACATGCTGATGGAGGTGTGGGCTGCCGGGAGGCGCCGTTGTGACGGTGGACCGAAAGAGGCGACATCATGCTAGCTGGCGAACCAGGCCGCGACGGCGGTGGAGGCCACATCGACGCAGGTATGCCTCAGCCTCGGTGGGACACAACAGTACTCCCAAGCGGCAAGCAGGAACTACGGTAACAACATGCACATGAGCTCCTCCCCCTCGTCGCCAAGACGACCGTGTCCGATACTCTCCCGAGTTCGGTGAGAGCGACATGACCGTGCGGCTACGGGCTGGACGTCAACAATGTCTACACACCGAATCGCTCGACATGCGTCGAGGGTCCAGTGGCAGTGGTGGCCACGTGACCGATGGCGCCGGACAAGCAAGTAGTCAAGATTGGCCTCGAGAGGGAGAAGGTGGAGTCCGCCAAGATGGAAGCCCAGGCCGGCATGCTGAAGGCCGCAAATGAAGCATCCAACATCGCAGGGGAATTCCCAATCTTATGTTATTGTCATCCTCTTCCTGCAAAATATGTGCTCTCTTGGGCAACAATGTCCTTTTTATTAAAGTCAACAACATAGATATTTTCAATGAAGTTGGTTATGCAATAATTAAGGATAACATTGATCACACTTTTAAATTTAGATGCTATAGGGCATGTTTCATGTTTATAAATGAAGGTTTCTAATTTATAAGCTTCCATAAAAGTAACAAATTGATCTACTCGTTCCATCCCCAAATGAGCATAATAACATCTATGATAAGATGCAATAACATATTGTTCATGGGATCTACATGGGATCTACGTTAAAATTCAAAGTGTTTAAAATTTTGTTGAGATTTTGACGTAGCCCCGCCTAAGGACGGCACTACACCAAGACCAACTAGTCCTCCAAGTGGACCGATGACTCGAGCCCGAGTGAAAGCTTTACATGAAAAGGTGAACTCAATCCTCTCGACACTCGATCTCGACACTACTTTGAATGGAATGCTACCTCAAGCCGATGTTCTATGTGTCATCAGGTACAAGCCTCGAGAGGGATACGTCAAGGTCGACCCTGCATCAGACAAGGAAGGAGGACCACTTCAGCTGAACGCAGGCCAGATAGATAGGTAAAAAGTGGGGGGTGCTTTACACCGACCTGCTCGGTGGGAAGCGACGAACCGCACACCCGCCGGTCGTTGTTGGGCCCGGCACATGATCGCGGTGGGAAACTTTTTATTTTTTTAGATTTGAACAATTTTTAAATTCAAATTTCTGAATTTGAACAAATTTTATATTTGAACAATTTTCGAATCTGAACGATTTTCATATTAGAACAATTTTCAAATTTGAACAAATTTCATATTTGAACGGTTTTCAAATTTGAACGGTTTTCGAATTTGAACGGTTTTCAAATTTGAACGGTTTTCAGATTTGAACGATTTTCAAATTTGACCATTTTTGAATTTAAACATCTTCTCAATTTGAACAATTTTTAAAAATTAAAATTTTTGAATCTGAAAAAATATAAACAAAACCGAAAAAAGAAAAAAGAAACCAGAAAAGAAAAAAGAAAAAAGGAAAAAACGAACTGCTACAGGCTAAACAGCCACAAATGGGCCTGGCCCATACCCGACCAGGGGGTGTGCGGTGGCCGGTAGCCACCGACCTGGTCAGCGTATAGGTTTTGCCTAAAAAGTGTGTTTGTACTGTGTGTTCGCGGGCCAGATAGATAGGTAAATATGGGAAGTTCGTGGGCTTTATTCTTCTAGTGGGCTAGGTCATCCGGCACTTCACTTGCACAGTTCCACTCCACATCGCGGCGGCTGCTTCAACTCCCCATTTCTTCCGGCGAGCTCTGAGCAGGCGAGATGTTGCCGTCGGCGGCGGCGGTGCTGGAAGACGGCTACCTAGCCTCTGAGATCCTCCTCCGCCTCCCCCCGCAGCCGTCGTCCCTCCCCCGCGCCTCCGCCGTCTGCAAAAGCTTGCGCATCGTCGCCTCCGACCCAAGCTTCTCCCGCCGCTTCCGCATCCACCACCGCCGCAGCCGTCCCCTCCTCGGCTGCTTCATGAGAACTGGCAACGAACTCCGCTTCGAGCCTACTGACATAGGCATCCCCAATGGGCCTGCCGAGGATAGTACCCGGGGTTTTCTGAAAGCCCACGACTCGAAGTTTATGAAGCCTGGAAGCCCAATTAAGAGATAGTTTGGAAAGATAGAGTTGTATTAGGAATAATAACTTGTAACTACTATGGGACGAACTCAAAGAGTCTCCCGGACTTTGTAACTTGTACATCGCGAAACCCTCGGCTCCACCTCCTATATAAGGGGGAGTCGAGGGACAAAGAGAGGATCGATTCCATTGTCAATAGAACCCTAGCTTTTTAGCAGTCAAGTATTTTTCCGGCTGAAACCCTCGAGATCTACTTGCCCTCTACTTCCGCTAAAACCCTAGTCTACAATCTGTAGGCATTGACAAGTTAATACCTTGTCAATTGGCGCCGTCTGTGGGAATTAGAGGCGACAAGGAGCTGATCTCGATGGCACATTCAACATCGTCGACATCTTCGGTGGCAAGCAATGCGATGGACGGAGGTAAACAGATCGAAACTGGTCTAGTTGATTTTGTTCCTGTTATCACCAGATTTCGGCCAAATCAGGAGGTGGGCCGTAAGGGAGATGGGCTTGGAAAATTACACGTGGAAGATCTCTGAAGCGGCCCCGCACGAAGAGTTTGGGCTAGATTGCCCGTGTATCTTTAATTATAGTAGATTGCATCTTAGATTAGAAGATCGAATTTTACCCGTGCACGGTTAGGTGCACGCCTAAATTAGAAAGTCCCCTGGACTATAAATATGTATCTAGGGTTTATGGAATAAACAACAACCAACGTTCAACCAACAAATCAATCTCGGCGCATCGCCAACTCCTTCGTCTCGAGGGTTTCTACCGGTAAGCAACATGCTGCCTAGATCGCATCTTGCGATCTAGGCAGCACAAGCTCCACGTTGTTCATGCGTTGCTCGTACTGAAGCCTTGTTGATGGCGAGCAACGTAGTTATCATAGATGTGTTAGGGTTAGCATAGTTCTTCGCGTAACATGCTATCGTAGTGCAACCCTTGCATATCTAGCCGCCCTCACACCTATCTTAGGTGTGGGGGCGGCACCCCGCTTGATCGTTATTTAGTAGATCTGATCCGTTACGATTGCTCCTTGTTCTACAAGGATTAGTTTAATATTTGCAATAGTTAGGCCTTACAAAGGGGTGGAGGATCCAGCGGCACGTAGGGTGTCGTTCGCTGGCCCTAAACAGGATGTTCCGGGGATCAACCTTGTGTTGGTTTTTAGGCCTTGTTTAGGATCGGCTTACGATCACCGTGCGTGGCCGCGAGGCCCAACCGTGAGTAGGATGATCCGATTATGCGGTGAAAACCCTAAATCGTCGTAGATCTCATTAGCTTTATCTTGATCAAGCAGGACCACCATATATTCGTGCACCTCGTACGAATCATGGGTGGATCGGCTCCCTGAGCCGATTCACAGGATAACCTGAGAGCCGATCGAGGCTCGTATTTAATGTTTACGTGTATGCCATGCAGGAAACTAAGCGAGGCATCTCCATCACCTTCCTGACCAGGTATAGGTCAGGTGGCACGCCCTTGCATCAGCATCGGACGTGTGACCAGAAAGGCTTTGCGGGCCGTCGCTCGGAGGGACCTCAGCCAGCCGCAGCTCTAGGTTGTTCCCGGCTCTACGGTGTTGCCCGTCGCTGCCCGCCGGTGGGTTTCTGACGACAACACATTCTGGCACGCCCGGTGGGACAAGCTTCTACATCAGCCACATCGCCATCTACATCTGAGATGGCGGACGGCACGCCAGTCACGTACGAGGATCTGACGGACGAGCTCAAGAAGAAGTATGACGAGATCAAAGTCATCCTCGAAGCCGACCTCATCGGCTCTTTCCACAGAACCCGTTCACATGGCATCAGGTGGAAGGGGTTCTCGCCTAATGGTGCACTAGATGGGATAGACCTCTCTGCCCCGTCGGAAGAACGCACCAGGTCCCTGCGGCAGGAGATCAACTACTTGGTGGCTCACTCGCTACACCGCCACTCTGAGAACCTGGTCAACACGTTGGAGCGTGTCGCTCTTCGCGTGATCCAGGAGATCATGAGGCACCAGTACTCGCCGTCAGGACCAGCTCTCGGGACGCATCAAGGAGAGTTGCCACTCCAGTCCCGTCCACCGCTGCCATATGCGTTGGCAGCACCAGAAGTGCCGGCTACAGCGGCATTCGTCGTCTACAAGATCGGTGGTGACCCCAGTGACTACCAGTTCTTGCCCGAGGCACCTAAGGAGATCCCTCACGGGTACACGTGCACGTATGTGCCAGATTGTGGCAGCTGGGCACTCACAAACCAGGCCACAACATCAGGGACTTCTGGGAAAACAGGAGGGACGTCAGCGACAGAGCTTGAGAAGCAGACGTGGCTAACTAAGTACGCCACCCCGACGAACCTCCAGAGCTCAGCTCCTGCAGTTGGCTCAGAGCTGGAAAAGCAAACATGGCTGGCTAAGTACGCCACCCCGGCGAATCTTCGTAATTCAACTCCGTAGCCAGCACAATGGATCAGATCGATACCATCTGAGAGACCAGTTCGGCATGGTGCCGAAAAGAAGGGCCATCGGCTATTCCAAGCCGTACCAGACGACTACGAGATGATCCCGCTACCACCTAAATATCGGCTCCCTGACTTCTCCAAATTCAGTGGATCAGATGGTTCCAGCTCCATCGAGCACGTGGGCCGATATTTGGCGCAACTAGGACCGGCTTCAGTGTCGGATCAACTACGCGTGAGGCTCTTCTCACAGTCCCTCACGGGATCGGCTTTCGGATGGTACACCTCTTTGCCACCAGACTCCATCCGGACTTGGAAGCAGTTGGAAGAGCAGTTCCATATGCAGTACCATTCAGAGGCTTCCGAGTCTGGCATTGCCGATCTAGCACAACTACGTCAGAAGCGCGGAGAAACTGTGACAGAATACATCCAGCGCTTCAGGAATCATAGGAACCGATGTTATTCGGTTCGTATAACTGAAAAAGAAGCAGTCGAGTTGGCAGTAGCAGGCCTTGCAACACAGCTCAAGGACATGGCCTCCCAAGCAGATTATCCTCGATCACGCACATGGTTCAGAAACTATCGGCATATGAACAGCGCCACCCGGACCTCTACCACGACCAGTGCAAGCGTGCAGTAGTCCTGGTCGATGCAGAGGAAGACGAAGTTCCTGCGGGAGACCAAGAGGTAGCAGTGGCTGAATGGACTCGGGGAGGAACCCCCGTATCCTGCAAATGGGTAAAGCCACCAGGCCCGCCCAGGGGATTTGATTTCGACGTGACCAAGACTGAGCAAATCTTCGACCTCCTGCTCAAGGAGAAGCAGTTGACGATTCCTGAAGGTCTCAAATTCCCCACGGTGCAAGAGCTGAACGGAAAGCCATACTGCAAATGGCATAACTCGCTCTCCCATGCCACCAACGACTGCAGGGTATGGCGTCAGCACATCCAAGCGGCGATAGAAAAAGGGCGTCTAATTTTCAACCAGTACGCTATGAAGGTCGACACCCAGCCCTTCCCCGCCGTTAACATGGTAGAATGCACTTACCCTGAAGGTTGCCAGCCAGGATCCTTGTTCAGCATCAACATGGTAGGACCTGGGCACCACTCTGGCAAAGATAGAGACGAGGGCAGCTGCTCTCGTAGCAAAGACACAGAGGAGGCCGCTCCATGCGATCGGCTCCATCATGATGGCAAGCGCTACGTCACAGAGGGAGAAGTGAAGAACATGAGATATCAAAGACCCCTCTCTGATCACCTCCTCAACAAGTATGTGAGTCAGTATGACCAACGCCGACGATCCAGCGATGATGATGAGAGAAATCGTCTGGCTAGAGAAGCCAGAAGACATCGTCGGCACGATCGCGATGAGGAGGAGCACGAGCGCCGTGCCACGGAAAAATCAAGGGAGCAAGACGACAACGACAGCATCGGGGACTGCCCCTTCTTCGTACACCGCTGGGATTCAGGAATGAGCCGATTGCCCACAATCGGCAATTGCCCGTAAGTGCAACCGAGAAGAAGAAGGAGGCAGCCAACGTGTCTGTGTTCAAGCGCTTAGGGCCTCTCCCGCCACAAAGCAAACGTGCTGAGTCCCCTCGCTGGGCAGATCTCGAGGATTCAGAAGACGAGGGACAAGAAGAGGAAGAAGACAGGTACCACCGTCCAAGGTGGTGCCCTGATGGACTCAGCCGTTCACAAAAGCACAGGGTTCAGCGATTGCGCGGCCTGGAGGAAGCCGAAAGGTTATACTTGCATACGTTAAGGAAGGCACGACCTGATCTGGCTGCGAAAGTTCAGCGAACCCTGGACGAAGAGGGTCATCCACGGAAAATGGAGTGGCGCCCCAAACAAAGGAAAGCCGATGATGAAACATCGGCTGGCACAAACATGGTGCTCGTCCTTCCGACGGAGCTTAGTGCTCCACGATTCTACGATGCACTCAAGGTGGACGACAGCAGGCGCATCAAGTCAGAGGTTGGGCTGGTTTTATCCACCAGCCTGACCGAGTAGCAAGATTAAACCGATGAGCAAACGGGGCGAGGCTGATCTTTGTGATCGGCCCCAAAAATTGTGAAGGAGCATTATAAAACCTTCAGTCAGCGCTTCAATGGATATGGAGGCCGATTCCAGCAATCGGCCAAAATTATCTTCACCACGTATTGCTGCTTGTGTTTAACATCAATCTATTGGGCAGCAGCCACGTCGGCGGATGAAAGTCAGCACGAATCCTCGCAGAGCCGACGTACAAGTGCAGTGCCCTGGCTAACCATAAAAGCCGATATTTGCAGTCATCTGGCAGATTCGGCTCGGGGGGCATATAGTCAGATGAACATGTACATGTGCAGATAAACATGTGCAGATAAACATTAAGGGCCGATTAGGGAAAATCGGCCAGTAAAAAATTTTTTTTACAGCCGATGCAAGGGCATCGACTTTAGAATTAAGACCTAAGGTGATGGTCGACCCTACGTGTGAATAACCAACGTTGGAAGCCGATGCGTAGCCATCGACCCTAGTACGGTTACACAAGACCAAGACCTACTGGCTATATGCTCAAAGTTCACATTAACATCGACGTTCAGTAGAAGAAAGCTGATCAGCGACCTGTGCATCCTTGCCTGTATTCTCGCCTTGATTAAGGCTCGGGGGGCAGTTAACTTGGTAGATGTCCTGTTTTGGGAGCCGATTGGAGTCACATCGACTGGCCTTGCATTGTGATCTTCTCTGACGTAGTAAGGTGTTGCAAAAGAAGACTACTGAAGCTATGGAGAGGAATCGGGAAAGGAGGCCGTCGGCTTTTACAGGTTTTGGACCGTCCTGTTACTGCAAGAGAAGCAAAGGGACTGGATTCTCAAAATAGCCGATGAGTAGTCATTGGCTAAAGGATTGCGAAAAATTATGGTCAGATATCAAATCGCAGCCTGAAATTGAGAAGTGCTTGACCAACGGGCTAATCGGCATGTGAGCCCGGCTTCACGGGCGTCCAAAAGAAAAGAAATCCGATACGTTGCTATCGGTCTTGGCATGACAGGCGGAAGGAATGAAATTGGATTAATTGAAAGATGAATTGAAAGAACAATTTTCATTAATTCAAAGGAGCGGCTTTACAAGAAAGAGCCAATGGCTCTCAAAAGAGGGATCTGGTGCCTAGTGCACTGCTACTACTAGTCATATTCTACTAGTCGTTGCTGTCCTCGTCGTCACCGCCGTCGATGTCGTCGGCGCTGCTCCCAGGAAGCTCCTCGTCGCTGCTGCCCCAGCCCTTGGCTGGAGACTCGCCCTCCTCGTCATCATCATCATCCTCGCTGTCCGCCCAGGAGCGGAAGCGCTTGGTCGGCGGATACCCGATGGAGGAGGAGGATTCATCCTCCTCCTCTTCCTCCTCGTCATCATCATCGTCTTCGTTGTCCGCCCAAGCGCGGAATCGCTTGGCCGGCAGAAGCTTAGCGGGGGAAGAGGGGCCGCCCTCCTCTTTTTCTTCTTCTTCCTCTACTTCTTCCCCCTTCCCGTCGGGGGAGGTGGGTTTCGCCCAAGGATGGAGGTCGTCTTCACTTTCGCTCATCAGCTCCCCATCGATGAGGAACTTGAGGTCCTCTTCCCCATCGGTCAGAGGCAGGTCGCTCTCTGGCGCGTGATCGGAGTTCCACTCCGGCTCGCTTGAAGAGAAGGATTGGAGAGAGACGAAAGAGGAGGAAGAAGAAGACATGGCTGAGAGAGAAGAGGGTTTTTTGGTGCCGATGGACGGAACAGAGGAAGGAGATGAAGAGAGCTAATCAATCGGCACAGTTAAATAATGAGAAGCCTGGTGGTAATTTAATGCCATTGCAGTTTCCGAGGAAGCGATACCAAAGCTATCGAATTTTGCAGAGAAGATGGAAAGACAGGTCATCATGATGAAGAATACTGCGCCAGGACTGCTCTGCCACACATGACCCTTCGAAGAAGAAAAAAAAACAGAGTGGTTTTGAAATTATCATTGCCAAAACCAGGGGGGCATGTGTTATCACCAGATTTCGGCCAAATCAGGAGGTGGGCCGTAAGGGAGATGGGCTTGGAAAATTACACGTGGAAGATCTCTGAAGCGGCCCCGCACGAAGAGTTTGGGCTAGATTGCCCGTGTATCTTTAATTATAGTAGATTGCATCTTAGATTAGAAGATAGAATTTTACCCGTGCACGGTTAGGTGCACGCCTAAATTAGAAAGTCCCCTGGACTATAAATATGTATCTAGCGTTTATGGAATAAACAACAACCAACGTTCAACCAACAAATCAATCTCGGCGCATCGCCAACTCCTTCGTCTCGAGGGTTTCTACCGGTAAGCAACATGCTGCCTAGATCGCATCTTGCGATCTAGGCAGCACAAGCTCCACGTTGTTCATGCGTTGCTCGTACTGAAGCCTTGTTGATGGCGAGCAACGTAGTTATCATAGATGTGTTAGGGTTAGCATAGTTCTTCGCGTAACATGCTATCGTAGTGCAACCCTTGCATATCTAGCCGCCCTCACACCTATCTTAGGTGTGGGGGCGGCACCCCGCTTGATCGTTATTTAGTAGATCTGATCCGTTACGATTGCTCCTTGTTCTACAAGGATTAGTTTAATATTTGCAATAGTTAGGCCTTACAAAGGGGTGGAGGATCCAGCGGCACGTAGGGTGTCGTTCGCTGGCCCTAAATAGGATGTTCCGGGGATCAACCTTGTGTTGGTTTTTAGGCCTTGTTTAGGATCGGCTTACGATCACCGTGCGTGGCCGCGAGGCCCAACCGTGAGTAGGATGATCCGATTATGCGGTGAAAACCCTAAATCGTCGTAGATCTCATTAGCTTTATCTTGATCAAGCAGGACCACCATATATTCATGCACCTCGTACGAATCATGGGTGGATCGGCTCCCTGAGCCGATTCACAGGATAACCTGAGAGCCGATCGAGGCTCGTATTAATGTTTACGTGTATGCCATGCAGGAAACTAAGCGAGGCATCTCCATCACCTTCCTGACCAGGTATAGGTCAGGTGGCACGCCCTTGCATCAGCATCGGACGTGTGACCAGAAGGCTTTGCGGGCCATCGCTCGGAGGGACCTCAGCCAGCCGCAGCTCTAGGTTGTTCCCGGCTCTACGGTGTTGCCCATCGCTGCCCGCTGGTGGGTTTCTGACGACAACAGTTCCTCACCCTCCCGCCCGTTTGGATGCATATGCCTATTTAGAAGAGCCAATGGAGATGAAGTTTGGGAGCTTCTACTTCTGCGTCGGGAGAGAAGGATCACGTCGTTTAGCGGCACCGACCCGTTCGGGACCGCTAGCGGTTGGTTCTGACTCCTCGGGATCATCGTCAACAACAAAATCAAGCGGAGAAACCTCATCGACAAGCAGCATCACGCCCGCCGTCGGCGGAGATCTCGCCAAACTGTTTGGCGGGATGTCTTTCGGGTCGTTCACAGACCCCGATCTGGACAGCGACTCGGAAAGCATCGACAGCGTCAGCTTCATCGACAAATCTACCCTTATTCGGGAGGTCTTCGCCGCTCGTTACGACGGTGTCACCGACCCAGAGGATAACTACTCAAGGTCAACATATCATCAAGTATACGTGATTGGCGAGTCCAGTCATCCGGAGAGCGAAACATCAGAGGCTTTCGATGATTTGGGAAATCCATACGTCGATCCCGCTGATCTTACGCGAGGTTTAGGGACCAAATATGTGGGGACTACACCACGCCAGAAGTTGCAGCTACCGCAAGCAGCTTGGGATAGAGCGACAACAGCCTTGAACGGTACCAATCCGTTGACCACTACCGCTACGGTGGAGGAGTTACAAGCATACCAATATAGGCTCGCGCGTGCTAGTCGAGAACTGGAGAAGCAAAGGGTGATACTTGAGCAGAGAAAAGCGGCAGCTTCCGCGTCGAGTAGGCGAAGAGCTGAGCTGAGTCGACAATCAGGAACTTCAGGGGATAATCACAGAGAAGCTCGTAATAGAGGAAGATCCCGGCTGCAGCACATACCAGAAGACGAGAGGGAGCATCTGGTCCAAAACCTCGACATGTCCTTTATGTCGATAGACACGAGAGGAAACATTATCCCCAAAACGCCGGAAGCTGGATACATGGCGACTCAGGCTTACATACTGGCATCCAGGCCACCTCCCGGAGATCCAAGAGAAGTGTTGTACAATATGGCTATGGCAGGAGTTGGCGTCATGGGAACAGCGTTTGCAGGTACAAGTACGCCTCCCGAAGGTGCCCCAAGGCAAAATAGTCCACGACCTGCGGCGACAGTGCAAGATCCTCCAAGAACGGGTGATGCAAGAAATACAGCAACACAGGCGCGGATCGACATAGCGCGGCAAGAAAGAAGAGAACGTCGGTAATCACCAGAAGTAGATGAGGAAGATATGTGCAGGCTCCCCTGCTTCACTCGACGAGTCCGTAAAACTCGAGTCCCGTCTGGGTTTAAATTACCCGACAACTACAAGAAGTTCGATGGTTTGCAAGATTCTGAGGACTGGTTAGTCGACTACCTGGAGACAGTAAAATTGACGGGAGGAACCAAAGCAACTGCTATGCAGAGTATTCAGGTACACTTAAGCGGAGCGGTGAGATCATGGATAAAGAAGTTACCACCTGGATCTATCGACAGCTGGGAAACTTTCGAGGACATGTTTGTGAAGAACTTCCTATCCACATGCAAGAAACCAGCGTCAATGGAGCAGCTGAGAGCCTACAGACAAAAGTATGATGAGCCAATGAGGACATACATCCAGAGATGGAACATCATCAAAAATTCGGCAGAGAATATATCTGACGAAAGAGCAATAGACGCGTTTGTCGCTGGTATTAGAAGGAAGGACCTAATCGAGGATTTGGGAAGGACCAATCCAAGAACAATTGCAGCACTCATGGAAATAGCGAATCACTGGGCAGATGGAGAAGATGCTGTTCAAAATAAATGGCACAGGTCGCCGGAGGACGACCGCAACCGAAATAATCAAAATAGACGGCGTTTTTCTCGACAGTTCTCAGATTATGACGGTCCTAGCCAAATATCGGCTGGCTTCCGAGGAAATAGTGGAGATAATCGAGATGACTATCAAAGGGGTAATGAACAGCGCGGCGACTATAGGGATGCTCCCCGTTCTAACAGACAAAATAGTGGACCAAGGTTCCAGAGACCGTATGTATCACCCGAGGACCTTTTGAACGGACCTTGCCAGATGCATTTCTTTCTCGATAATAATGGGAAGAGACAGTCGGGTCACCTCCAGAAAGACTGCCGAACTTTCCTAGCATTGCATAGATATGCGGGTCACACCAATGCACAGGCAGCAAACAGAAACCCCCAGGGGCCAAGGAGTGAGATTCACCTTCCACCTCCACCCGCAGATATAGATGAAAATCGACACCAGTTGCAGTTGGCGGCAGCTCCAACCAACGGTCCTTATATCGACACCAATGGGACAGTCTCGATGATTCAGAAGGGCAGACCCTCCAATAGAACTCAAAAAGTGATTTCGCGACAAGTTTACATGGCGGAGAAGATGCCTCCACCAACGGTTGAGTACCTGAATTGGTCAGGGCAAGACATCAGCTTCACCATAGCAGATCACCCACAGCAAGTTCCACGACCAGAACAATCAGCTTTGATCTTGCCGGCGGTGATTGCAGGATTCGACGTTTCACGGGTGTTCATAGATGGAGGCAGCAGCTTAAACCTCATGTACGCGGATACATTGAGGAAGATGAACATATCTTTGGCGAATCTAAAACCAACTGACACGCGTTTCCATGGCATCACCCCGGAGAAGCCAAGTTATCCATTGGGGAAAATCAGTCTCGATGTTCAGTTTGGTACCCGAGAAAATTACAGAAGAGAAAAACTAGAATTCGAAGTTGTGGATTTCCCGTCACAGTATCATGCTCTGCTAGGACGACCCGGTTATGCCAGATTTATGGCGGTACCACACTACACATACTTATTGTGGAGGCTCCCAGGACCCAACGGCCCAATCACAGTAAAAGGCAGTTTTGCGCTGGCGGATAAGTGCGACAAGGATTTTTATCGGCTGTCAGAAACTTTCAGGATGCAAGCGAAATATATGGCGTCAAGGCTAACAACTGATTATGATGTGTTGCCTGATGGAGGGAGGCCACTGAAGGAGCCAACCTTCGATACCACCAAGAACTCGAAGGAAGTACAGATTCACCCGACAGATCCCAAGAAGACGACAGCTATCGCAACAAATATGGATAGCGCATAGGAAAGCGCGCTCATCGAGTTCCTCCGTGAGCGCTGGGAAATCTTCGCATGGTGTCCAGCTGACATGCCAGGAGTACCCAGGGAACTTGCCGAGCATCCTCTTAATGTGGATCCAATGGCTAGGCCGATCAAACAACCTTTGCGGCGTTTCTCGGAACCAAACCGCAAAGCTATGTTGTCAGAAATTAATCGACTTCGAGAAGCAAACTTCATCAAGGAGCTGCATACGGAGGCCACATGGGTCGCTAACCCAGTCCTGGTCCCGAAGAAAAACACTGACGTCCTTCGCATGTGCGTCGACTTCACGTGTCTCAATAAACATTGTCCAAAGGATCACTTTCCCCTCCCGAGGATCGATCAAATTATCAACTCCACAGCGGGATGCGAACGTCTTTCCTTCCTGGACACGTATTCTGGTTACAACCAGATCCGCCTAAAAGAAGAGGATGAGGTCAAAACAGCTTTTATAACACCTTACGGTGTATTCTGCTATAAAATAATGCCTTTCGGGCTGAAAAACGCGGGAGCTACTTAACAAAGGATGATGCAAAAATGTCTTGCCGTGCAGATCGGTAGGAACGTTCAAGTATATATCGATGATGTCGTGATTACAACAAAGCAGGGGTTATCTTTAATCGATGATCTTAAGGAAACCTTCGACAACCTCGACAAGTTTCGCCTCAAGCTAAACCCGACGAAGTGTTCCTTTGGCGTTCCCGCGGGAGAGCTCCTTGGATACTTGGTATCAGCCAGAGGCATTGAGGCGAATCCTGAGAAGATACAAGCAATTGTGACAATGAGAAAGCCGACGAAGCTTAAGGAGATACAGCAGCTGACAGGACGTGTCGCGGCTCTGAGCAGATTTGTCGCCAGGCTAGGAGAAAAAGCGCTACCCTTTTATGCGCTGATCAAGCAAGGAGAGAAGTTCGAGTGGAACGAAGAAATAGATAGGGCATTTGAGCACCTCAAACGCACAATCTCGACACCTCCAATACTGGTGGCGCCAAAAGAAAAGGAACCTCTCCTGTTATATATCGCGGCCACACCTCAGGTGGTCAGCACGGTACTTGTGGTAGAAAGGGAAGAAGAAGGGAAACTTCATGGAGTCCAGAAGCCGGTATACTTCATCAGCGAAGTTTTATCGCCTTCAAAACAGAGGTACCCGCATTATCAGAAACTCGCATACGGAGTATTCACAAAAGCAAGAAAGTTACGGCACTATTTTTTGGCACACCCGATCATAGTAGTCAATGAGGCACCTCTGTCGAACATCTTGAATAATCCAGAAGCTACATGCCGTGTCTCCCTTTGGGGAATAGAGCTTTCCCCTCGGGACATCACGTATGAAAAAAGAAAAGCAATAAAGTCGCAAATCCTGTCGGACTTTGTTGCAGAGTGGATGGAGCTGCAAAATACAGGACCTCCAGATTTATCGAGTACATGGACTATGAACTTTGACGGGTCCAAAATGGTAGAAGGAGCTGGAGCAGGCGTGATATTAGTATCACCTCAAGGAGACAAAATGAAATATGTGCTGCGGATGACGTTTTCCAATGCATCCAATAATGAGGCGGAGTACGAAGCGCTTTTACATGGGATGAAGATGGCGAAAGCTTGTGGAGCAACCCGACTAAAAATTTTCGGTGACTCCCAATTGGTGGCTCAACAGGTGATGAATCAGTGCGATGCAGTCAATGACAGCATGATAGCATACAAGGAAGTATACAATGAACTCGAGAAACTCTTTGATGGGTGTGAAGTGAACCACATTAGTAGACTCAGCAACGATGAAGCCGATGTTTTGGCAAACATCGGATCGCAATGCTTAGCAATACCACCAGGCGTATTTTGGGAGGAGATAAGCGAAAGATCAACTAAGATGAGGAAAACATCGAAACCGCCGAAGAAGAAGCTCGAGAATGACTTGGGGGCTTCAGCAGAATAAGAAGCAAATATATCGAAAGAAGAAGGAGAATCACATGAGGTGATGATGGTTCAAGTTCCTTGGATGCATGTTTACGTCGCATACATCCTAAGGAAAGAGATACCCGAAGACCCAGTAGAAGCAAGGCGAGTTATTCGATGATCTAAAGCTTTCACTGTGGTTAAAGGAGAGCTGTACAAGCGAAGTATATCGGGAGTATTGCAGAGATGCGTTACACCCGAAGAAGGAAGAATTATCCTAAAGGAGGTACACGAAGGAGTGTGTGGACACCACGCAAGCAGTAGAGCAATAGCAGCCAAGGTCTTCAGGGCAGGATTTTATTGGCTCACTACAATAGAAGATGCGAAGGACATAGTGCGTACCTGCGATGCGTGCCAAAGATTCGCGGCAAAACCTCATTCTCCGGCAGCAGAGTTGATGCCAATACCTTTGTCATGGCCTTTTGCACAATGGGGCCTTGATATGGTGGGGAAATTACACAAGGCATGGCCAGGAGGATACGTATATATGCTCGTGGCTGTCGACAAGTTTACTAAGTGGATTGAGGCAAAACCAATAACTTCGCCAGATGCAGCATCGGTGGTAAGTTTTGTCAAGGGCTTCGTCTTCCGTTTTGGTGTCCCTCACAGCATCGTCACGGACAACGGCAGCAATTTCACCTCCAAAGAATTCAAGGCATATTGCGCAGAGGTAGGCATCAAACTACACTTTGCATCAGTCGCGCACCCACAAACCAATGGTCAAGTCGAGAAAGCAAACGATATCATCTGCAATGGTATCAAGAAATGATTGCTGACACCTTTGGAGAAAGCTCGACATACTTGGCCAGAAGAGCTGCCTAGCGTGTTGTGGAGTATACGGACAACACCCAATACAGCGACACAGGAAACTCCGTTCTTTTTGGTCCATGGGGCCGAGGCAGTGCTCCCGATAGAAATAGAGCACAACTCCCCGAGAGTGGTGGAATATGATGAAGAAACTTCAAGAAAAGCACTAGAGGACGATGTCGATGCACTCGATGAAGCTAGAGATGAGGTGCTGTCAAGAGTTACCAAGTACCAGCAAGACCTGAAAAACTATCATAGTCGACGTTTGCGTCCAAGGTCTTTCCAAGTTGGCGACCTAGTTCTTCGACTCACCCAGGACAGCCATGAAAAGTTCGAGTCACCATGGGTCGGACCATACATTGTCACAGAGGTGATCGCAGGAGGAGCGTACAGAATAAAGGACAAGAAGACAGGGGTCGCAGAGCCAAACCCATGGAACGTGGCGCAGCTTCGGCGCTTCTACGCGTAGAAGTCAAAATAGAGATACGCATGTAAACATACAATGTACTGAAAAGCTCGCGAGTTTTCAGACGCACTCTTTTCCTTTCAGGGCACCGAGTGGGGCTGGAAGGTTTTTAATGAGGCGGGCTCGCGATGCTGCAATATAGTAAAGATATTGGTAACATACATCTTTTCTTCGACAAGCTCGGGGGCTTGCAACCCGCGAGTTGAACAATATATACTCGGTCCTTACAATATAAACTCAATTAAATTGCTTTGGTTTAAAAAACCTCGCGAATAACATGCATACACTCGGGGGCTAAAGGGAAAAATACATAGTTCTCGCAATTACAATATATTTCTCGCAATATACAAGATATCTTTGTATTTCAGGAAAAATTCGACAGAAGGAAAAGAACTTCAATCACCTCCTATAAGGTCATCTATGTTTACCCTTTCCTCTCTTGTGGAGGCACCCATGGAGTCAGCGTAATGATTCTCCGTGAAGTATGCAGCATCCATCCGAAGAAGATCGTCAATCATCCTTTCGGCTACGGGTGTCACCGCCTCGTTGATTTTGTCAACATTCCTCTTTCGCTTTTTTAATCGCTCATGGCAAAGAGTCACAACATTGGACATATCAAGCTTCGGGTAGCAGATCTGGAGCATGATCATGGAGAACCTAGCACCAGCCATCAATTGAGCCTTCACAAATCCATGAATTCATTGAACACTTTTAAACTTGTTCATCAATTCAGGAAGAGTTTTGGGTTGCAGATTCCGAGGAAACATGGCGTTGTAGACCATGGCGAGTGTCTTTGTGCAGAAGTCGAGATATCCCCGAACCTGAGAAGCACGATCCTGAAATCGTACAATTTGTCGGGTCCGGTCCGGGGAAGACCAAAAGCTGGAGTTGTTCTGCTGAGCAAGTCGAATAAGAATCTTGGCCCTCGCATCAACACCCTGGTCCTCGGTAGCAGCATCCAAGAAAGAACCTAACCGCATCAAGAAATATGAGGACCGGAGAACTTGTACGCAAAGTAAAAGAATGCAGGGGCGTGACTTACCAGCCATATCCAGACTTGCGTCAGACAGCACGTCAAGCATATAATTCTCTCGAGAAGTGGCTTGCAAAGCCTCAGCAATGGTAGCATCTTTCAACTTTAAAGCCTCTTGAGCCTGCTGAAGAGCCATCTTTTCCCGCTCGGAAGATTTGTGGGATTGTTCCATGACAATAAGGGATTGTTTCTTCATGGCCTGGAGTTGTTGTCGAAGTTCAGCTATTTCTAGTTGATTCAGATTCGCAGACGAAGAATCATCCAGCAAAACGTCGTCAGCTATCCGTTTGGAGTAAGAAGTCGCAGGGGAAGCAGATGATGGTCCAGCAGTCTTAGAGTAGTTATCAAATATCAACTGGAAGAAAGAAAATATCGACATCAATAAACAAACAATGGATCATTCCTTCTCATTAATAAGTGGGGATATTTACAAGTGATGGTCCATTACAAAAAGTCAGCTCCTAGTGAGTCGACGAAAATAGTCGCATATCATAAGGATATCAACATCTACCAAAAGAAAGACAGCAAACGGAGGAGTAAGTTGGTCTACTTGACCTCCGGCCGGGCGGAACTGGAAGGAGCAGCTGGCTTGTATCCGAGGAAGGAGAGAATCTTCTTCGAGTGCGGCTTCGTGGCCTTGATTAAAGATTGCCACTTCTCCTTGTTCATCCTCTTCGCCTCGCCAGTCCTCACCCAGTCGACGTTCTGCTGGCTCTTGGCAACCAAAGCTATGGTACCCTCAACGCCGATCTTCAAATTCTCTTGCCGGAAAGCCAATCCAAGATCCTCCTCAGGGATAAAATGCTTGGCAAGATCGGCGAAGGCCTCTGGTTGTGTTTTCTTCGGGAAGAAGTAAGGGAAGAGGCGCGTAAACGCGGTCCGCGCATCAGCAATACTGCGGCGCGCCAAATCCCCGTGAATTTCAAGGAGGGAAAGGGCGTCGAGAAGACGGTCCCCTTCAGGCTCTTGCAGGTCAAAATCTTGACCCATTTTTCCTGCTGAAACAAAGTCCGGGTTATCAACAAATATAAGGATACATCTTGGAAGGGACTCGAGAAAAGTGGTTAGTAAACTTACTGGCAAAACGCCGATTTTGCGATTCAAGACGGCCGATGATAGCTTCTTCACGTGCTATCTGTTGGGTTGTCTTCTCGCTTAAGGCATTTTCAGCTTGGTGAAGCCTCTTTCGAAGATCTCCAACAGAGGCAGCGTCTTGTTCGGCCTTCTTGCGAGCTTTTTCGCTCTGTTCAAGATTGGCGGCAAGATCATCGGCGCGTTTGTTGGCTTTGGCGAGAGCCTCTGACGGAAGGAAACAACGCAAGAAAGTCAAGTAAAAAATGGCAATATAATCTACGTGATGACGAGTAAAAACATCACAATCGTATGAAGGCTTACCTTTCAAGTCTTCGACAGTGTTACGGTACCCAATAAATTGAGTACCAAGACTGATGAAGTGCTTCATCAGAGGCTGTAGAAAAAGAGGTGATAGAAAGGTTGAGAGAAAAACTCGACTAAAGACACAAAATAGCGGTAAGGGTACTTACATCATCCAGGGAAGGAGTCGACGAACTCCCGGCCAAGAAGCCTTGTTCTTCGCCAAGTTCAATCCACGCTCTCTTCGGCTCGGGGGCTCGGGGGCTGGCGACAAGAGTCGACATTTCCAAGCCCTGATGAGGAGGCGAGGCTTCCTCCGTCGCATGGCGAGTTTCCGAAAGAACTAAAGTTTGCGACGTGCTCGTCGGAGCAGTCACATTGGCAGCGGGTTCTTCCTCTTCTTCGCCACTGTCCACAAAAGATAGTATGAGAATATTCTAACAATATATAAAAAGAAAAAGAAGGCAGGGTAGCTTACGAGCTAACGAAGGCATCAGCGTAAGGGTCGAAGGCACCCTCCTCTTCGGGAGAAGCTTCCTCGACAGGTGACCCGCTGAGTTTGGAGGTGCCGGAGTCTTCGACATCACCCCTCTTCCTCTTGCTCCGGGGGGAAACAACGGAAGGGAGAGAATGCGCTGACTCGGAAGCCTCCGATTCAGTCTCTCTTTCAGAGGAACCCGCGGATTTATGAGATCCAACGATTTCACTCTTAGGGCGAGAAGTACCCTGTGCATCATCGGCAACGATGGCTCGATCATCGACCTCCCCACCTTCAGGAAGGGGAGGCAGGGACGACAAAACTTGGCGTTTCTGAAGAAGAAAACCATCAACAGAAAAGTTCAGCAAAATAATAGTCGAAGCAATAAAAATTCGGGAGGACAAGTCATTTACCTTGGGAAGGGGATTGGTGCTGCTGAAAGGCTCTACTCGGCAAGAAGATGGAACTGAGTCTTTCTTGCTTAAAGATGAAACACGACGGACGAGCTTCTCCAAGTCCTTCACAGAAAGATCTTCGGATATGCGGTCGACGTCTTTATCGCCAGCATACAGCCACAAAGGGTTTTTGCGAGCCTGCAGAGGCTGCACCCTAATCCTAAGGAAATGCGCAGTAATTTGGATACCCGACAATTCTTTGCCTTGGGTATTCTGCAGCTCATGGATTCGCTTCATCAGCGCCTCTATCGCTGTTTTCTCTTCGTCAGTGGCCTCTGCATCCCAGGATCGGCGGCGAAGGATTTTTGCGCTACCATCGAAGGGGGCGATGTTGTATTCCAGCGAGTCGGAGCACTCCTCACGGACATATAGCCATCTCCTGCGCCACCCTTGGACGGAATCGGGGAATTTGACGTCGAAATACTCGACGTCAGGGCGGACACAGATAACAACACCACCTATGTTGTAGGCGATATTGTGGGAGCCGTTGCGGCGAAGGTAGAAAATGCGTTTCCACAGGGCCCAATTCGGTTGGGTCCCGAGAAAGCACTCACAGAGGGTGATAAAGATAGAAATATGAAGGATGGAATTGGGAGTCAGCTGATGCAGCTGCAGCCCGTACACGAAGAGTAAACCACGAAGAAATTCATGGATAGGAGCAGAGAGGCCACGGATGAAGTGGTCAACGAAACTAACCCGATATTGGATGGGAGGCGTTGGAAAGCTTTCCTCGCTGGGGAAGATCAGGGCCTCCTTCTTCTTCATCAGGCCAAGTTTCTTCATCAGGTTCACGTCTTGATTCGAGATCTTAGATCTCTCCCACTCGGTTATGCCCAGATCTTGCGCCGCCATGCTTGCTTCAGGGGGTGCTGTGCCTTGTGAGTCTTGCCCGCGGTGGCATCAACAATGGCGCTGGAAAGAATGAGGATGTGGATGAGCGCAGGAGCTTTTTGGTCGCAATAGAGGCTTTGACAGAGAGAGGATTGAGCGCGGCGCGGCGAAGGGGATTGCAGGAGGAAGAAGAAGACTATTTATAGTAAGACAGCGAAACGCCGCGCCGTTGGATGGTGAAAGAATGGATTTGATGAATTACACGTGTCCAGGGGTAAAAAAGTATTTTCACTTGGAGGTAACTATACAGGCGCCACAGTGCGCGTGCCAGAAAAAGCGGAGGACGTGTGTCTCCCACTTGCGTAACGTGTCAAAAAACCACAGACTTTCAGCCCCACAGGTCAGTGACAGGACAAGACTCGCGTTTTCCCGATACAGCGATCGTGGCTATCATCAGCACTGATGCCACTTTAAGGAAAAACTTCGACTGCGGTGTTTTAAAGTTTGGCAACAAGAAGTTCTCGTGATAGACAAAACAATTTCGGGAGCTTTTGATCAAATACAAATTTTTGTTCAAATGCTCGGGGGCTACTTTTTGAAGAAAGTTTGATATGCAGTATTTGGCAAAGATAGAAAAGTTGAGCCTACAGCCAAGTATAAATACTCGACTGTAGCCTCGGGGGCTACTCCCATTGGGAGCGCTGGTCGCGCACCCGATAAATATGGAAGCACTGGAAAAAGTCGACAATATAGCAATTGAGATACTAAAAAGGTGAGCATACAACCAAGTACAAGCACTTGGCTGTAGCCTCGGGGGCTACTCCCATCGGGAACACTGTTCGCGTACCCGATAAAATTGAGGAAGTCATGATAAGCATATTTCGAGTTACGATATAACTCTTCATATACTCCCATCGGGAGGACGGGATAAAAAATATATACAAGTCATCATATGACTCGGACAAATGTGCTATTCCAGCAGCCGAAAAAGGCACTCGACAATATATTCTCAGAGCGCTTCAGTCGCGATTTAATCTCTGAATGCCGCAATACTTTGCGAAGGTAAGACCCTAGGATCCGTCCTGCGCGGCGTGGCACCGCACCTGAATGCGCTATGCTACTTTTTTTCGTATCAACAGATGCGAAGAAAAATCCTAACGGACGCATTAGGTACCCGATAAAACGCGACTGGAGTTCGGCATATGGTAAGACCTTAAGCGGCGCATGTCGAAACTATGCCAGTATACCGAGATCATGTCCAGGGACTTGATCTTGAAGTAGGTATTTGTGGGATTGCCACGAGAGCAGTTAACTGGTACCTGATCTGTCAGATGAACCAGCCCCAATTACCGTATCCCTGTACAATATATGAGTGACTTATAAAAATCATTTGATAACTCGAAGAAATTAAGTATTAATTGTAATGATGGAGATTTTCCTTGATTCTTCGATTCAAGCAAAATCTCGGGGGCTACTGACATAAGCATCCCCAATGGGCCTGCCGAGGATAGTACCCGGGGTTTTCTGAAAGCCCACGACTCGAAGTTTATGAAGCCTGTAAGCCCAATTAAGAGATAGTTTGGAAAGATAGAGTTGTATTAGGAATAATAACTTGTAACTACTACGGGACGAACTCAAAGAGTCTCCCGGACTTTGTAACTTGTACATCGCGAAACCCTCGGCTCCACCTCCTATATAAGGGGGAGTCGAGGGACAAAGAGAGGATCGATTCCATTGTCAACAGAACCCTAGCTTTTTAGCAGTTGAGTATTTTTCCGGCTGAAACCCTCGAGATCTACTTGCCCTCTACTTCCGCTAAAACCCTAGTCTACAATCTGTAGGCATTGACAAGTTAATACCTTGTCACCTACTCTCGATCCGCCCAATCGGGTCCCGCAAGGCCGCTTCACCTTTCCGATCGACGCCAGCGACCTCAGCTTCAGGATGCTTGGATGCCGCCATGGCTTCCTACGAGCACCACTCCGCACGTTTCAGGGGACCGAAGAGCTCCTGGTGCGGGACCCTTTCAATGGCCACGAGCACCACTTAGCTATTCCCCCGGTGTTGGGTAGGAAGAGTATCCATGGAGCGGTGCTTCGCGCTGCCCCCGGCGTCGACCACTTTCAGGTGGTCTTGGTAAGAACTGACGTCAAACAAGGAGTGGTCGCCTGCATTTACTCGTCGGAGACCGGTCTATGGGGTAATCTCATCACAACACCGCTTCCATCTCGGGGCAGGATTGATCCGAACAAGCCTGCCGTGCTCGTCGGGGGTTCCCTTTACATGTTGCTGCTTCGGCTTGAGGCGCCTTCAATGATCGTTGAGTTCGACGTTGGCAGGCAGAGCCTAGCAGTGATACCTCTGCCTGCCAGCTTGGATTCCGAGCACAGTCGCTTCTACTCAGTTATGCGCGCAGATGGTGGTGGGCTTGGTATGGTCTTTGTGACTTTGTGTCAACTTCAGGCGGCAGCGCCCAGTTATGGAAGAGGAAGACCAATTGCGAAGGTGTTGATTCGTGGATGCTGGCAAGAACTGTTGAACTAGACAAGCTAATATCCCCTGATTTAAAGAGGCAATGCTCCCTACAGATTGCGGGGTTAGCGGAGGAAAATAATGTGGTGTTCTTGTGGTCCAGTGTCGGTGTCTTCAGGGTTCAGCTTGACTCACTGCAGTTCAAGAGACTTCCCCTAACCAACTTCCGTCAGTGGCATCCATATGAGAAGTTCGTGGGCTTTATTCTACTAGTGGGCTAGTCTCACTCGCACAGGTTGCTTGCTTTAGGTCATCCGGCTCTTCACTTGAACAGCTCCACTCCACATCGCGGCGGCTGCTTCAACTCCACATTTCTTCCGGTGAGCTCTGAGCAGGCGAGATGTTGCCGTCGGCGGCGGCGGTGCTGGAAGACGGCAACCTGGCCTCCGAGATCCTCCTCCGCCTCCCCCCGCAACCGTCGTCCCTCCCCCGCGCGTCCGCCGTCTGCAAAAGCTTGCGCACCGTCGCCTCCGACCCAGGCTTCTCCCGCCGCTTTCAAATCCACCACCGCCGCAACCGTCCCCTCCTCGGCTGCTTCATGAGGGATGGCAACGAACTCCGCTTCGAGCCCACTCTCGATCCCCCCAATCGGGTCCCGCAAGGCCGCTTTCCCTTTCCGATCGATGCCAGCGATTTCAGCTTCAGGATGCTCGGATGCCGCCATGGCTTCCTACTCATGCTCCACATGGCTTCCTACTCATGCTCCACAAATTTCAGGGGACCGTCCAACTCCTGGTGTGGGACCCTTTCAGGCCTCGTTCGGTTCCGAGGGAATCAAAACTCACGTGGATCTAACCCGGGGAGAATTTGGGTGAACCCCAACCACCACCCCAATCCCCCGCTAACCTCTCTCCTCATACCCTGCCTATAATTTCCGTTCGGTTAATCCCCCACGTCCCACAACCAGCAGCTGCGGGCTGGGCACGCGGTAACAGCAGCAGACAGAGCACGGGCTCAACAATAGCAGTAGAAACAAGCTCCAGCCAACAAGCTATCTAGGCATCAAACCGAACAAAAACATCAACTTTCTATTCACATAATACACTTCCATTCGGCTCCATTTAACCGTCGCCGCAACATAAGAAAGACAATTTTGCATAAAACTACAGTCCAAATTGAGATTTCAAATTAGCTTCTTCTCCGTCTTCGTCCTCCCCGCCGGCCACCCGCAGTCCTTCGCCGCTCAGCTCGCCGTCAGAGGGCTCCCGCGGGGGTCACCCTGCTCCTCACGTAGGGCCGCGCCGCTCACCCTGTAAAGTCAACCTCGCTCGTACGGCCACGCAGCACGCCGATGGAGGGCTCGAGCAAGGCCGCGCCGGTGGAGGGTACTGGAACGGGGGAGCAAGGAGACGCCGGAGCACCGAAGCTCCTCCGCCGTCCTCATCGCTGCCGCCCAGGCCCTGCTCCCATTCCAGCACGGAAGAACCACGGTTCGCCCCGGACCTGTTCGAGCCCATCGGTGAGCTCGCCCAGGCCTTGTTCACTGCGTTCGTGGGGCACATGCCCACCATGGACTTGTCCTCGCTCCATGCCCTCCGAGACTGAAGGGCCCCGACAGGAAGTATTTGCGCGTCAGCGTCACCTGAAAGAAGATTTGGCTGCACATTGCTATTAATGGATCAAGATTTGTTTGACTTGAATGTGTTTTTTTTTCTGAAACTATAGTGCATCAAGAATTGGCTGCACATTGCTATTTCTGAACACTTTCTGAAACTATAGTGCATGATATAACTGAAGAACATGTCAGCCAATTTGAGACAGCAGATGACACAACATTCAGAAAACATACATACTTACAAGATGAATATGAAAGGAACTAATAGCTGGCCACTAAAGGATGCAGATGAAGATGAGAGATTTGCCTGGTTTATTGACTTATTCTTCTGCAAATGGGGATTATTAGGCTTCCTGAATTCTTAATGTATCCATCTTGCATCATTTTATTTTGGACAGTCAGAAATATATCTTCATAGCAAAGTTTATACAACTGAAATTCACTACCCTACAGAGCTTGCATCAAAAGAATTATGCAGCCAAAGTGTAACCAATTACCAGGTAGTCTGTCACTACAACTTGAATGGTACATGAATATGATCACGCCATATACTCCTGTAAGCACCAGTTTGTGGAGAATCCATAGGCCCCATTTTCCACCAGTTCCTTGGTCAGCATCAATAAACAATAGTCTGCAGAATGAGGAAACTGCATGACAAAACTATTGCTCAATCACCATGGGCAACATAATTTGATGCAATTAAAATAGAACAGTTACTGTAAGTCATTGGGTATATCTTTTCTTTCTTTGAAGCCAAAAACTCATTTTATAGTAGATTAGTAATGTGCAATGCAAGTCCAAGGCGAGAGCTAAATTCCAAGGTAAGAGCAACTCAGTTTAGTTGCTTATGTGACTTGGACCTATTCCAAATATAAGGGTGGGTTTGGTTTTGAGCCAACGCTGGCCAGGCCAAATATTTCGCAAGCCCATGACCCATGGCCACCATTTGGTTTGGCTCCGATATTTTGGCTTCCCCGGTACAGATGATGCAGCACAGTTCAGATTTAGCCAAATCTTTGGCGAGCTGCGGGCGGCAAATTCTCTCGCCAAAAAATTGGCTACGCCCGCAAATTGGCAGGGCACAGTGGGGCTTTAACCAAACGTACCCTAAGAACATAATGATAATGGAACAGAAGGGCTTCTTTGGAGATAGAAAACCTGGAACTATTTCAACGAAAACTAAAGTTTTATTCTAACTTTACAGAAGCAGAGAAACATGAGGTTACTACCCTCCATCATAATACCTCTGTCATCATATTTCCATGTCCCTGCACTACAGAGCTATGTGTTGCTTATTGCAGAAAAGCGCGCTCGTATTCAGCAAGAATCCGTGTCCTGTTTTAGATACATGATGTATTCAGCAAGTCTGGGGTCTTCCACAACCGCAGCTACATGGCACCGGCGTCCACCATCTCAGATCAGATCCTGCCAGAACCTCAATATCTCCAAAATCACAAGAACACGAGCCATGAACCTTCCAGCACGCCCTAACAGTACAAGAAGAGGGGAAGTGGAGGACGAGGAGAAGAGGATCTTACCTTCTAGCGGCCGGCGTCGGAGGCGGGGAAGGAGGAGATGCCGGAGATCTGGAGCTTCAGGGTCGGGCGGATAGGTCTTCGGTCCGGGCTCCGTGGCGGCGTCAGCGTTGAGGAAGGGAGACGAGACTGGGGGAGCTCGTCTCCTACAGTTGTTTGCGTGACCGCAGTCGTTCCCTGGCCACCGCCGTCCCCTGCGTTCGCGTCGCCGCCGCCGCCGCCGCTGTCGCGACGGAAAAGCTCTCGCGATGCTTCTGTTTTTCTCTCCGTGTCGTTTCGGGATGCTATCCACGGGTGCGACCACGATTTTTTAAAACCCGGTGGAACGGGCGGTGTTGGAGGGAAATCGGGCGGGGTGGAACCCCGATGGGTGTTAACCGAACGCGTTGCCAGATACGACCGGGATTAAACCACGGCGGTTCCGATCCCGGCGAACACACGGGGATTGGGCGCCGATCCCGGCCGGGTTGGGACGAAACGAACGAGGCCTCAATGGCCACGAGCACCCCTTAGCTATTCCCCCGGGGTTCGGTAAGAAGAGTATCAATGGAACGGTGCTTCGCGCCGCCCCCGGTGTCGACCACTTTCAGGTGGTCTTGGTAAGAACTGACGTGCAACAAGGAGTGGTCGCCTGTGTTTACTCGTCGGAGACCGGCGTATGGGGTAATCTCATCGCAACACCGCTTCCATCCGGGGGCGTGATTGATCCGAGCAGGCTGCTGTGCTTGTTGGGGGTTCCCTTTACATGTTGCTGCTTGGAATTGGGGGGCCTTCAAGGATCGTTGAGTTCGACGTTGGTACGCAGAGCCTAGCACTGATACCTCTGCCTGCCTGCTTGGATTCCGAGTACCATGGCTTCTACTTGTTGGAGATATGCCCGAGAGGCAATAATAAAACAGTTATTGTTATATCTTAATGTTCATGATAAATGTTTACACTCCATGCTATAATTGTATTAACCGGAAACATTGATACATGTGTGTTGTGTAAACAACCAGAGTCCCTAGTAAGCCTCTCATTTAACTAGCTTGTTGATTAAATGAACATCGGATGTTATTAATAACAAGATCATATCATTAGGTGAATGATGTGATGGACACACCCATAGTAAGCATAGCATAAGATCAAGTCATTAAGTTCAACTTGCTATAAGCTTTCGATACATAGTTACCTAGTCCTTCGACCATGAGATCATGTAAATCACTTATACCGGAAGGGTACTTTGATTACATCAAACACCACTGCGTAAATGGGTGGTTATAAAGGTGGGATTAAGTATTCGGAAAGTATGAGTTGAGGCATATGGATCAAGAGTGGGATTTGTCCATCCCGATGACGGATAGATATACTCTGGGCCCTCTCGGTGGAATGTCGTCTGATTAGCTTGCAAGCATGTGACTTGGTCACAAGAGATGACATACCATGGTACGAGTAAAGAGTACTTGTCGGTGACGAGGTTGAACTAGGTATGGAGATACCGGTGATCGAACCTCGGACAAGTAAAATATCGCGTGACAAAGGGAATCGGTATCGTATGTAAATGGTTCAATCGATCACTAAGTTATCGTTGAATATGTGGGAGTCAATATGGATCTCCAGATCCCGCTATTGGTTATTGGTCGGAGAAGAGTCTCGACTATGTCTGCATAGTTCACGAACCGTAGGGTGACACACTTAAGGTTTGATGTCGTTTAAGTAGATATGGAATATGGAATGGAGTTCGAATGTTTGTTCGGAGTCTCGGATGGGATCCAGGACATCACGAGGAGGTCTGGAATGGTCCGGAGAATAAGATTCATATATAGGAAGTCATATTCCAAGTTTGGAAATGATCCGGTGCATTTATGGAAGGTTCTAGAAGGTTCTAGAAAAGTCCGGAAGAAATCACCGTGGAAAGTGGAGTCCCGGAGGGACTCCACCTAGCATGGCCGGCCAAACCCTAAGGGGGAGGAGTCCCAGGTGGGCTCCACCTTAGTGGCCGGCCAACCCCCCAAGGAAGGGGTGGGAGTCCCACCTTGAGTAGGATTCCCCCCTTGGGTAGGTTTTGTCCCTTTGGTAGGTTTTGGTTTCGGGTCTTATTCGAAGACTTGGATACCAACACTTGGGGATTTCCACCTATATAATGAGGAGCAAGGGGAGGGGGCCGGCCACACCAAAGCCTTCTTGGCCGCAGCCCCCAAGTGGCCGGCGCCCAAGACCCCCCCTCTCCCCAAACCCTAGCTGCCTCTCCTCCTCCACCTCTCCCGCATACGCTTGGCGAAGCCCTGCCGGAGATCTCCACCACCACCGCCACCACGCCGTCGTGCTGCCGGGATTCCGAGGAGAATCTACTACTTCCGCTGCCCGCTGGAACGGGGAGGAGGACGTCGTCATCAACACCGAACGTGTGACCGAGTACGGAGGTGCTGCCCGTTCGTGGCACCGAAGATCTTCTACGCGCTTTTGCAAGCGGCAAGTGATCGTCTACATCCACCACGAGATCTGATCTCGTTAACGCTTTGTGATCTTCAAGGGTATGTTGATCTTCACCTCGTTGCTACCATCTTCTTGATTGGATCTTGGCTTGTTCTTCGTTCTTGCGATAGAAATTTTTTTGTTTTCTATGCTACGAATCCCAACAGTGGTATCAGAGCCGTGTCTATGCATAGATTGGTTGCACGAGTAGAACACAATGGTTTTGTGGGCGTTGATGCTTTTGTTGTCTTTAGTTCGTGTACTTTGCATCTTGCGGATGGTGGGATGAAGCGGCTCGGGCTAACTTTACATGACCGCGTTCATGAGATTTGCTCCACGCTTGACATGCAACTTGGATTGCATAAGTGGCTTTGCGGGTGTCTGTCTCTCCCACCATAGTAAAGATTCAATCTACTCTTTCTATTGACAACATTAGTATCACCGTTATGGTTCATGTTCGTAGGTAGATTGGATCTTACTCGAAAACCCTAAACCACGTAAAATATGCAAACCAAATTAGAGGCGTCTAACTTGTTTTTGCAGGGTTTGGTGATGTGATATGGCCATGATGTGATGATAAATATGTATGAGATGATCATTATTGTATTGTGGCAACCGGCAGGAGCCTTATGGTTGTCTTTAAATTTCATGTTGAAGTATTATTTCAAAGTAGTTGTAATAGTTACTACATGGTAGCACAACCATGAAGACAGCGCCATGAACCTTGACGCTACGCCGACGATGATGGAGATCATGCCCATTGATGATGGAGATCATGTCCGTGCTTTGGAGATGAAGATCAAAGGCGCAAAGACTAAAGGGCCATATCATATCACATATGAATTGCATGTGATGTTAATCCTTTATGCATCTTATATTGCTTAGATCGCGACGGTAGCATTATAAGATGATCCCTCACATTAATATCAAGATAATAAAGTGTTCTCCCCTCGTATGCACCGTTGCTACAGTTCGTCATTTTGAAGCATCTCGTGATGATCGGATGTGATAGATTCTACGTTCACATACAACGGGTGTAAGCCATGTTGCACACGCGGAATACTTGGGTTTGCTTGACGAGCCTAGCATGTACAGACATGGCCTCGGAACACAGGAAACCGAAAGGTTGAACACGAGTCATATGGATGATATGATCAACATGTTGATGTTCACCATTGAAGCTACATCATCTCACGTGATGATCAGTTTTGGTGTAGTGGATATGGATCGTGTACCACTAAACAACTATGAGGGATGTTCTATTAAGTGGGAGTTCATTAGTAATTAGATTAAAACATGAACTAATTATCATGAACATAGTCTGAATAGTATTTTGAATTAAATTTGTAGAATTGGCATCCGTTATCTACCATGCGCTAGTCTTGAAATTGAGATAGAAATATTGTTAAGTCTGACAAGAAACTTTACGGACTGGTACCGTATTGTTAAAGAATCAAGAAATGATTAAGTCCTATTGCAAACTTTTAGTAAACCTCACATTGTTGATTCAAAGAGCAATGGTTTCAATTAGTACCTAAAGTCATCTTGTCTCCGTGAAACTTGAAGTTCAAATCCGTTTGAAAAGTAAGGAGCTGGAAATTTTGTTTTCAGAAATAAGCAAGGTATGAGATATATGTGATATCTAAGACCTTATTGCAAGATGATAGAATATAATCTAGTGAGACTACATAAACTCATAAGTTTTATGGGAATGTACGAAGGTTGAAGACGCCAGGCGTCCCAATCCTCCAACTAGTTGGGCACTAAACGATATTCACATATCCATGAAGTGGTCGTCCTTAGTATGCACCGTTGCTAAGACTCATCGTTTCGAAACATCACGTGATGATCGGGTGTTATAGATTCTATGTGTGCATACAACGGGTGCAAGCCAGGTTTGCACATGCGAATACTGAGGTTAAACTTTACGAGCCTAGCATGTACAGACATGGTCTCGGAAAGTCGTCATGATTTGATGGATAAAATTATGAGTGAAATTGTTCATCACATTACAAAGTTACTAATAGTGAAATCTGAAACACTTGTCATATGATGATCAACTTCAAAGTAAGAACCTCAAGGTCATTGGTATTTGACCAATGGACCTAGAAGTTATTGAAGGTGAAGTGTTTTCTGAGAATGAGGAAAACTAAAAGAGAAACTACAAAAGATTTTGGCAGAAAGAAAGAAAAGACTAGAAAGTCTAGCTCAGGTGTATATAGATGATATACATGTTATGAATGTATTCCTTGATTGGTCACACAATGAAGTTCTTGGGTATTTGTACCACATTGGTTGGTATGAGATGTCATACAACACAACGCAATACAAGAATACAATGGCCTAAGTGACTGATAAGGAATATGGTAGAAATGCACGTCTGGAACAAAATAAAGTGTTATTGTGTTCGTCGTTGGCATTCTACCTAGCTCTTGAGATTTATAATAAAGAACTTCATAATTGTTATTTAGCTCTGGTCAAATAAAAACAATGAGTTGTTCAAATTATGACCTTACTCCATGTACGATGGATAAGTTATTATAAATCTTAATGGTGAAACACACATACATAACACTGACGCTAATATGCCGTAAGGCAAATGATTTGAATTCCACTTATTAGTGGAACCGCCATTTAGGTCATGTTAGAAAGGAACGCATGAAGGAACTCCATGTAAATGGATTTTTGGAGTCATTTGATTTTTGAATCGTTTGGCGCTTGCAAATCTCTTCTAAAGAGAATGACTAAAATACCGTTCATAGGCCAAGAGTTGAACGGGCAACTAACTTAGTGGAAACATACATGATGATGTATGTTGTTCACTGGGCATAGTTGTGTGCGGGAGATTCTTCTACTTCATGAAAACTTCCAACAATGAATTGAGTGTATATATAAGGATATATTTATTCAATAAGGAAGAAGTTTGAAACATTTGAATAGATTCAAATAAATTGCAGCATGAAGTGGAAATCATCGTAATAGAAAAGTCAAATATCTATGATTGGATCATGGTGGAAATATTTGAATTACGAGTTTTAGCGAACATCTAAGAGAGTTATGAAATTGTTCTACAACTCACGTTTCTTGGAGTATCATAGTGATGATGGAGTATCCGAGAGATGTATCCAAACCTTGTTGGATTAATGATGAGATAAAATAATATGACGCCATTATATTTTTGTGGATTATGCTTTAGAGACTACCGCTTTTACACTAAATAGAGCGTCATCATAAATCCGTTGAAATGACACCATACGAGTTATGGCATGGGTATAAACCCTAATAGTCCTTTCTTAAATTTTGGTATGCATAGCATAAGCAAATAAGTTTACAACCAAAATCGGATGAATGTCTTTGTTGGTTATCCCAGAGAATAAATTGGGAATTCTTTCCACTAAGAAGACAAAGACAAAAGTGTTTGTCGATGTTTCTTATTTCCAAGAAATTGTTTCTAGCGAAGTTTTTGAGTGGGAGAACAATGGAACTTGATAAGGTTTATGAACCTGAGCATGTTGATCAGAGTAGCGCAGCATCGGAAATGGTTCCGGAAGCGGCCACGAAGATCATAGCTCCCATGTCTACAAAGAGTTATAGTCATGGAGATCGAAGTACCTATTGAACCTTGTAGGTATGGTTTACTTTGTGATCAAATAAATGATTTGTGGACAACGGATTGATTTTGAACAATGATAAACCATCTACATACAAAGAAGCTATGATGGGCCCTGACTCTGTTAAATGGCTAAGAGCCATGAAATCCAAGATAGGTGAATACTTTTTGAAAGTAAATGTATCTATAAATTTGATGGACTTGGATGGAATATCCTTGAAGAAGCTCGACTTGTCAAAAAGTTGTTTATGACAAAGTTCAAAGAGTTGACTGCGATAAGATTAGATCTTTAGCAGCAATGCTTATAGTCTATGCGGATTGTTCTAGTAATCACTACATATTTCTTTTATGAGATATGCTAGTAGGATAGCAAAATACATTCCTTAACAGAAGTGTGTATTAAATGTGTATACAAGATACAGCTGAGAGTTTTGCTAAGTCCGTATAATACTAGAAAGGTATACAAACTTCACTGGATGAAGTAAGTATCACGGAGTTGGAATCTTCACCAGATGAAATAATAAAAGAGTTTTGATTTCATCAGAAACGATGAAGATACTTGCATTTGCAAGAAATTAAGTGGGAGCGCTGAGACATGTTTATAATACTTTATGTAGATGACATATCGTTGATTATAAATAATGTAATCATGTACTTGATGTGATTAAAAAAGGTTTCATTGAGAATTAACTTCAATGAAAGGATATGAACTGAAACATATTTAGTGTCAAGATCTATGAAGATAGATTGAAACACATAATAACTTTAAAGTTAAAAGTACATAAAATGAATATTGAAGTAGTTCAATATAATAAATTAAGAAGGTGTTCTTTTCATGTGAAGGTTTAACAAGACTTGAGTGTATCTGACACTCAATGAGTAAAAACACATGAGTGATTTTAGATCACGAATAAAATGTACACAATCAGATATCCTGTGCTCTAAAGAGTTAGGAGCATATACCAGAATGATTCATGTGATGATCATTGGACAACAGTAAGAATATCCCTGAGTGCTTTAGAAGAACCAAGGATATATATATAGTTTTGTATGGGTAATGACAAACAAATCGCTGTAAGGTGTTGCACCGATATTAGTTTGGTCACATATAAAAATAAAATTTCAATCTCAATTAGGCTAAGTGTTGTTTTAAAGGTAGCACAATGAGCTGGAAGAAGCCCATGCTGGATTTAGATGAGTTCTATATTTTGTGACGGATTCTACAAACAGAGGCAGAGTATGTCACTGTTTTGATAATGACTGAGGATGTTAAAGTCAAGAAGTTCTTTGAGAACTTGGTGTAGTTCCGATAGTGTCAGAACTTTGAAGCTATATTGTGTGTGACAATATTAGTGACATATTTCAGACCGTGGAATTAAGGTTCCACCAGAAGACTAAACATATATGCCGACTCATTTGGAAAATGAGTGATGCGTTGAGACGCAAATGAATTGCAAAATACATACGTTTCTGAGCATGTCAGATCCGTTGACTGAAACCTCTCCCGTGAGCAAAACATGATAAGCACCAGAAGGCCAAGGTGTTATATCTTTACATATGTAAACTAGATTATTGACTCTAGTGCAAGTGGGAGACTGTTGGAGATATGCCCGAGAGGCAATAATAAAACAGTTATTGTTATATCTTAATGTTCATGATAAATGTTTACACTCCATGCTATAATTGTATTAACCGGAAACATTGATACATGTGTGTTGTGTAAACAACCAGAGTCCCTAGTAAGCCTCTCATTTAACTAGCTTGTTGATTAATAGATGATCATGGTTTCCTGATCATGAACATCGGATGTTATTAATAACAAGATCATATCATTAGGTGAATGATGTGATGGACACACCCATAGTAAGCATAGCATAAGATCAAGTTATTAAGTTCAACTTGCTATAAGCTTTCGATACATAGTTACCTAGTCCTTCGACCATGAGATCATGTAAATCACTTATACCGGAAGGGTACTTTGACTACATCAAACACCACTGCGTAAATGGGTGGTTATAAAGGTGGGATTAAGTATTCGGAAAGTATGAGTTGAGGCATATGGATCAAGAGTGGGATTTGTCCATCCCGATGATGGATAGATATACTCTGGGCCCTCTCGGTGGAATATCGTCTGATTAGCTTGCAAGCATGTGACTTGGTCACAAGAGATGACATACCACGGTACGAGTAAAGAGTACTTGTCGGTGACGAGGTTGAACTAGGTATGGAGATACCGGTAATCGAACCTCGGACAAGTAAAATATCGCGTGACAAAGGGAATCGGTATCGTATGTAAATGGTTCAATCGATCACTAAGTTATCGTTGAATATGTGGGAGTCAATATGGATCTCCAGATCCCGCTATTGGTTATTGGTCGGAGAAGAGTCTCGACTATGTCTGCATAGTTCACGAACCGTAGGGTGACACACTTAAGGTTTGATGTCGTTTAAGTAGATATGGAATATGGAATGGAGTTCGAATGTTTGTTCGGAGTCTCGGATGGGATCCAGGATATCACGAGGAGGTCCAGAATGGTCCGGAGAATAAGATTCATATATAGGAAGTCATATTCCAAGTTTGGAAATGATCCGGTGCATTTATGGAAGGTTCTAGAAGGTTCTAGAAAAGTCCGGAAGAAATCACCGTGGAAAGTGGAGTCCCGGAGGGACTCCACCTAGCATGGCCGGCCAAACCCTAAGGGGGAGGAGTCCCAGGTGGGCTCCACCTTAGTGGCCGGCCAACCCCCCAAGGAAGGGGTGGGAGTCCCACCTTGAGTAGGATTCCCCCCTTGGGTAGGTTTTGTCCCTTTGGTAGGTTTTGGTTTCGGGTCTTATTCGAAGACTTGGATACCAACACTTGGGGATTTCCACCTATATAATGAGGAGCAAGGGGAGGGGGCCGGCCACACCAAAGCCTTCTTGGCCGCAGCCCCCAAGTGGCCGGCGCCCAAGACCCCCCCTCTTCCCAAACCCTAGCTGCCTCTCCTCCTCCACCTCTCCCGCATACGCTTGGCGAAGCCCTGCCGGAGATCTCCACCACCACCGCCACCACGCCGTCGTGCTGCCGGGATTCTGAGGAGAATCTACTACTTCCGTTGCCCGCTGGAACGGGGAGGAGGACGTCGTCATCAACACCGAACGTGTGACCGAGTACGGAGGTGCTGCCCGTTCGTGGCACCGAAGATCTTCTACGCGCTTTTGCAAGCGGCAAGTGATTGTCTACATCCACCACGAGATCTGATCTCGTTAACGCTTTGTGATCTTCAAGGGTATGTTGATCTTCACCTCGTTGCTACCATCTTCTTGATTGGATCTTGGCTTGTTCTTCGTTCTTGCGATAGAATTTTTTTTGTTTTCTATGCTACGAATCCCAACACTACTCAGTCATGCGAGCAGATGGTGGCGGGCTTGGTATCGTCTTTGTGTCAGTGGCAGGTGGCAGCGCCCAATTATGGAAGACGAAGTCCAGTTGCGAGGGTGTTGATTCGTGGACGCTGGCAAGAACTCTTGAACTAGACAAGCTAATCGCCCCTGGTTTAAAGAGCAAATGCTTCCTACAGATTACGGGGTTAGCGGAGGAAAATAATGTGGTCTTCTTGTGGTCCTTTGTTGGTCTCTTCATGGTTCAGCTTGACTCACTGCAGTTCAAGAGACTTCCCGACATCGACTCGCGTCATTGGCATCCATTCGAAAGTGTCTATGCTGCAGGTAATACTAGCATGCCTTCATTTACAATGCTCGTATGACAAAGCCAAGCTGCTTTCCCATTCCCAATGATTGGTTGATGGAACTGTTAGGGAGACATTCTCCCGTGCGGCTAACCAAGATTAGTTAGTCTTGTGTAACAATCCTTGTAACCTTGACTTGTACCGCAAGTCCTTGTGCATATAAATAGAAACAGAGGGAGAGGAGGCGTGCCATCGAGCAGCCCATTGTTTCATGGTATCAGAGCGGGTCATCCTCACCCTAGCCGTCAGCCTCCCTCCCCTCTCCCACCATGACTCCCGAAGAACTCGCAGCCAAGGAGCGCGAGCTCGAGGCTCGTGCCAAAGCCCTAGATGACCGCGAAGCCGCCATCAACCAGCAGCTCATCGCCGCCACCAACACTGCCGCCACCAACGCCGCCGCTTCCCTTCCGGCTGGCCAAATACCCTCCCCACACCCTAACCCAACCGAACCCACCACCACCAATCCCTCCACCTACGCCACCTCCATCAAGCTCCACGTACCGATCACCCTCAGCCTCACCGACGGCAACTACACGAGCTGGAGGGAGCTCTTCCTCGTCGCTCTCGGCCGCTACGGCCTCACCGCCCACGTCACCGGCGAGGCTACTCCCTCCGACACGTCTCCAACCTCTGCTTGGGGCCGTGATGACTACACCGTGCTCTCCTGGATCTACGGCTCCATCGACAACGACCTCCTCGGCATCGTCATGCGTCCTGGCTCCACCGCGCTCACCATCTGGGACGCCATCGAGAACCTCTTCCGCGACAACAAGAAGCACCGCGCCATCCAGCTCGAGGCCGACTTCCGCAACACGCCACAGGGCGATCTCTCCATCAGCGACTACTGCGCCAAGCTCAAGAACCTCGCCGACTCCCTCACCGACGTCGGCCAGCCCATCAGCGACGAAACGCTGGTTCTGACGCTCCTCCGAGGCCTTAATGACACTTACGCCCATCTGCGTTCGTTTCTCCCCTTTCAGGTGCCGTTCCCCTCGTTTCTTCAAACGCGCTCCGCCCTCATCCTGGAAGAAACCCAGCGACGCACCGACGCACGCAACGCCGCCTCCACCGCACTTTGGGCCATGGGCCAGAGCGTCCTGCCCAACAATGGAGGCGCCCGTGCCCCTCCTTCTGGCGATCGCTCGTCGCCTGCCCCTTTCGGGGGCTCGTCGCCTGCTCCCTTCGGGGGCGATCGCGCCGGCGGCCGCGGCACCAATTACTTCACCAACACCTTCCGCGGCGGAGGCCGCGGACGCGGCAACGGACGCGGTCGTGGGCGCGGCCGCGACAATCCCTGGCAGTTCAATCCCTGGACGGGGGCCCCTACTCGTGCCCAGCTACAGCAGGCCCCGTGGCAGCCACCTCCATCAACACAGTGGCAGCCGCGCTCGTCAACAACATGGCAGCCGCCGTCCCCAGGCCTCCTCGGCCCGCGCCCCAGCATAACACCACAGGCGTACACAGCCCAGGGCTCCTACGTCCCCACCGCCCACCAGCAACAACAGATCGACCCGGCCCTCCTCGCTGCCCTCAACAACCTGCAGCTACCCGGCAACGACTGGCACATGGACACTGGTGCATCCTCTCACATGGCATCCGATTCTGGTAATCTCCACTCTCTACTTCCATCCTCATCCCAATTTGTCACCGTCGGGAACGGTGCAACTCTTCCTGTCACCCATGTCGGCTCCCAAACTCTTCATACCCTCACTAAACCACTTTATCTTCACAACATACTTCTAGTTCCACAAATCATCAAAAATCTCATATCTGTTCGTCAATTCTGCATCGATAATCACTGCACCATTGAATTTGATCGTTTTGGTTTTTCTGTGAAGGCTCTTCCCAGCGGGATCGTGATTCTCCGATGTAACAGTCCAGGCCCTCTCTACACCGTCAATCCACCTGCCTATGCCGCTACATTCCTCGCCACCATCTCCCACGACCTCTGGCATCACCGCCTCGGACACCCCGGCCACAACTCCATGCCACCACTACCCACCAGCTTGCCGAATAAAACAGGATCCTCCCTGTGTCATGCATGTCAATTAGGGAAACATGTTAGGTTACCATTTTCTTTGTCGCACTCGTCTACTACTCGTCCGTTTGAACTATTACATTGTGATCTATGGACCTCTCCAGTCCTTAGCATGTCTGGTTTTGCCTATTATCTAGTCATTATTGATGATTTTTCTCATTATTTTTGGAGCTTTCCTATTCGCAAGAAATCCGATGTCTTTGCCACGTTCGTTACTTTTCATGCCTTTGTCACCACCCACTTCTCTCTCCCTATTCTAACTATCCAATGCGACAACGACAAAGAATTTGACAACATCAAACTAAACTCCTTCTTTCAATCCCATGGAACCATTTTTCGCTTCTCATGCCCCTACACTTCTCAACAAAACGGCAAAGCCGAACGAGCTATTCGCACCATCAATAATGTTATCCGCACCCTTCTTTTCCAAGCCTCCCTGCCTCCCAATTTTTGGGCCGAGGCTCTCCACACTGCCACTCATCTTCTCAACCTTCGTCCCACTGCAGCCCTCCATAGCCAAACCCCACATTTCACCCTATACGGTACACATCCATCCTATGATCACCTACGCGTGTTTGGTTGTCTCTGCTATGTCAACATCTCCTCCACTAGTCCCCACAAACTAGCCCCACGCGCCACCAAATGTATTTTTCTCGGTTATCCATCCCGTCACAAAGGCTATAGGTGTCTCGACGTATCCTCTCGACGCATCCTAATCTCCCGACATGTCACGTTCGATGAACATACTTTCCCTTATGCCTCCATCACACAACCATCTACACCACCTGCCATCATCGACCCCATAGACCCTCACTTCCTACCAATCCCTCCCACCATACCCACGTCGGCACCACCATCTCTCACTCCACCCCCTGCCGCGGCAGAGAACTCTGCTGCCGCAAGCCCACGCCAGCCTGCCGCCGCCTCTTCTCCTGCCGCGGCACCCCTTTCCCCTGCCGTGGCAGCTCCTTCCCCTGACTCGCCTCCACGGCAGCCTGACACCGCTCTGTCTCCTGCCGTGGCAGCGCCGCGGCCTAGCTTTACTCATGTATACACTCGCCGCCCTTCAGCACCACCACCCGTCATCCATCGCACTCGTAGCACCACCGGTAAACTCCCACCTCCCATCGATAAACTCAATCTCTCCGCCACCGTCTCTTCCCCTATTCCTCACAATTATCTAGTCGCTCTTCGTGATCCTTCCTGGCACCAAGCCATGCAGGACGAATATGATGCTCTTCTCCAAAACCAAACCTGGACTCTCGTCCCTCCCCCTCCTGGCGCCAACATCGTCAGTGGCAAATGGATTTTTCGCCACAAATTTAATTCCGATGGATCTCTTGCTCGTCACAAGGCACGTTGGGTCGTTCGTGGTTTCACACAACAACCTGGCATTGACTTCGATGAGACTTTCAGCCCTGTCGTCAAACCAGCCACCATCCGTGTTGTTCTCTCCCTCGCCGTGTCTCAAAATTGGCCCATCCATCAACTCGACGTCAAAAACGCCTTTCTTCACGGCAACCTTTCTGAAGAAGTCTACAGCCAACAACCCTCGGGGTTTATCGATCCCTCTCGTCCCACTCATGTTTGTCGTCTCCTCAAATCACTATACGGTCTTAAACAGGCTCCTCGGGCTTGGTTTCAACGATTTGCTACCTTTGCTCGTTCTATTGGCTTTCTTGAATCCAAATCTGATAACTCTCTCTTCACTCTCCATCGCGGCTCTGACATCGCTTACCTTCTTCTCTATGTTGATGACATTGTTCTTACCACATCCACCACTTCCTTTCTCCATTCCATCATCAACACTTTCAGCCGCGAGTTTGCCATGAAAGACCTCGGACCCCTTCATCATTTTCTCGGTATCTCTGTCACTCGCCAACCCCATTCTCTTCACCTATCTCAACGACAATATATCCTAGATATCCTACACCGTGCCGGCATGAGTGACTGTCATCCGTCCCCCACTCCTGTTGATACCAAATCGAAACTTCCTGCATCTACCGGTTCTCCTGTGGCTGATCCCTTTCTCTATCGCAGTCTAGCCGGCGCTCTTCAATACATGACTCTTACTCGGCCCGAAATCTCCTACGCTGTTCAACAAGTTTGCCTTCACATGCACGATCCCCGTGAACCTCATCTCCTCATTGTCAAACGGATTCTTCGCTACCTCAAGGGGACTCTCGATCATGGTCTTACCCTACATTCCTCTACCTCTCACTCTCTCGTTGCCTACTCGGATGCTGATTGGGCAGGATGTCCAGATACTCGCCGGTCTACGTCAGGGTACTGTGTGTTCTTGGGTGACAACCTGGTCTCTTGGTCATCTCGCCGCCAGCCCACCGTGTCACGCTCTAGCGCTGAGGCTGAATACCGTACTGTTGCCACTGCTGTTGCCGAGACTTGTTGGCTCCGTAATCTTCTGCAGGAGCTCAGGCGTCCTCTTGATAGCGCTACAATTGTCTACTGTGATAACGTGAGCGCTGTTTATCTCTCGGCCAACCCAGTCCAGCATCGGCGTACCAAGCACATCGAACTTGATATACATTTTGTGCGTGAGAAGGTGGCTCTTGGGGCTCTGCGAGTGTTACATGTACCCTCCAGTTCTCAGTTTGCTGACATCTTCACTAAGGGGCTACCGTCTGTCTTATTTCATGAATTTCGATCCAGTCTTCACGTCGGCGAAGCACCGAGTTCAGACTGCGGGGGCGTGTTAGGGAGACATTCTCCCGTGCGGCTAACCAAGATTAGTTAGGGATATTTCTTGTGTAACAATCCTTGTAACCTTGACTTGTACCGCAAGTCCTTGTGCATATAAATAGAAACAGAGGGAGAGGAGGCGTGCCATCGAGCAGCCCATTGTTTCAGGAACGATGCTCACATCATTGTGTTAAGCTAACAAATTTTAAATACAGTACCGTATATCACTTGTTTATTTTGCTGCTTGGTGGCCCCTTCAGCATATATCTGTAACCACCCATTAGCCGCTAACATAATTTGGTTGGTCCAATCTATATGTAGATATGCTTTGTGTGCATTCTAATTTATGCAACCATGGATGTTCAATAATTCATGTTGAACACATGATTAAAATGACATTACTAGATCCATCATAAAGACTTGTTTCTTCACTAATAACGTTTCTTATGCTTACTAGCCTATTATCATGTAAGTAGTGTGAAAGTGTTGTTTGATGTTGTGTAGAGGAAAAAATGGATAGTCATTGCAGACCAATGGAAGTATCAATCAGAGCTCTTTTACTGTATGGACAAATGAATATGAACCGTCTATAAGGGTCAATCCAAGGGATGAGATCTACTAATACTAGCAGACATGATGTGCAGTATATTTTCTTTAAAAGGTAAAATGGGTAAAGTCTTCGCTTGCCCGCACAAAAGTACAGGATTCTTTCCAAAGGAGGGTTCGCCTGGCGTGGCAGGTCCATCCATTCACGGACAGCTCCCGAAAAATCATGGCTGTCATACATGAACACCTATTGGAAACTAATCAGTTCACTAATAAGTAATAAATGAGTTTCTGATGTTCGATTCAACGCAAAACCACACGCTTGGAGCAGATTATTCTTCCATCACACACTTGAATTGAAAGAATGCAAGATAAGCATGATTCCAGGGACAGTAAATGCGGGAGACGCTCCGCTGTGTAACACCTAGAGATAGACAAGATGTTGTAAAAAAAAACACCTAGAGATAGACAAGAGAACCGCTTCTATTGTCCGCAGTTGGACGGCCGGCGAATCCGCGCCGTAGGAGTGAGCAGCGGAGATGAGATCACTAGCTTGGAGCAAGACGGCTGGCGGAGGGGGAAACATGGCAGCGGATGACCGGCGGGAGCAACATGGAATGAGCGCGTGTCCGGACAGCCGCAGGAGGCGGAAGACACGGCAGCACGTTCTCCTCTAGTTGAACTAGGCAGGGTGCGATGTATGTGGGGCCGGTGAAGTAATCGCTTACCAGGAACACAAGTTGTTTAAGGTAAGGAAAATGTCCACGAAATCAACGGCTGCTATAATCCAATACTACTCCCGCTTAGCACAAGTAAAATTTACCGTAAAAGATCTCATCAATTAATAAGATGATGCGCCCCTTGCTTTAGGATTTACTGCATGAATTTTACGAATTTAATTTGTTAGTGACTAGCTAGCTAATACATTTGTAAAAGGTTTCTGCTTCCCTGCTCCATTAGCCCCTGATGTACCGACTGTTCTTATAGGCTCTATTCAGACCAGATGTAGCCAAAACTGCTAATATTAGAAGTGGAATGGTTTTAGGGGGTGCATAAGTAGTGAAAAAATGCCAATTAACAAAGAATTTTGTTATCTACCGCGTCCTGTGCACCCCTCTGGCTGTGGGCAGCTCCGCCACTGGTTTTATAGTGTTGCAGCCCAATTGTGCGGCGTTTTTCGGTGAATGAATGATGCCCAAGTGGAGGTGTGTCCTGTATCCAATTTTGCCATGGTATTCATTTTCTGAACAAAATATCACTTGCTACAAATATAACCTTGGATCTTAAATTGATTAGACAAGAACATAAAGTGCTCATCTCTAATTCTGTATTATCCTAGAGGCCCTTATTAAGCTTCCTGTGTTGATGCAGAAAGAAAACTGAACACAGTTTTGATACAGTGCTATTTTTATGATATGGCATACCAGTATGCCACTATGCCAGCGAAGGTTAGCTATAGAGCTGCAGGGAGAAAATTTAATGGGAAGCAAATACTCTCAACTTCCAAGCAATTTACAAGCTACTGAAAGTAAATTCTAATGAAACAGTCAGGCCAGAACAGATTACAAACATCCAAGTACGCAAATAAAAAGATTTCTTCTAATTACAAGGGTGAAAATTATACGAGAAGATCAGACCCATCATCATATCTGTTCGTTCTGTTTGAGCTCGTGGTTCATTTAATTTCCTTGATGAGAAGTCGTTTATTTGGCTCCCATTATTTTGGGCTGGAATAAAAGAATTTATTTGTTATTCCGAAAATCAACCTATTTGGCTGCCATAGAATTGTATCAGAATTCAATTGAGAATTTCATGAATTTCATCCCACGCCAAACCTTAATTCCTCTTGTTACTCTGTCATTTTTGTGGATTTTCCAAATAAAATAATATCATCAGTTTCAACCCATCTAGGTGCCAAACGAGCTCTACTCTCCCAAAACCTGGAAAGTAGGTTCGAGGTTTAAGTTGAAGCTACATATTCTCAGGATACCCTTAACTTCCCATTTTGCATGCACCGCTTAAAATAGTAATAAAAGGAGATTTAGACCGTTGGATCAAGACGCGGACAGACATACCACACATGCATTTTTTTAGTTTTTTGGTTTTTTTTCCATTAGTTTGCACTTTCCCTACACTACTTTCTAAAGTTATTACAAGGTAATTTTGTGCTTTAGGGAAAGAAAATAGTTGTATAAGACTGAACAAAATGCTCGACCGGTACCAGTTAAACAAAGGTCAATCATGTTGGGACATAGTTTCCCTGGAAATTGGTCAATTCATTAATTTGGACATCCGCGACCTAGTTTTTTTTTTTCGATAAAGGATGCTTTATTACTTTTGGAAAGCAATTACATCCAGCCTCTGCATAACCAGGATGCACACAGCTGTTCAACGAGTCTGTAACCAACAATGTAAAGGAAAAAACTAGGCGAAATACATATCGGAACGATGAATCATAAATCGCCTAAGGTGTGGGTGGTGCTGCAATCCGTAGACTATGCTGCCACCCATGTAGGGAAAAAGTATCCCTCGCCGTATCCTCCAACCGTGTACAGACCTCCGTAAATAGGTCTCGGTTCTCCATCCGCTGAAGAGGTAACCACAAACGGAGAATACCTGTACATCTGTAGATGACCTGCAACAAAGAACAATTTTTATCATTAAAAATCTTGTCATTTCTACTTAGCCAGAGTGCCCAGATAACTGCTAGCGCCCCCACCCTAAGAAGCAACTTAAACCTTGAATCGATACCGTGGAGCCAATTGCCAAAGACATTGGCTACACTAGTCGGGGGATACAGGGTAGAAGCAACTTGGATGACTGACCAAATAGATCTCGCAAAATGGCATTGGAAAAAAAGGTGTTTAATAGTTTCATCTTGTTGACAAAAAACACACCTAGTACTTCCATGCCAATTCCGCTTGACAAGATTATCTTTGGTAAGAATGACTCCACGACGAAGATACCATCCGAAAATTTTTATTTTTAGTGGTATTTTCATCTTCCAGATTTTCTTGTTATTATCAACCGGTATATCAGAATGGATAATCGCATTGTACAAGGATTTGACTGAGAAAGTACCATCTACATGAAGATTCCATCTAAATTCATCCGGTTCAGTTGATAATTGAATATCTCCCAACCGTTGAATTAAATCGTTCCATGCAACAAGCCTTTGTCCAAGCAAAACCCTTCTAAACGTCACATTAGGTGGTGAGGTAGCCATTACTGTGGCAATTGTATCACCTTTGCGACGGACAATACTATACAATGCAGGATACTGCTCACTCAAGGAAGCATTGTCTAACCAAACATCTTCCCAGAAGCGTATCTGTTCTCCGTTCTTAATAGAGAAAGTACCATGACGAAAGAAAACATTCTTAGTCGCCATTAGACCAGCCCAGAAGTGAGAATCCCCGGGTTTCCAAACCACTTGGGATAACGCCTTCGAGCCAATGTACTTTCTACGAAGAATAGTTTGCCAAATCCCATCCTCAGTAAGAAGCTTAAAAAGCCATTTACCTAGCAGAGCTGAGTTCTTAACCTCTAGGTCATGAACTCCAAGTCCACCTTGATCTTTGGGACTACAGACTACACTCCACTTAACCAGTCGATATTTCTTTTTCTCGCTGTCCCCTTGCCAAAAGAATCTTGATCGATAATAATCGAGTTTATGCAGAATTCCTTTTGGCAGCAGGAAGAATGATAACATATACAGTACCATATTTGTCAGTACTGAATTAATGAGAACCAATCTCCCTCCGAGGGACAGCAATTTACCCTTCCAACTACTAAGGCGTTTTGTAATCTTTCTTCCACAATTTTCCATTCAGCAATTGTTAGTCTCCGATAATGAATCGGAATACCCAAATAGCGAATAGGAAATTGGCCTTGCCCACAACCAAACAACTCTGTATATAGAGTCATATCGTTTTGGGCCTCACCGAAACAGAACAACTCACTTTTATGGAAATTGATTTTTAATCCCGACAACTGCTCAAACGCCGTCAAAATTAATTTGAGATTGCGAGCTTTTTCGAGATCATGATCCATAAAAAGGATTGTATCGTCGGCATATTGAAGGATAGATAAACCCCCATCAACCAAATGTGGGATCACACCTTCAATCTGGCCATCAGACTTAGCTCGCTCTATGAGTATTGCCAACATATCCGCTACAATGTTAAACAACATCGGTGATAACGGATCCCCTTGGCGTAACCCCTTTCGTGTTTGAAAATAGTGGCCGGTGTCATCATTAACCCGGATAGCCACACTACCTCCATACACAAAATCGTAAATAAGAGCGCGCCACTCAGGAGAAAAACCTTTCATCCTAAGTGTCTGCTGCAGAAAAGACCACTTAACCTTGTCATAGGCCTTTTCGAAATCTAATTTTAAAATTACCCCGTTTAATTTCTTAGAATGCATCTCATGTACCGTCTCGTGCAACACTGCCACTCCATCAAGGATATTCCTTCCTTGCATAAAAGCGGTCTGTGAAGGTTGAACTACATGATCCGCAACCGTATTAAGTCTAATGGTGGCCACTTTCGTGAAAATCTTGAAACTGACGTTTAAAAGGCAGATAGGTCTATATTGTTGAATCCTTTCTGCCTCATTAACCTTCGGTAACAAAATTACTTCACCAAAATTTAGACGAAATAATTCTAGTTGTCCTGTGTGAAGATCACCGAACAAATCTAGAAGATCCGATTTAATAGTATCCCAAAAGGTTTGATAAAACTCTGCTGGAAAACCATCTGGACCCGGTGCTTTGTTACATTCCATTTGGAAAATCGCCTTCTTAACCTCATCCTCAGAATAAGGTGCGGTTAGTAAGCCATTTTCTTCCATAGAAACTTGGGGTATATCTTCCGTTAAGTCCTCGTCAAGAGAGAAAGAGCTTTCCTCCGGAGGACCAAACAGGTCTTTATAATAATTAGTAATGTACGATTTAAGTTGCTCGTGGCCTTCAATCACCCCTTCATCTTGTACAAGAGAATGAATACGCTTTTTCCGATGTCTGCCATTGGCTAAACCATGAAAATATCGCGTATTCGAATCACCTTCCAAAATAAATTGGGCTTTGGATCTTTGATACCATTTGAGCTCCTCTTCACGAAGAAGACTCGCCATTTTCGCATTGGATTGATTCTTAAGATCAATCTCCTGCGTGGACAGCGGTCTCACTTCCGCGATGGCCTCAAGATCATCAATCTCTTTAGACAAGCGAGCCTTCTCTTTTTTCAAAATACCAGCCATATGTGCAGCCCATCCAGAGAGATGCTTGCGCATAGCGCGCATCTTATTATTCCATCTCAATATTGGCGAGCCACCCCGAACTGGTCGTTCCCAAACCGTCTTAACCATCTCATGAAAACCCTCACGATGTAACCAACCAAGTTCAAATTTGAACGGTCGCTTACACACAGGTCGAGGATTCCCGGTGGTTAACAGGATAGGAGCATGGTCGGACAGTTTTTCAATACGTTCTAGTGCACGGACCGACACCATAGGATATTTTTGTTCCCATTCGGTATCCATCAACACGCGATCTAGTTTTTCGTATGTGGGTTCAGGTAAACTGTTGGCCCAAGTAAACTGTCGACCAGACATGAAAACCTCTCTTAAATCTAAGCTATCAATGACAGCATTAAACAAGAAAGGCCAATGTCCATCAAAAAGGCCTTTGCTTTTCTCATGAGGGAATCTCAGCAAATTAAAATCCCCTCCGATTAAAATCGGGTGCGGATTATCTTTTGCAAGATTTACCAACTCACGTAGAAAGTCGGCCTTAAAAGCATCTTGGGCAGCACCATACACAGCGACCAGACTCCAAATGAAACCATCTGCTTTATTCTGAATATCGAGTTTAATATGATACTCGCCATCAGAACTAGCTAAGACTGTCATGGTGTCTATACGGACGCCCAGTAAAATACCCCCAGATCTACCACGAGGCGGGCGAGAAAACCACTGAAAGTTAATCCCGCCAGATATCCGGTCGAGGAAACTCTGTGAGAATTTTCGCCTACCCGTCTCAGATATAGCAATAAAATCTAAATCATAATCTCTACAACCATCAGCAATGTGAGAATGTTTAGCCAAGTCACCAAGACCTCTGCTATTCCGAAACATGCCATTCATCGAGAGACTATTTTAGATTTAGTAGTTTTGCCATATCTACGAGACTTCTTACCAGCGGACGATCTAGAACCACGAGCAGAAGCATCAAGATCAAAAACCGAACTGAGCTCTGAGTGTTCTAAATCGACCTCCGTAACACTCCCAACTATAGCCGAGAGAAGATGACCATCTAGGATGTCCTCATCTTCATCATCGTCTATTATTGAGGTGGCAGGCTCAGTGGATCCATTTGAAGCAACCGTTAAACGGTCAAGCTCCATTTGTCTCAACACATTCGCCGAAGCTACAATCTCATCAGACCGACTACCCAACGAGACCCCTACTCTACATAAATTAGATGCAATCCGAGAATCCGAAAAAGAAGTAAATGACTTGGCTGCATGTTTAGTACCTGCCGTGTCGAGGTTCAGCTCCGCCTTGCGCCGCATAGCTCTCTGCATCACATCTTCATCCGTGACCCCCGCTCCATCCTCCGCCACCGCATACCTCCCACTCCTCCTCACTGTCGGCTGCATAGCCGGTGGAGGACCCGTGGGCTGAGGCTGCGGTGCGGCTGGTGGGGGAGACGGACTCGATCGAGGTGAAGCATGAACCATAGACGACGCCGAAGGAGAAACAGGCAGTACAGGGGTAGATGTCGAGGAAGCCCCCTGCACCGAGCTCTGATGCGACGCCGCTGTCCCTCTAGGCGAAGGAGGTGCGCAAGGTGGGCTGGGGCTCCTCTCCAGCCGGACCTGCACTCCCTTCATAGAGAGACTCGGCGCCACCGCCCCATCAGGCGAAGTAGACTCGACGGGTGGGCTGGGGCTCCTCCCCAACCCGACCTGCACCGCCGCCGTAGGAAGGACTTGGGGCGTCCCTGCCCCCATCCGCACAACGCCAGCGCCAGAAGACGGCCGCTGCACAGCCCGGCCCTGTGCCGATCCCTGCTGGGCCCCGCCAAAGGCCGCCGGCTGCTGCAGCAGCGTCGCCGGCCTGGTGGCGAGCTCCTCCGATGGCTCGGAGCCACCAGCCGGCTGCAGCTGCTCCTCCGCGGCGTCACACACCTGCGCCCTCGCCGACACATCCATGGTGGGCTGATGCCCCGGGGTGGCCGTGTACTCCGCCGACGCAAGAGGAAGCGTCGTCTGTACCCTCTCCGTCTGAGTTGATGAAGAAGACGGATCGGGCACTAACGAGGAAGCAGCCGTCGGTGAAGCGGACGAAACGGGACGAGTCCTCCCCTGCATAAAAGACCGAACGCGAGACGGTGAAGACGCCCTGGACGTAGGTGGCGGAGTGGCCACCAAATGTGGAGACACCGTCAAAGCTCGCGCCACAATCTCCCGACCCCTGTCCGTCCTCGGCGAGTGGTTAAACGGGGTCAGAGCCACCTGAGTAACCGGTACCGAAGCTGTGCCAGAAGAGTGTCCAGCCGCGTGCCCATCGACCTCCATATGTGATGACCCTGGTGCCAAATCTGCTGCGGGATCTTCAAACCCCTCATCCTCAAAGCCATGAGACGCATCATCATCATCATCCCCCTTCCAGAAGAAAGGTCTAAAACGCGGATCAGGCTTATACCCCGCGGCCTCACGACGAAAACGAAATCTATAACCATTAAGCTGAAGCCGAGCCAAGACCTCTAAGCATGGAGCTCTGTCGCGAGATTTATCCTTCTCCAAAACAGAAATATTCCTCATGGCCACCTGAATCCGAACTATCCCCTGACTCCGGAGTGTATACAAATCCACATCAAGAGTAGAACCAATAAAAGTCCCAATGGCCCATAGACCCAGGAAATGACGGAGAGAATCTGGTACACCTTCGACATGCACCCACACAGGCTCCATGACAAACTCGGGAGTAACATCCTGATGCACCCACGAAGATACAACAACCTGTGCATTAATCTTAGGTACACTCATCTGCATACCGTCGATCCTCAACAAGTCCTCAGCTGTAGGGATCGCAATCAAGAAAGCATTGCTACCATGCGGCACCGCCTCCCACTTCCACGTCGGGTTACCCGGACACATGCGAGCCATGAGGTTCTGGACATCTATCGCAGCGACAGTCCCCTCCCCTGACACTTGTACCAAGGCTGTAGGTGCTCCAGAGTAGGACAACTGCGGCTTATACAGCGAATCAGGGATCTGAAGATCAAGCGTAGCGTCATTACCACATCCAACCAAAGAACTCATAGGCCTGGGAGTCTTCAGAACAGGGCAGCGGATGGTCGGGTGTGCACCGGAGTCGCAGACCAAGCAATAGTGAATCACCTTGCAGTTCTTAGTCGCATGAGAATTGTCCGCGCATTTCCAGCAGCGACCCGCTCTCTTCGGCTTCAAAGGCGGAGCTACTGCGACAGGAACAGGTAAGGGCAACTGCTGCGGTACAGGGGGCGGCTCCACCAAAGGAGTAGCAGCCGGCATACCCCCTGGATGCGGTGGCTGCTGCACCAAACTTGTCACAACGGGTGGCGGCACGGCAGCCACCCCTCCCGCCGCAGCAACCACGCCCACGGGCTTCTTCTTTCTTCTCTTCTTGGCCTGCCCCGGTTGTGCCGGCTGCTGCTGATTAACCGGCTGCGGAGGTGCAACCGGCTGCTGCATCGGAGGATAGTGAAGGTATTGCCCCGGGTACGGCTGGTACTGCTGTGGCGGCGGAAAGGGCTGCTGCTGCTGCGGCATGAATTGCGCAGCCGGGATCCGAGGAGGAGGCGGGCGGAACCCCACCTGAGGTCGAGGCGGAGCCGAAGGCGCGGGTGGCATAAGAGCCCCTGCCGGCCACCCCTGGAACCCCGGCGGCCCTTGGTACGTAGCATTGGCGGCCACTCCAGCTGGCTGAACTGAAGACGGCACAACCAGGCCTTGCGGAGCCCCCGGCGGCGCGGCGCGAGGCGGTTCAACCGGGGCCTGCTGCGCCCCTGGCGGCACGGCACGAGGCGGCCCGGCCATGCCTCCAGCTGCAACTCCCCTAGCAACCACGTCGGCGAAAGATCTGTTGCGAGGCGTGCTGGAGAAGGGTGACGGGATTGAAGGGCGGAGAGATCGCAGCAGCTCGGAGGGATGCGAGTCGGCGACGGCGTGGTTCTGATTCGGAAACGATCGTATGATCGTATGTCGGCCAGCCGAGACCGAATAAACCCTCCGCCGATCCTCCATCTGCAAGCCCACCAACGCCCTACACAGGCCAGCCCAGCAGTTCCGCGGCCCACCAACGTCCGACGCCGCCGATCCCGCCTCCGCAGTTTCGAAACGGGGAGGAGGATCCGCCTCCTGCGCCTCCAACTCCGGCGAGGAAGATCCGCCGCCCGCCCGATCCGACGCCCTCAACGCAATGTCGAAGAAATCGCCGAACACCGCCGGCGGCGTGAATCTCTTTGGAGGAAGGGGACCCTTCCACCCTTTGATCCTCACGGGCTGGCGAGGAAGCCTGAGACCCGGCGGTGAAGTGGAGCTAGCTCTGGCGCTCGCCATCCCTGGAGGCCGCGAGGGAGACACCGAGCGAGCTCTGGCCCCGATCGACGTCGCCTGCGTCCTCCGCTCCCAGGTCCTTGCTTCAGCTCCAGGGAATCCAATCTTCTCCCAAAAATCTTCCAACACCGCTGCCTGATCTTGAGACCCAACCGTGGCGATCGGCAAGACTCGCGGCTCGTCGCCAAGCCCTTCCCACGCCACTTCCTCCGCCACCGTCATCTCCTCATCCGCCGCCGAAACCTCTAAGGCTTCAAAACGACTCCCTGAGCACGAGGAGGGATCGGTCTGGAAGGAGATTGGCGGCAGATGGAATCGCCGGCGGGAGGAGCGGCCCGGCACCAGCCATGGATCGGGCGCACGAGGCGCCTCCGGCGTCGCCTCGGTCATCGCCTCAGACTATCTCTATCATTGAAAGCGACGGCGAATGAGCCACCGACGAGATAAATACTAGTTGAACTTCCGTCGTCGTTATCAGCAAGGATTTCTCCCCAGCAATCCCTCCGCGACCTAGTACATGCTCCTCATGCAGTGACCCAAACTCTCTCAATTCCTCATCTATTCCCATTTTCTTTAATCATACCTATAGTCCCTGATCTTCTTTGTCTTTTCATTAGCATGATACCCGGCCGTCGCTCAAAGGAGGATGCTATATCTAAGTGAACTAGCTGCTCCCTTTTCGTTAAGGAAGAAACCACGTGTTATTTAGGTACCCTCACTCCTAACCGTGTGAAATGTCTAGATTTTGAATTCAAATTGTACACTTGCAAGTACCCTTGCTTTCATTTCTTGCTTACATGGCTCAAATAGTAACGATGAGCTTTGGACATTTGATCAAGCCATATGCACATTCCCACAGGTAACATAAATTTTCTATACTTGCAATGTTGCACTCATTTGCTTTCACGCCTCCGGCAACAGCTTTGGACCGTCATATCAAGCCACATACGTCTTGGCATGGTATGGGCATTGTCGGTTTTTATATTTCTGTGTGCATTCACTGTTTGTTTACGCGTATATGTGCACTACATGTCCAATCAACATCCAACCTTCATCATCCACACTTCATATCTAAGTATAACCTAGAGACTTATAATTCGGGTTACATGTTGCTACGACTGCACTCTGCCAATACAGATTTACGGAGATTCCAAACAACTGAGAATTATCTAGCAGAACTAGCAATTGGTAGCGAGAAAAATCCATCAACACACAATCGTATCATACATGCATGGAGTTGCCACAAGTAAAATAAGGATAGAAACTTAATTTTACATCATATATCTGTGGGTTTGACTTCATTGCTGGGAAAATTTATATGCCCCGCTCATAGATAGCTTAATCACACATATAATAATGTAGTTGAGCCAGCAATCTTCTCTTTTAGGCCTTGTTCGGTTAATTCTCTCCCCCAAGTGAAATGGAATGGATTGAAGTGGACTTGTGGGGAATTTTGACTTGTAAGAGATTTAATCCCTCTCAATCTACTACAAAACCAAACAAACCAAGCAAGCCCTTATATGTATTTGGGGCAAGAATTCTCAGGAGTCATTAGTAGTTCTGGATAATCCCAGAGATGGATGAGTATGTCCCCACGCAAGCACAAGTAACCCCTACGACAATGATGAATGAGCATACCACAACCTGTAAAATATTTTGTTTAGTTATGTCCAGTTGTCTCAGTATAATTCCATCATATATAGTCCCTTCATGTCAAAATATAGTACATATTAGATATTTCCTAAGTCAACATTTTGTAAAAAGGGGGAAGTTTGTAGGAAAAATATCAGCATCTACAAATAAAATAAAATAAAATATTGAAAAATATTTATATAAATTGGTCAAAGTTTCAAAAGCTTGACTTAGGGAAAAACTAGTATGTACTATATTTTCACATGGAGTACATATCTGCTAAATTTAAGTTAATTTAATTGACCAATTTTGTAGGAAAAAATATCGACATTACAAAATATAAAATAAATACAATACGGAAAAAAATTATTTCATGATGTATCTACTGATATTGATTTTGTACCATGGATGTTGCTATTTTTTAAAACTAGGTTGGATTTTACGAAATTTGAATTTGGAAGATACTAATATGCACTAAGTTCATAACTTATGCGTTCTGCCTGCATATAAAATAATTTTATACAAAAGTAGCACTGGAAATACTTGCGTACCTGATACCAAGCCACTTGTGTCTTAAGGATAGCCAAAAAGCAGGCACAGGGTAGAATGTACGTCTGAAATCAAACCATAATTTAGCATCTCACCAATCATGGACCAAATACTCAAAAGCTGATGAAATTATCAGGAAAAAACTTACCACAAGCATGGCGAGTAAAGAACCAATCAGAGCCATCACAAGTGCTGTGAAACATATACACAAGAAACAGGGGTTAGTGGATGAATGAATCTACTACTGTCCAATAAGTCAATGATGTATTCGGACCAAAGAAAACAAACTAACCGAAGAAGGGAACCGACAGAGCAACGATGAGGGTTGATATCACCAGGGCTGATCTAAGCAAGATTATGTTCGAGTACTTCTGCTGACTTCGTGGCAGCAACTCTTCGAAACTCATAGCCAGAGGGGTTATGGTTAACGCATATTTGGTTATTGGATTTGCTACCTGCGACAGATGTCAAGGGGAAAGTTAACATGATTGAGAATGAAGGCCACCGCTGTCTAATGTGCTTAGTACAGAAAAGTGGGCTTTGAAGTAGTTTAGAAAAGAGAAATTACTGTAGCCCAAATAGCAATCTTGGAAACCACCAGATTCTGTGGTAAGTTAAGTGTGAACTGAGACTCGGTGGATTCACCAAACATTTTATATCCCATCACTGCAGCGGCAGCATACAAAACGGTAGACAACCCAATGCTGAAAATAAGCACAAACAAAAATCTGACTGCTGAATTTCTATAAAAAAGAATATGGAATATGGATGGATTACTGCCCCAGGTTAGGAAATTACCAAGTGAACATAATGGAAGGAAACTGGTTGCGGTTTTTTAGAGAAGAATAGATGTTTGGGAACACCCCATGCCCCGAGTAGCAATAACCGTACAATCCAATTGCGATGGGAATTCCTGGGAGGTTTAACGTAGACCCTTTGTTCTCAAAGCCAACTTCATCAACAACCCCGATCCAGAATAGGCAGATTACTAAAAGGATTGTTGCAACCACACCTCCAGCTGAAAAGTACAAACAAACATCATGGTGAAAAATGTGCAGGGTATAGCGGAGCCTAGACACAAACTGTTGAATAAGTTCTTCTCTAAGTAAACCTTATCCAAGAAGGATCACTAGATAAGAAACAAGTAAATATATAGAGACCTGAAATGTAGCTCAGGCAGGTCAGATCACGGAGCCAAGTAGTCGGCATGACAATAAGGGTGGTCAAGATTGCAAAAAATACATGGGAGTTCAGCGTGAAGCCCCCAATGGATATGTGTACATTGGGAAATAACTTTGATAGATTGTCGCTTTCCAATATCAAAAACTCGATACAACATGCCTGTGAGAATAGATTACCCATCAGTTAATGTGTTGAAAATGTTTCAAATGGCGTTATTATTAAGGAATCAAAAACAATTTTTTGGTTGAAATGGGTGTTTGGTAATGAGTACTTACATACAGTTCCACATATAGGATTATCTGCATACAGTGAAGCCACAAACAGGAACAAACACAATTTAGCATAACAGCATTCCCTGATTGAAATGTGCCCAAACAGGTTAATATGTGATGGAGGAGATTATACCGAGATGGCTATACGACCGTAGGTGCCAAAGGCAGCATGACCAATATCCGGGTACGTCTGAAGACCCTCCATGCTGTCTAGGCAACGGCTCAACAGTACACCAGTGTACCATGCGAGCACAGCAAATACACCTAGTATCACCAGTCCTACCCAGCCCCCTTGCTCAATGGCATATGGTGTCGATAGGATTCCGACACCACATAGAACATTTATTCCTGCATATTGATAAGAAGAATATTTTCACTGAACAAAGTAACAAGAGAAGTTTATTATCAAGAGTTCGGAGATTTATCCATGATGAAAAAGGTGTCTTTTGGGTTCAGTAAAAAAATATTACAGGTATTTCAAAGCAGACCTTCAAAATAAAGTACTACTGTTCATTTTCTTGCGACATATTATGGATCAGCTGAAATAGATTCCCGCGAGGTAAATCTTCTGCAATTCCTTGCGTGAATAAAAAGATAAAATCTACAGTGCCTGATCTGTACTTTCCACAATTTGTTTTGGAAAGAAGTATTTCTGCATAACATGGTTTATCTTGAAGCAACAGTACAGCCTTCAGATCTATTTTCGATGTGACATCGTTGTCCTTGTAAATTGATACTCTGGGATGCTACCCGCACACCCAGCCGCACATGTATTTATATCAGAGATTTACAACAGAATTACAACCGTATTAGACTAGGTCTCTAATCTAGCTTGGCGTGTGCTCCAAGTCAGGCACCGCCGCCGTAAGCTTCTCCCACACCCCCCCGCAGTCTGAACCAGGGAGAGGATCGACGTGAAGACTGGACCGAAACTCTCTGAACAAGATTGCTAGCCCATAGAGCTGTGGCGGCGGCGTACTTGGCGTCTGTCTTCTTCTGGGCCTCCTCGAGAACGAGAGCGGAGCGCGTCTGTAGGAACGTAGGGAACGGCACATGAAACGGGAGAAAAGAGCGAAGATGGCTGAACTGTTCGTTGAGGCCGCGGAGCACCGTGAGGACGAGTGTTTCATCGGAGACTTTTTCTCCAACGTCACCAAGCGCATCGGCGAGTGTCTTCAGCTTGGCGCAGTAGTCATGCACTGACATGTCTCCTTGCGGCGTGTTGCGGAATTCTGCATCAAGGGCAAGGGCACGCCTTTTCTTGTTGTCGTGGAAGAGGCCGGCGATGGAGTCCCAGATCTGCCGCGCCGAGGATCCGGGTGCCATGATGATGCCGAAGAGCTCGGGTGAGATCGAGCCGTAGAGCCAGGAGAGGACCGTGTAGTCGTCACGAGCCCAGTCGGACGTGGGCGAGGTGTCGGAGGGGGAAGCATCAGCGTCGCCGAGGACGTGGTTGGTGAGGCTGTAGCGGCCCTGCGCGACGAGGACGAGCTCGGGCCACTTTGCGTAGTTGGAGGCTTGGAGATCGAGGGTTATGGGGACGTAGGTTTTGATGGAGGCGGCGTATGTGGAGGGGTTAGGGTTTTGGTGGGCTGGTGCTTTGCCGGAGTCGGCTAGGCGCCACTCGAGCTCTTCTTGGCGAATTTGGAGGAGGGACTAGCGGCTGCTGGAGTTCGGCCTCGAGCTTCTTGAGATCGTCGGCCGAGGCCATGGTGGAGAAGGGAGATTGGATCGGAGAGGGCTAGGGTTTAGATCGGATCGGGGAGGGGGGTTCCTGGTGTCTGATACCATGTAAATTGATACTCTGGGATGCTACCCGCACACCCAACCGCACATGTATTTATATCAGAGATTTACAACAAAATTACAACCGTATTAGACTAGGTCTCTAATCTAGCTTGGCGTGTGCTCCAAGTCAGGCACCGCCGCCATATCCTTCTCCAACACGCCCCCGCAGTCTAAACCAGGGAGAGGATCGACGTGAAGACTGGACCGAAACTCTGAAACACGATTGTTGGAAGACCCTTGGTAAATATGTCAGCAAACTGCGATGTCGAGGGAACATGAAACACTCGAACAACTCCAAGAGCAACTTTCTCGCGCACGAAGTGAATATCCAGCTCAATATATTTGGTGCGACGATGATGAACCGGGTTGGCCGTCATATACACGGCACTGACATTGTCGCAGTAGACAATTGTAACAGTGCCAACGGGTCGACGAAGCTCCTGTAATAACTGACGAACCCAACAAGATTCAGCAACGCATGTAGCGACAGCCCTGTATTTGGCTTCAGCACTCAGAGCGCGAGACAGTTGTTTGGCGACGAGAGGACCAGCTGATGAGATTGTCCCCAAGATACATGCAGTAACCGGAAGTAGAACGTCTGGTATCTGGGCAACCAGCCCAATCAGCATCCGAATAGGCCAGAAGAGTGTGAGAAGAAGAACGATGAAGGGTTAGACCGTGATCAAGAGTACCTTTGACATAACGAATGATACGTTTAATGAGGGAGAAGTGAGAGTCGTAAGGAGCATGCATATGTAAGCAAACCTGTTGAACCGCATAGGCGATCTCACGTCGAGTGAGAGTTGCATATTGGAGCGCCCCGGCCAGGCTTCGGTAAAGGGAAGGATCAGAGAAGGGAGTGCCGTCGGTTGCAGACAATTTAGAGTGGGTATCAATAGGAGTGGAAACCGGATGGCAGTCACTCATGCCGGCTCGGGATAGAACATCAAGGATGTATTGGCGTTGAGAGAGATGAAGGCTGGAGGATGTGCGGGTGACAGAAATACCGAGGAAGTGATGAAGAGGACCGAGATCCTCCATGGCTATCTCGATGAGGTGGTCTATAGCCAGCAACCCTCCGGGTTTGTGAATCCACAACATCCTAATCATGTTTGCCGCCTTCTTAAATCCCTCTATTAGTACGGGGAAGATGAAGAAAATTTAAAATGGTGGACCTGTGATGCGGCGTATCAACAAAGAGAACTGAGGGTACTCAATAATACATAATTGACCATTTGGTGTACTACTTGATGGCTTGATTATTTATGCTTAAACTGCTAAACACTTGGCTAAGAAGAACTGGTCAAAACAATTGCTGAAGTAATTAAGGGTTCAAGCCGAGCTTCAGCTCTCTATCAAACTATCCTATGGTCAGAACGTGCAGAGCAATTACAGCTACTTTGAAACTTAACAAACTAAAACATAGTGATCTGAACAAAAACAGTGTATTCTGTATGCAGATCCTTCAAAATGTAATGCACTAATTTTTTTGGAGTTTTTGACTAGTGTAAACTATGTGTTAGTAGCTGTCAGCATAACACTGTAGTGCGTAAAAATTTCTAACTGGAGCATCAATACAATGAACTTGGACATTGGTCTGTTGGACAGGGAAACACGTCTAGGTTCAGAAAACGTGATATTCAGCACTGCTACATCACAAGAATATTCCACCATGCCAATCATTGAGGAGCCCTATTTCTCATGCTCTAGTCTCCAGGACAGCCGTACATACATATAATTCATAGTTGGATCTACTGGTAGATTTACTTTCAGCAATCGATGAAATCTAGTGCCACATACATTCTTGAAATTACTTCATAGACTTGTTCTAGGTGCTTACCATTCATCGCTCCCTGGGTGTAAGAGCATTGTTGATAGGGAGAAGGCCCATGACCAATCGCCGGTGCCTTTTGATCCTCTGGAATCTGTTGCGGAGACGGTTTCTTTGACGGCAGAAGGTACTGAGAACTCTTGTGGACATCTTCATGCTGCTGCTGCTGTTCATCGCTTGTAGTCGGGTGTAGGAGTGGCTTGACGAGATTCGAGATGATCTCGGGGGTTTTGGCTCGGAATGAGGAGTTGAGGAAAGAGTTAGAAGGTCTGCTTAGGGTCGGCGTCCCCAGGAAACTCAGGCTGGGCGATTGCACGCTACTAAGAATGTCGATCGATTGCCTGTTGAAATATAAGACAAAAAAATAGTTATGTAGATGAGATAGCCAGATAGGCAGAACTAAGATGTAAAAAAATGATTTAAGTGTTGACTAGACCATTTCCTCCATAGTGATGCGTTATGAATGAACATGTGACTGTGCTGTTTAAATTCATTTCAATGTCCTACTTCTCCTGGTCTCCTGGAGTATGGAGAAGAATGGCTGATTGAACATTGACTATGAGTGCCATCAAAAGCCATATGGAAATGCAATGGCAAAAATGGTAATATTAAGATTTTTCTAATAAGAAAGTTTGTACTCAGAAGTTCCAATCATCGAATAAAAACTAGAGATCATCAGATAATAGGTCATGCCACTTCATCATTGTGCTTGCTACCAATAAGCGTGTTGCTGCATTCCGATGGTGTTGTGCCATTGTATAACACAAGAGATAAATTTAGCAGGGAAAAGATGAAGTAGCTCTATTAATGTGAGGTGGTAGTTGAGGTTTTCTGTTTCGTCCAACAGAATTTTTGTAAGAATATGCATTTCTAGGCGTAAAAGCACACAACTTAAGAGAACGTAGAAAACATTTTCACTTCTTTCAGATCAGTTATTTAACAGAATACCATAAAAACCCAGGCTCATTTCTGTGAACAATTTCAATACACGGACATCCTAGTCTGAGAGAAGATGTGAAAATAGTGTTCAATTTTTAGAAAAAAATATTAATGTTCCATTCTTGGAAAAATATTAGCAGGATCGAATTTTAGAAGAGAACACAAGGAGAAATACCAGAAGAAACGAACATATATAAGTTTATGACAGCTAGGTGTGTGAGCTGTAACACCCCCACTGGCTAGCTGGGTGACCTGTGTTAGAGTGATCTCTTCCCGAGTGGGCCCAACGGCCCACCGGGCCCCTTGTGACCTGCGCCCTGATCTGGGGCGCCCAACCCATTATGGTTGGTGGGCCCCTATCGCCAGCGCTATAAAGAGAGGTGGGGCCGGTGGCACGCAGTACGAGGTTCACCGCTGTGCCGCACGCCCCACCGACACACCCACCGATTAGGGTTAGCGATGTGCCGACGGGAAGCTCCGTTGCCACCCCTCTCGCTCACCCACGCCACCGCCGTCGCCGCCATGTCCACGCCCTCTGGTTCCTCCTCACAGGGAGAAGGTAACTCTCATCTCCCTCTCCCTCTCACAGCACACACACACATGATTTGTTCACAGATATGGTTCCTACCGATTACATCTAGCCTAGTAGATCCATAGAGTTTAACATTGGTATCAGAGCCACCTAGTTCTAGATTTTTTCGGTAGAAAAGAAATCAAAAGCAAATTGCAAACCCGAGCCCTAGATCGTTTCTCGGATCCCCACCGAACCCAAACCCTAAAAGTTAAAGAGGGCAAAGAAATCTCACCAAGAACCACCGGCTGCTGCTGCTGTTGGCCGTGGCGCCGGCAAAGGAAAATGGCACCGCCACTGAGCCAGTTGACGGCGGCGCGTTCACCCTCGAGGTGCTCGCGCATGCCGGCAACGGGGCCAGAGGGGTGCCGGCTGCTGCTTCTTCTCCACTGGAGGCCATCGGGGTCTTTCGGGTGGTGAAGAGAAAGAGAAAAGAAAGGAGGGAGAGGTGGGGGAAGCCGGCCGTGGTGCGCCCGCCGTCGCCGGTCGGGGGCGCCGGCCGCTCGGTCGGGGGCGCCGGCCGCTCGGTCGCTTGGTCTCTCCTCCAGCAACAGAGAGACAGAGAGAAGGCGCAGGTCGAATGGGGGCTAGGGTTAGGGTTCCCAGCGAACCGATGGTTTTTTATACCGGCCGATCGGCGCGGGAGGCCGTCGGATTTGCATCGCACGGTCAGCGTGTTTCGGCGCTGGCGGTGGCAGGCCGCGGGCTGCTGATGGGCCGTGGGCCGTGAGCCAGCAGGCTGAAAGTTGACGCGCTGTGCGGCGCGTTGCAGTTCCTCGCTCGCGTGGGCTGTGGGCTGCGGGAGCAGAATTGGGCTGCGCATAGTATTCCTCTTTTATTTGTTTTAATAAATTACAGAGACACTTTTTTGACAATTTTAGGGCAGTTTTAGGCCTAATTTTGTCTAGATTTTTTCTGAATAAATAGGACCAACGAAAATATTTGTTCAGGAATTAAAAAAGTGAGAAAGTAATGTCTCTAAAAAGTTTAAAGTTTAAATTTCAAAGTTTCCGCTGTAAATAGTTAAAGATGCATTTTAAATTGAATGAATGCAAAAGTGATTATTAAATTTAAAAGTTGAATAAAAGTGATTGTTGAAACAATTATGATTCTGTCATTATATGACCAATGTTATTTATGGCATGATCATGTTTTGTTGCAATGATATGTGCATTTATCTCTATTTCTGCCCAACTGTGATATAGTTTTATTTGCATTAACAGTTGCATGTCTTAATTCGGACCAACGTTGGATTATAATATGCAATTGTACTGTTCTCACTTATTTGTGGTTTTCAGGAGGGTACTACTTGATGAGCTGCATCAAGGACGTTCCCACTCTAAGAGGGGATAACTACACTGAGTGGATGAAGAAGGTGGATTTCGCATTCGTATGTGCTGAGGTGGACTAGATGCTTGAAACACCACAGCCCACAAAGCCTGCTGATCCTGTCAGAGATGACAAGGATACTGATGATGCATGGGACAAAAAGAAAAGAAACCATGCTCCTGTGGAGATGGCCTACACTTTAGAGAACCAAAAGTGGCTGACAACCAATAAGAAATGCATGACATTTATAAAGAACACAACTGAGAACGCCATCATGGGCTCAATTGCAGAGTGTGCTTCCGTTAGGGAGTACTTGGAAAAGATAAAGAGTCAGTTTACTGGTTCTTCAAAGACATATGCAACCCAGTTACTGAAGCAGCTGGTAACAGAGAAGTACACTGGAGGTGCACATGGCATCAGGGAGCACATCCTCAGGATGAGCAACCTGGCTGTAAAGCTGTAGCCCATGGATGATGACCTGGAGCTGAAGCATGCACTTCTTGTTCACTTGATCATGGCTTCATTGCCATCACAGTTTGACAACTTTGTTGTCAATTACAACATGTCTCCTGAAAAGTGAGACATAGAAAAGACTATAGCTATGTGTGTGCAAGAGGAGGATAGGCTCAAAGCACAGAAAGGAGGTTCTCTAAACTATGTGAAGGACAACAAGAAAAGGAACTTCACACAAAGCAACAATGGCTCTCCTTCTAAGCCATATGGAAAAGGCCAAATGCAGCATCAGCAGCAGTACCAGAAGAAGCCAATCCCAGTGGACAAAGATCAGTGTCTTCACTGCAAGAAGACTGGACACTACAAGAAAGATTGTCCTGTTTGGCTAAAGGAACTAATGGCAAAGAAATGTAACAATTTTGTTTTCTTTGTAAATGAATCCTTGTATACACAGTTCTCGAAATCTACTTGGTGGATTGTCTCAGGTGCAACTGTTCATGTTGCAAATTCTTTACAGGGATTCCATTCGACGCGGACTACGCAAAGAAGCGAAAGATCAAGCAGAAGTTGAAGCTGTTGGTGACGTCTCTTTGGAGTTAGCTGATGGCTTAACTATTCTGCTTAAAGATATTTTATTTGCTCCTTCTTTACACAGAAATTTGATTAGTGTATCACGTTTGGATAAAGATAGTTATCAGTGTTATTTTGGACATGGGAAGTGTGTCATATGGTGTAATAATACTTATGTGGGTGTTGCTTTACTCCACGGTGAGCTTTATTTATTGTCCTTGCGTGAAAAAGTATTGTCTCTGTGTAAAGTGAATGAACAAGTACCCGCGTCAGAAAAAGAATAAAAGAAAAGAAAAAGGACTGATGAATCATCGAAATTATGGCACTGTCGCTTAGGCCACATTTCGAGGGGGAGAATACAAGGCTTGTTAAAAATGATATTCTTCCTCCATTAGAATTCTCAGACATAGAACAATGCATAGATTGCATTAAAGGAAAATTTGTAAAACAAATTAAAAAGGGTGCAACTCGAAGCACCGCAACACTAGAAATAATTCACACCGATATATGTGGACCATTTCCTGTGAAAAGCGTGGATGGCTATGATTCATTCATAACATTCACGGATGATTTACTCCCGATATGGTTATATTTATCCAATCAAAGAAAGAATAGAAGCGTTGGATAAATTTAAAATATTCAAAGCTGAAGTTGAAAATCAGGATGATAAAAGACTAGCACATTTGCCCGTGCGTTGCATCGGGAAAGAAAAAATATCTACTTAGAAATAAAATCTCACCATATATATTTTTTTTCCTAAAATTGATCAAGCCATATTTTTGCAGCCTACGAGTGTCGAGTTTGCATCAGTTTTCCGCCAATTTTTCGTATAAACCGGCCAAATTTCCCTCTACTTAATGGATAGGCATAGGCAGTGCTCATGCCGGTTGCTTAAAAAAATTCTTGGAGCCTCAATTTGCCTTTTCCTCTTATTTTATAATTTTTTATGTGATGTACTACGTTGTACTATGTAAGTAGAAAAGGTTAGTATGAAATTTTTCAGTAATCTTCATTCAATTAATATCTTAAAACTTTCTTCTATAAGTTACACATGTAAACATCATAAGCTTGTAAAGGGGATCTAATAATCTCTTACTAACTACTATCTCCGTCCCATAAAGGTTGTCTGAGATTTATTAAAATTTAGATGTATATATCTAGATACTTAATAGCATTTAGATACATCTAAATTTTGGCAAATTTTAGATAACCTTCGTGGGACGGATAGAGTATGATATTTCCTTTACCCGGTAATTATATCCTCCTAAAACGTTGTGTCCCACTATATTTTTTATTATTTTACTTGAGTTGGAGTACCACCGAAAGATGTAAGAATGTGTAACAGGACCCGTTCTTGGTGACTCGCCTCCATGTCGGCAAGACCATTGTGAGCAGGCTTGTCAGCACGCAGTACACCCTCGGCGCCCCCTCGAAATCCGGCTGCCTCGAGGCGCAGGTGTCTAGGCTGGGATGACATCACCGCCATCGAGGTATAAGAGCATCTCCAACGGGACGACGCATTTCAGATGCCGAAAATGTCCGCATGCGTCCGTTTGCGTCGGGTGGCTCCAGCGGCACGACGTATTTATTTTCGATTTTGCATTTTTTTAACATGAAAACATAATTTACATAGTAAAAGAAAGGAAAATAAAAACCCTAAAACGCCAGCGCCTAATGGTTCTCGTCGTCGCTGTCGATCACGACGAGCTTCGGTACCACCCATGGCTAGTTGGGAAGTGGCGGAACATACGTCGGTGCCGCCGGCGGTGGTGGAGGTGGAGCAGCCTAGGCCGGTGGTGGTGCGTGAGGTGGAGCAGCCCAGGCCGGTGGTGGAGGTGGAGCATCCCACTCCGGCGGAGGAGGTTGAGCAGCCCACGTCGGTGGTGGAGGTGGAGACCCCCACGGGTTGTACGGCGGAGGTGGAGGCGGCGGTTGCACCGGTTGCGTGGCCGAGTCCTGGAGCGCCAGTCGTAGGGCCTCTTCCTCCGTGAGGCCCGGCGGCATGATGCCGATGGCGTACCGGGGCAGCGGCGGCTGCACCGGTTGGTCCACCTCCGAGACGAGGATGCCGAGCCTCGCGATCTCGTCATCCGTCATGTTGTCCGGGTACTCGAACTTCCGGCCCTCCGCCATGGCCAACTGCCATTCCTGGAAAATGCAGGCGACGTAGTCGTCGCTGTCGTCCTTGGCCTCCTCGTTGTGGTAGGCCAGCGCCTCGTTGTAGTCCTCCTCCTCGTCGTCCCCGTGGTCGTCGTCGTCGCAGTCGTCGTCATCGTCGTCATGTGCAGGCGCCGGCGCCTGCCCTATTCGACGACGAGGCGCCGGTGGACAGTTAAAGGGGAAGTCCCTGTCGCCGAGGAAGCCCGCCCTCCTCCTCGGATCCTTCTTGTTCTTGCGAAAGGTGCGCTAGGTGTCGGAGTCGATGGCGTACGCGGGATCGGCGCGGAGGTCCGGCGGCAGGTACCGCCGCCTGCGCCGGATCTCGGTGCTCCTATATGGCTCTGCGCGCGGGCGGGATGGGCACCCGGAGGTAGCTCAGCCGCCAGCCGCCAGGCATGTGCACGTCCCCCCGAGCCGTCGCACGGTGTCCAGTTTGCATGCATCAGTCGCGCCACGCTGACGGGCAGCGGCACCCTGTGCGGCCGCTCCGCCTTCTTGGTGTCGTTGCCGAACGCCTCGAAGTCGTTCTTCTTTTTCCCTATGGTGCTGCGGCGGCGGTGGTGGGAGTGGAGGTGTGAGCGATGGCAGGAACGACGCCGGTCGACTTTTAAGGCCGGCCGCGCGCGGGAAACGATGCCATTGAAGGCGGCGCAGAAGCCCAGCTGCCGCCCGCCAGTGCGCGCGTAGAAGATGCAGCCGCGACATTGATGGCGAAAGCTGCGGCGCAGACACGGAAGCGATGGCCGCGGAAGCGATGCCCACGATACAGGCTCGCTGCCAGGCGGGCCCGGTGGAAAAGCGAGCGGTCACTTGGGTGTCCGCGCAGCGTCCGCCACGACGCATCCCAGGCGCAAATATGCGCCGGGTTTGCGTAGCTGCGTATGGCCCGGTCACTATGGGTCGCCCCGCTAAAGCGTGTTCCAGACGCATTTTCGACCCGGGCGGACGCAAACAGTCCCTCAGCATCCGTTTGCGTCGCGCCGTTGGAGATGCCCTACCGTCCCCGAGGATCCCAAACTGATGGGATGCACATGCACTTCACGCCAGTGTGTGCAAGTGTACTGCATGTTTGTGCTGATTCGATTACGCACACCTTTTCTTCCTAAATGCACTTCATATATATCTGAACGCGTATGTACTGTCGAACTCACGCAAAAAAACCGAGCTTGCGGTTGTGGCGGCCAGCGCCCAGGCTCGACGGTTAACGCGATGATCCATGTGCAATTGTGCATATTGGTTCAGGCGCTCAAGTGCCGAATCCAGCAGTCTCAACTTGCACGTACTGGACTGGAGTAGCGGGGCAGCCCGGTGGACGAACAGGGAGGCAGGATTTCCGGAGAAGCTTGGCGGCGCTGGAATCTTATTCCCACCGCTAGGCAGGGTGGTAGCTCAGCGTCTTCCCGGAGATGGCAAGAAGCGGGGAGGCGGCCCTGCAGGCAAGATGCTGCTCAAGCCCGGAGGTACCCGGCGACAACATACATGGAGTGGCGGCGCGTGATGCCTTCGTTGGAGCTGAGTGCCCCAGGTGGACGTCGAGCCGGGAGCCCGCATCTCTCCGAGTTGAGGTAGCTCGTCCCTCTGGTAACCAGCGCATGGAGGCGTCCGCCGCCTTCCTCCAGCGAGCGCGGGCGCGAGTCGATCTGATCTGATTTCCTCAGGACGCTGCCTCGGTCTGGTTCTTTCCTTTTTTTTGTTTTTACCTGGCATGGTTTTTTTTTTTTTTTTGAGCTGTACCTGGCATGGTTATACGGTGGGAGGAAGAAGTTGTCACGCAAAAAGAAACGAACCGTTTTTTAAACTTAGGGGTGGCATTGATGAGTAATTTGTGTCAATTCTGAGGGCAGTTTCAATGACGAACGATGGAACCCCTTTGGGTTTTGCTTTATTATCTTTATTTATACATATATATCTACGTTTGATCCGTCGTCCGTGGTTTTGGTCCGTCGAGAGTTTCCTTTGTCCACCCGTCGCTAGGCACGTAAGAAAATCGAACGCAGGCCTAGAAAACCGGATCAGAATCCGTCCCGTGATATCCCAGGTGACCAATGCACGCACAACTCCTTCAGGTTTGGACACAGTATATAAACAGGCGCAGCTCTACGGTCGGGAGCGAGGACGACAGACGAAATCCTCGAGCTTCGTCGACCCGGACCTGGGTGGAGGCGGTCTCAAAATCGAGGGACGCCGAACTGTCTTCGTTCCGCAATCGACGAGATCGAAATCTGTATCGGCCGGTCAGCTGGTTTCTTGAGACTCACTTTGCACCTGATAGAGAGCTGGGTTGCAGATTGGAATATTTCCTTTTTGTTTGGTCAGTGTCCTGGCCACGCGTGTGGTGTTCATTAATTTGCTGATCGAGGTGGACGTTGTTTGTACCACAACTGGACTTCCATCAACTCGGTGCAACGATCTCTCATCGCATAGAACCGTCCGTCCGGTCAAGATCTCTAGATGATTTTCGCGATTGGCAATAACATCAATCGATCGTCCCGCCATGTCGCGACACGCCCTTTCGTGGTGGTCGCATTCGATCTCTACTCTGAAAGTGGTTGCTGCCGCCAACGCCATGAACACATGGTTGAGTTTGACGATGCGAGTCGCTTTCCCGTACAGGTCGCTGCTGCCGCCAACGCCATGAACCCATGGTTGAGTTGGATGGTGTGAGTCGTTTCCCAGCGGTGGAATCCGGGGTGCCCCATGATGGTGGAAGGGAGCCCCGGGAGGCACGCCGGTGGTTGGTGTGGCCGGCGATGAATTGCACCGGAGACAATGTGGATTAGGTTAGCGTTTGATGTGGAACTCCCGTCTGCCTCGTAGGTGTGCTGAGGACCTGAGGTCACCAGAATCATTGGTCAACATGGTTGCCTCTGTGGAAGCTACATGTTATTCTTGATTTTCTGAATACCTCTCTTCCTTGGAACAAGTTCATTTGTTAGGGTCTTATGAGGCTACTTTTACGGTACCTTTTACTACTCACCAGAGGTGAGAGGTATGAATTAAAATCTAGCCGTTGATTTATAGGGGCAACGTGGACTTTTTAAGTAGGAAATTATTTATTGAAACACTATATCCACCAAATATTCCATTCATTTAGCCTAAAATCTTGGCAACAAGATCTCAATTTTTTATTACCATGTTCTTCTCGGACGATTACCTTCTAAATGTGTCTCTCCCTACCGATTATGACTACAAGTCTACAACATCAGAACCAAATCGATGGAATTCATGTGCGCATGGCTGCCGGCCACGTGGGACGATGGAAAAGCTCATGGCTAACAGAACTAGCTTGGGCTTGGCCATTCTTCTAAAACAAGCTTGGGCTTGGGCGTTCGGCCCGACCCAGCCATGAACTAGCTTGGGCTCGTATTATGTAAATTCATTAGTTCTAGGGTTTCTAGCAAGTCAAGATGGGAAGATCTCATCAGTTTATACCACCACTATGAAGGGAAAATGACCAGGCGCCGGCCGGCCGGCGGTGATGCATGCATGCAATTGTTGCATGATTCAGTTCAACGAAAAGTAGTTGCAGAATATACAATACAAGGAATCCCACTTTTACCGGAATTTGTTTGATGTCGTTGTATACCCTTCCGAGTCTGACCCTGCATGATGACTATATTTCGGTTCAAGGCGGTAGTATCATTCATACCACACAGGTTTTAGTCAGTAGTATGAGTTAATACAACCCGTTGGATCAACAAAAATAAACGGTTTATATTTAGTTGGGGTACCATAAAAGAACCCTATGAGGGCATCTACAGCGCTGGGCGCTAAGATGGGCGCCAGGATTGATATCCCAGCCGAATGACGGTTAAATTCTGAAATCCCAGCTTCAGACTCAGGGCATCTCCAGTCGTTCGGCCGCCCCAGGGGCCAAAACGGCGTTTTTTTGGCCCGCCGCGGCACCAAACGGCGCGAATCAGGATCCTGGGGGGGGGGGGGGGGGTGTTTTCCAGCCGTGAACCCAGGCCGCCCCCCAGCCGGCGATTCGGCCGTATTGGCCGGCCCTTTTTGCATATAAATTCACACATAGAAATAGTTTAACAACAAATCCACACACAAATAAATAGTTTAAAATACAAATTCACACACAAATAAATAGTTCAACAATGCAAGCAAATAGAACAAATCGTACTAGGCATTGGCATCGTCATTATCGGCATTGCCATTGCCCTTGCGCGCCCACAAGTGCTGCACCAGATCATTCTGTAGAGCTTGATGTGTTGCAGCGTCTCGAATCTCCCGACGCGTGGTGAGGAAGGCTGTCCATGATGCCGGCACCTGGTGATCGACCTCTGCAAGAGGACCCTGACGGTAGTATGGTGTACTTGCCTCACTGTCAGGCACCGGGTGATCCCGCTCACTCTCAATGATCATGTTGTGCAAGATCACACAACACTGCATCACCTCCCACATGTTGGACTTCGACCAAGTCATAGCTGGGTACCGGACAACAGCGAATCGAGACTGCAGCGCGCCAAATGCCCGCTCAACATCCTTTCTGCAAGCCTCTTGGCACTTGGAAAACCAAGCCTTCGCGCTTCCTGGCACAGGGTTGGAGATGCTCTTCACAAATGTTGCCCACTTCGGCAGGTGTTGCCTCGGCTTGCTCTTGCGGCGACCGCGCGTCGATCCAACACGCTGCGGCCCCGCCTCGTTGGCGAGCAAGCCGGCGAGGCAGGCCAAGATCAGCAGGTGTTCTTCTTCGTCGATGGCGGACTGATCTTCCTCGTCGAAGAGCTCGGCGAGCATCTCCTCGGTGTCGGAGTCCATGGCTGGGTCGGGCCGAACGCCGAACACCTTGCGGGCAGGGTGGAAGGGTTTTCGCCCCGAGAATCTCCCCGGTGGCTAGATCGCGGCGGAGGGAGTGGGCGCCGCCGGCGGCGTGGCGGGGCAGGACGGCGGGTTTCCTAGCTGCTTGTGTGCGGCGGCGCAAGGAGGGGTGGTGGCGGCGACGGGATGGCGACGGCGAGAAGGGCAGAGGGAAAGGCGAGCCGGGGTGGGGACAATGCGTTGTCTCGCCGACAGCGCTGGGTTCGGCCTGGGTGCGCCGGCGCTAATTTCCACCGAAACGGAGGTATTTGGGCTTCTGGGGAAGCCGGCTGGTAGAAAAACGGCGCTATTTAGCGTCCTGGGGGCGACTGGAGATGCCCTCAGCGTCGATGAAAAGGTTGCAGCGAGCGCTTAGTTGTTTTTTTCTGTGCAAGCTAGCGGGGAGGCAGCGGGGCAGCTAGCACCTGAACGGTTTTGCGCCCCTAAATAGCGTCCAGCGTTGTGAGTTGGGACTCTTAGGAGGTAAATCCTATTTTGTGGTATTTATTTTATTCACCTAAGCGCCTAGTTTAGCGTCTACCGTTGTACTTGCCCTTATGATGGCAAAACTGAGGTGACCTTCACAGGACTACTTACTTCCTCGCGATCCACCTTGTGTCGCTCTTGGGTCATTCCTCTTAGATGCAAACGCGGTCAAACCATGATCCAACTCCTTGCCAGTATGCTGGTCTAAGCGGTTGCCGAGGATGTCGTATTTTTCTAGAAGACGCCATGACCTTCTCGTGCAAAACATGAATGTGCTGACTATACTTTTTAGAGTATGTCTAACAGATCTCCTAAAAGGCACAACCCCGTAACCACTGATATACGGGGTAGGGCTCTACCCGGCCATCTAGCAGATCCTGTAAAACAGGTCCCCGCGTCAATTTTTTACAGTTTCGGCTAAGGGGTGGCTTCTGGCCCCTTACTTGTATGGGTCGGGAGGCTGAATACATGGCTAACCCCTCACTCGTGGCGCACTGAACTTTCAGAAAATCACAAGATCAAGCTCCCGCCCCACCAGCGCGCGCGACGCCGCCGCCTTGGCCCTCTCCGCGTCCGCGTTCGTCTGGGCGAGCTCGGCCTCGTGCTCGTGCTCGCGTGTCGACCGGCCGGAGAGCAGCCACGCCCGCAGCGTGTCCGCGTTGGCGAGCTCGGCCTCGTGCTCGTGCTCGCGCGTCGGCCGGCCGGAGAGCAGCCACACCCCCATGCCAAATTGCCAAGCCATAGCCATGCCGTACGTCACATGCGTAGCAAATACGCAGCGTAGACGGCGCGCAGAGAAGCTTCTCACGTGTCTTTTCTTCTCAGCTTGTCACCGGGGCGGCGTCGCGCGACGGGCGCCGTGGCGGGCGGGCGGCCAGCCCACGGCCGGTGGGGGCGGGCAGGGCGGCGGCCGGCCGGGCGGCGGGGCGGCGGCGGGCAGGGCGGCGGCCGGCCGGGGCGGGCGGGCAGACTCGGGCAGCAAGCGATGGGCGGAGGAGGAAGAAGAGAAAAAAAAGAAAAAAAATTGATTTGGCATATTCTACGTATTCTAGGAATATGCCCTTTTACAGTTTAGGGATACGGGATCTGCTAGCTCGGATGAGTTTTCGGCCGATCGAAATCGAATACAGGGCTCTCTACTCGTGTTATATGGGGCAGAAATTTAGGGGGTCTGTTAGACATGCTCTTAGTTGTTTAGTGTTCATCGATCTGAATTCTAAGTTTCTAACCTGAGTTCTACAAACCCCGAAATTGAGAACTTGATGCACAAGTACTTGCTGCATCGGTACAGTAGTGGGCTTTTCTTGCGTCTTGGGTTTTTCTTATTATTAGTTCCTTCTTGAGAGGTTTAATCTTCTTTAAATAATCCCACCTCGCTCCCTTGCAATGAGTCTCATCGATTTATATAGTGCAAGTTTCTAGGATCAGCAAGCTGCCTCGAGAATATTAGAAGATAAGATTGCCACGGGATTGGAGAAAATAAACTGAGAGTCAGCCAGATGCGAGAGCAGCCTGCACATCCAGAGTTCCAGACGAGTCCGTCCTAGCGAGCGACCCTGATACTCAGGAAGAAATTTGATGGAAGGAAACAAAGGGAGTAGAGCTGCCAAGACACGGTGCTGATGGCTAAAGAAGATGTCCGGCGCAGGCAATGTTTCGGCGGGGCGAGGTGTGTGGCTGGCCGACGCGCTGCCCAGCCCTCTCGGGTGCTAGCGCGGCATGGCAACAGCTCCTGCTTGAAGCGGGATAGGCATGCTCAGCCCGATCCGCAATTGAAGAGTTCGATCTAACAATCCACACGAGAGAATGGGATGACTAATGGATTTTGGATTTCAAAGTGCAGTATCAATTGATTTGATACAGTTTTGGTGTTTGATTTAAAATTTTGGGAGAGGTTGCAAGACACGAAAGAGAGAATTTGGAGAAAGACGACTTGGAGTATAAGAGCATCTCCAGCGGCAAAGCGACAGTTTGTGTTTACTTTTTTTTAAATACTAAAAATTAGATCGAATAATAACAACACATATAATATAAAATGTGCGAACTAACCGATTTTGGACACAGGTATTATATATACACGGCAAAAGTTACACGAGACAAAATAAAAAATCATCCCATAACAACACAACATGCACATATAATAACAGATGTAACATAACTTACAAGGAAAACAACCATAATCTTCCGCAGCAACGCGCGGGCATTGTGCTAGTTTAGGTATAAAATAAAGATAGTCAGATCTGATCGTGGAGGGGAGTACTACGATCGACATACTCCATATGGCCAAGTCCCTGGACCTTTTGCAAGGTTCTTACAGAAAACTGGAATAGTTGCCCAGTACTCAATGCCGGGCGAACCTCAGCAGAATGGGGTAGCTAAAAGGCGTAACCGTACTCTTATGGATATGGTGTGCAGTATGATGAGCTATTCCACCATACAATTGGGATTGTGGATTGAGGCGTTAAAAACCGCTATTCACATTCTAAACAGAGTACTAAGCAAGTCGGTGCCCAAAACACCGTATGAGTTATGGACAGGGAGAGTGCCTTCTCTAAACCACTTGAGAGTGTGGGGGAGCCCTGCTGAGGCCAAAGTATTTAATCCAAATATTGCAAAGTTAGATACCAAAACAGTTAGCTGCCATTTTATTGGCTACCCTGAAAAGTCAAAAGGTTATCGTTTCTGCTGTCCAGACAAATACACAAAGTTTGTAGAAACGAGACACGCAGTCTTCTTAGAGGACGACATGATGAGGGGGAGCATGGTAACTCGAAAAATTGATCTTGAGGAGAAGAGGGTGCATGCACCTAATCCGATGACTCATGAGCCATTTTTTGCGCTACCATGTGCACCTGCACCGATAATCCCTGTGGTTGTGGTGCAAGCGCCTGTTGTGACTCCATCCATGACAACGATGAGTGAAAATTCGGAACCTGAGCCGAATGAATCTTTTGTTGACCATGAAAGGGAGCAACAACAGTCACCTCCAGAAGATGAGCCACGAGTTGAATAACATAATGCTCCAGAGAATGAGTCCCTTAAAAGGTCTACAAGAGTTAGAAAATCAGCTATTTTCACTGATTATAAAGTTTATAACTCAGAAACAGTTCATATGGAAGGTGATTCCACTTCATATGAAGAAACCATGAGAAGCCCAAATTCATCAAAGTGGGTGGAGGCCATGGAAGACGAGATGAAATCAATGAGTACCAACGATGTTTGGGACTTAGAAAATATTTCTAAAGGAGCTAAAACAGTAGGCTGCAAATAGGTCTACAAAATCAAATATTACTCCAATGGGAATGTAGAAAAGTACAAAGCACGACTTGTGGCAAAAGTATTTACACAAAGAGAAGGGATAGATTACAATGAGACATTTTCTCTAGTCTCATGTAAGGATTCCTTCAGAATCATAATGGCACTAGTTGCACATTTTGATTTAGAGTTGCATCAGATGGATGTAAAGACGGCATTTCTAAACGGGGATTTAGAAAAAAAATGTCTACATGAAACAACCCAAAGGTTTTATCATGGAAGGCAAGGAAGATATGGGATACCGCCTAAAAAAATCCGTTTATGGATTAAAGCAAGCCTCCAGATAGTGGTATCTAAAGTTTAATGAGACAATTAAGAGATTTGGATTTTAAAAAAATGTTGAGGACAACTGCATTTATGCAAAGTTTAAAAGTGAGAAATATATTTTCCTAATCTTGTATGTGGATAATATTCTGCTTGCCAGCAGTGATGTTAGTCTACTGCAAGAGACAAAGAAGTTCTTGTCTTCAAATTTTGATATGAAAGATCTTGGTGAAGCATCATATGTTTTGGGCATAGAAATTCATCGAGATAGGAAAAATGGAGTACTAGGACTATCGGAAAAAGGCTTATTTAGAAAAGATTCTAACTAAATATAATATGCATAAGAACAATGCCACACCTGCCCCTATAGTCAAGGGCGACAATTTTGAGAAATTTCAATATCCCAAGAACCAATACGAGCTCAATCAAATGAAAGCGGTTGCATATGCTTCGGTCATTGGAAGCCTACAGTATGCACAAGTATGCACACGTCCTGACTTAGCTTTTATCACCGGAGTACTCGATAGATATCAAGAAAATCCAGATATAGAACACTGGAAAATGGTAAAGAAGGCATTGCGTTATGTGAAAGGCACAAAGAACTATATGCTAACATACAGAAGATCTGATTCCCTAAAAATAAGAGGGTATTCAGATGCAGATTTTGCGGGAGATAAAGATGAAAGAAAATCCACATCTAGATATGTGTTCACTCTCGCAGGGGGAGCTATAGTTGCATCGTCCACGATGTATGCAGAATTTATAGCATGTTATGAAGCCACGGGGCAGGCATTATGTTTAAAAAAAATTATACCCGACTTGAAAGTGGTAGATTGTATTGACAAACCACTAAAGATGTACTGCGATAATCAGCCCGCAGTATTTTATGCTCAGAACAACAAGTCGAGTAATGCCACGAAACCAATTGAGGTAAAGTATTATGTTGTGAAACACAAGGTCTAGGATCAAACTATAAGTCTCGAGCATATAAGGACAAAGGATATGCTTGCGGATCCGCTAACAATAGGCTTACCACCCAGTGTGTTTAAGGAACACGTAGCCGGCATGGGTTTAAGGGAAAGTCTTACCTATCCTGGATCATAAGAGGCCCAAAAATAAAAGAATTTGTTTCAAAACAGAGAAGTGTATTGTGGCTGTCTGATTCTATCGGCAATAGAGCTGTGACGATGAAACATGCCTTATGTACTGATTCAAAATTAAACGAATAAAATAAAAGTATAAAGTTAAAAGTAAAGTTGAGATCAAGGGGGAGAATGTTAGAGTGATCTCTTCCCGAGTGGGCCCAACGACCCACTGGGCCCCTTGTGACCTGTGCCCTGATCGGGGGCGCCCAACCCATTATGGTTGGTGGGCCCCTGTCGTCAGCGCTATAAAGAGAGGTGGGGGCCGGTGGCACGCAGTACGAGGTTCACCGCTGTGCCGCACGCCCCACCGACACACCCACCGATTAGGGTTAGCGCTGTGCCGACGGGAAGCTCCGCCGTCACCCCTCTCGCTCACCCACGCCACCGCCGTCACCGCCATGTTCACACCCTCTGGTTCCTCCTCACAGGGAGAAGGTAACTCTCATCTCCCTCTCCCTCTCACATCACACACACACACATGATTTGTTCACAGATATGGTTCCTACTGATTACATCTAGCCTAGTAGATCCATAGAGTTTAACAACCTGATGTCCGATGATATCTACAGCTATTGTTATGGCATGGCATTGGCATCCCAATCAAAATTGAGACAATGAGACAGCATTAATAAAAAATACTAATGACTGATGTCCGGAGACAGGCAATAATAGTGCCAAACACAAATCCAACTCTCCCACTCTGATGAGGATCCATTACCACATCACGTGAGAAAATGATTCATTGCCACGACAGCACCGTACATATCCAAAGAAAACTGGATGAAGAGGGGGCAAGTTGGTTGCCTGTCAGAAAGCAGAGTTTGCTCTGCTGCAAGGAAAAGCAAGAAAACAGAGCTGTACGCTGCTCTGCTGAAGGAGCACAAAAACAGAGGTGCTTGTGTTGGTTAGAATATCCTTGTTTGACCTTAATTAGAGATAGTGTCAGCAGGTTGTTTGTACACAGCAATTTTGCGCTGGAATGATCTCAGTTGATAATTAGACATGGAAGTGGCGGACACTAGCAATAGGATATGGGTATCCGAGAAGAAGTACCTGTAACTCTGGGGCCATTCGTTGGTGTACGAGTTGGGGTGGCTGCCGTCGCCGCCACCGGCGCGCGGTGTGGCGCAGGAGGACGAGGAGTCCGAGGACGACCCTTCGTCCTCGTCAGCAGCGCCAGCATCCCCGTGGGTAGGGTCTTCCTCGTCGTCATCGTCGTCGTCGTCGCTCTCGATGATGAAGCTGTGCTCCTCCCCCAGCAGGCTCTTCATCGTCCCCTGACTACTCTACTACACGAGGAGGAGGAGGCGGCGCAGACGATAGGAGGAGGACAGGACTCATTACTCGCCTGGTTTATATAACGGGACGGGACGGGACGGGAAAGTTTGAGTGACAGCCTCCAAACTGTACCATCCAGGGGGTAGAATTTAGTCTAGGATTTAGATTATTTATGCTCACGTATCCTGCCCCACCATCCAGGGGGTTTTATAATATGACAGAAAACCTCACCAGTGTTGTGTGAATGTGTGGTGGTCCGAGATTGGGGGAGCAAAAATCCAAGGAGACATCATGATTCAAGTATTTTTAATTACACCACCACTGCCAATAGTTGATGATGTCTTAGTTGTTGTTGTTGTTGTCTTGTTCAGTGAGTAGCAGTGATTGGGGAATGCTGTCCTCTGATGAGATGACAGCAGTAGCTAGCAGCTGCCCTCGCCATGCCAGTGATTTTCACTTGGAAGGATCGGATCTGGTATAGCATCAGCATGGAAAGAAACACGGACGGACAGAGTATTCTTTGCATGGTATGATTGACTGATCCTGTAGTCTTTGTCAGCGGACGATCAGATCCTACGGTTTCTTTATTCCCCAGATCAATTAAATTAAACTTATCGGGCACTGTTTTGGAAGGTATTCTTTAAATTCTGGATCTTCAACTTCTCCATGCCGGTGTCGTTGTTTTATTTACCACTCTGAATTATTGGATTCAATGTTCGAATCTCGACTCTGATAAGGCGATGGCATTAATCTCATCGCCTTTGGCTCGTGCTCACCAGGTCACCTGGATCAAACGAAAGATAAATTAGATAATCAACTCAGCTTTGAAACAACAATAGGAATAGATATACAAAAGACCCCTACTGCCAAATTTACTGCATAATAATCCCAAAACAGCAAATACTCATTAATATCATAAAAATGCAGAACATACACACGCAGACTATTAGCTGGTCACTTAAAGCTTGCTTTGCGCCATATTGAAAGAAAATGTACTAATAAATCCTGCCAGCATACATGATCATGATTTATATTATATGAATAAATTTAGCCCAAGCAGATGAAAATGAAATCAAATTTTAAATTTCCCTGCCACAAGGCCCAAAAATGGACTTGCCACATGCAAGACTGTCCTGAAAATGATAAAATGAACAATTACTCATAAATTTCCAACCAAGTTCTTATTACGGATTTAAGCTAAATGAAAGGATATATAACTAGCTTTAAGCTAAATGTACCTATTGAGCTACCTAGTATTTGACATCTTAGTTGGTTGAAGGTAGTTCATGTGGTCAACTTCCAAACGTTTTATATGTCATCTCGAGGAAAAAAATCACTGCCCCTAGCCACTAAACAAAGTGCCACCACAAAATGCTGTAAAAAAACTGACCACACAAGTAACAGAACAAAAACTGCAGAACAACATCGCTGTATGTTGCATTTCATCAAGCAGCGGTAGAAACAAGTGGTGTGACACTACTTGCAATTGTTTGCGTAACATGAAAGGATATATACGGCATTCCATCAACCAATTACACATCTGCAAGGGAATGCTATTTTCAGATGGGTTACGGCATTTCATCAAGCCTAGCTTGTTTCTCCCTCCCTGGATTGAGGGAAAGTAGTTTGTCCAGTTCAATAGTTCTCCCCAACACCCATGTAATAATACCATCACAATCTGTCATCCTCTTCCATAATTCGGCGCATAAGTCTGACACAATGAGGCAACCAAGACCACCACCCTCTGCCCGTATAACTGTGAATCCGCAAGTAGCCCTGGCAGACAAGTCTTGTGGCACAGGTATCACAGCTAGGCTTTGCCTCTCTAAATCAAACTCGAGAATTCGAAACGAAACCCCAATAAGCTGCCAGTAGAGGGAATTCCTATCCAGCACAGCGGGCATGATCATAGCAACCCCTACACCAGATGTAAGTGGCGTTGAGATGAGATCACCCCATTCGCCGGTCTCCGACGAGTAAAGGCAGGCGAGCGCTCGTCTATGTAGCCGGTCGTCGTCGTCCACTACTAAGGCCACCTGAAAGTGTTGGTCGTCTCCTGCAACGCGGAGCACCGTCCCGCTAGTGTGCACGATCTTCTCCTGATCGAAACTCAGGGGAAGGGCAATGCGGTGTTGGTCGCCCGTGAATGGATCCCACACCAAGACCTGTTTCCCATTCTGGACCAACATTAGTACGAGACCATGGCGGCATCCGAGGGGCAGGAAGCCACCGCCGCCGTCGAGCTGGAAGGAGAAGCGCCCGGGCGGAACATAATTGGGGGAGGTGAGACTGGACAGGGGGACGAAGAAAAAAAAAACGCTTCGCTCCGCTCTCGCCCCCTGCGCGGGCGAGACGGAGCCCACCCTAATCGCCGCTGCCCGCCTCCCATTCTCCTCCCCCTCCCCTCTGCCGCCGCGGCGCGTGCCGCCGGGCGTTGCTCGTGCGGTGCTGGCGGCGGCGGCCGGCCTTTCCTCGCGCGCGTGGCAAGGAGGCGCGGCGCCCGCGCCCGCGGCGGTGTCCCTAGGCTAGGTGCGGCCCGGTGCGGCCGGGTGGTTCCCGTGGCGGCGGCGCTGCTCCTTGGCGGCGGGGTAGCGCGGTGGCTTGGCGGTGGATGGTCGGTCGCCGGCGCGCGGCTGGTTGTGTCCTCCCGGCCCAGATCTGGGCCCTCTGGGCCCCATCTGGGTTTGGGCGGGCCGCCTCAGGCCCGATTGCTGCTCCCTGGAGGTGGACGCGGGGCGTCGGTGGGGTTGGGTGGTGGCGGCGCTGCTCGCCGGCCTGCTGCAGCGTGGCGGCGGAAACTTTACGGGCCAGGTTGGGCCCGGCTGGGCCAGTAGGGGCTCGGTGTGTTTCTGCTGGCACGTTCGGTCTGCTACCGCAATGGCGGTGGAGGATGTTCCCTCCCGCGCGGCGGCGGTGCTGCTACCCTAGACCCTGTTGTGCCCTTCCTTCCCTCGAGGCCTCGTGTCTGGGACCACAGTGAGACGGCGATGATGGCTTCAAGATCGTGGTGGCACATGCTGGTTGGTGGCAGCTGGGCGGAGCACTCCGAGTCGTCTGTGGTGGTGGTTTGGGGGGATCTGGAGAAATCCCTGTTGGCTTGGTCGACGCCGACGCGGTGACGCCTGCGGGTGCCGTCTTTTCTTCCTGAAGGGCGTCGGGGGTACCTGTAGTAACCCGGATTTTCAGGCTTATTATTTAAATTAAGAAGTGTTAATTGAGTACATAATCTTTTGTGTAGATAAAATTGGAGCAAAAAAAAAGGATTTTGTTTTGTATCCTGTTTAAGAAAATTATAATTAATTTTGGTATATGCATGCAAAATAAGTTTTGCCAAACAAATAAAATAGCACCAAAGCTGACCTCTTTACTAGCATGCATCGATTAGTGAATGATGAGGTGTACATGCATGTGCATATATATGTACGTTGTATGGAAGTATGAATACGTGCTAGTGGTTTGGACAAACTAGTTTTCGTACGTGGACACATGCGTGGCTAATAAGAGCTGAGTTAGTGTGTACGTGTCACTTAGAGATAGAAGAGCAAACCACAGCATCACAGGTAGCTGATCAATCATCATTCATTATTACTTAGCTTAGCTGCCTTGGGCACTCGATCTATATGAAGAAAGCGAATGGACTTTTGGGCATCGGACGTCGGCCAGAGATATTTTAGCCAGCTGCCTGGAATGGTCAAGCGGTAAGCGGCCTGATATTTTTGCAGAATAGTAATTCTATACCCAGGTCGGTTCAATCGAGCCGGACCGCGTAGCGTTTGCACCGAACCTCTTCGTGTGCCTGGCAACCTACCGCTGTACCGCATCGCATATGTCGTAATTTTCTTTTGCATTTTATACTCCGGCGGTTTTTTTTTTTTTTTTTGAGGGGAAACCACATGTTCATTCGAACACACATACAGCAGTACAGCACACACACACGCGGACCCAACCTGAAAAGATCCAGATGGACAGGTGTCCTAGAGGAAATGCACAAAGCACCCTGAAAAAAGGAGAAAATACAAAGAAGTCCTGTCGGTGCCCTGCGCACACCACCGTCGGCCGCCGATCCCGAGCTCCGCCGCCGCCGAAGCGCCGCCAGAGAGGGGAAAAGCGGAGATTACCAAACACCCAGCTCCGGGAAGCCCCATCGCAGCATCTGTGCTTTAAGAGCCTCAATAGTGGCCCGCCAGCGGCGGGACCTTGCCGTTGGAGCATGTCGGCCGGGGGACGCCCCCAGGCTTCACGGAGCCCGTCTCCAGTGCCCTCCATCGATGCAGTCGAGGAAGCGCAGAAGAGCCGCCTGCCTCTATCCATCGAACCCTGCTCGAGGCCATCCGTCCATCCGCAAAGGCCGCCGTCGCCGTCCTCGAAGAAGACGACACCGAACAGCCGACTCCTATACAAACCTCCAGAACTCCCGGCCGACGCAGGAGCACGCGCCGCCGTGATGGAGACGAGTCCCGAGGACAAAATCCTCCAGCCTGGTCGCCGCATCCACCTCGCCAACCAGACCCAGGAAAACCTACCTCCACAAGCTCTCCGGCGCCGCCCTACAGAGCACCGCCAAGGTGGGGAAAGAGCTGTAGCTACCTTATTTCCCCAAGACGCCACCTCCACCACCACGACGGCGTCCCTGGGAAGACTACTCCTACACCTATCTCCGGCGGTTTTGTTTGGGAGCTAGCCCACTACGCAGCCGTACCTGAACTTTTTTTATTGCCTTTTTCTAATCGAGAGCGTCCAGCGACGAGCGGTTTGGATATTGGAGTTGAGGCGCGGCGGCGACCGGTTTCGCGTCTGGCGGCGGCGGCGGCGCAGCGTCCGGCTGAATCGGGAGCCAGGCGAGTAGGGGGTTGGTTCTGCGCTCTCGCTGGAGTCGGCGACGCCGTGGCCGGCCCGGCCGGCCGAATCGGCGGCATGGTGAGCAAGCGGGTCGTAGCTGCGGGCGGCATCGGCATCGCCCCCATCTTCTCCTTTCTCTACCACAAGTGCTGTGCTGCTTTCCGCCGGTCATGCTGCGGCAGCCCGGCGAGCGGCGTCTCACAAACTCGGTCCACCATGGAAATCAGCCGACATAGGTCTTCTTCTGTTGGCAGTGAGGATTATTCAAGCATTGGTTTCTAGTGATGTTTCAGATTATTTTTACCTCCTAATGAGGCATCAAGGTACAACTGCATAGATATTTATTCATTACCTATTCATATTTCTTTCTTCACCGATTGCTTTTAAAGGCATTACCCCATTTCATAAGCTGTAAAATTAGTAACGTGTCTTGCTTGGTCTAATGAAAATAATATTACTGAAAGATGTCTATACTTTGTTGCTGTAAATTTTCGTTTCGAGTTCAGTTGGATCATTTTTCTTTTTGCAGGGAGGTTAGCAACCAATCCAACATTTTTCACTTACCTATGGACCATTTTTTTTGAGGTCTTAGGGGGTGGGGCAGGGAGGAGATACCTCATAGCTTGTTGCATTCACTCGAAGCTGACTCGGAACATTAATAAGTTCAGATTACAAATGCCCATAGACAGCTAGCAAGGGAGATAGGGTAATGCCACACTAACCTAGGCAGGAGAGCAGAAAAGAGCGGTAATAGAGCAGACCTGTTTTTATCAGCCATTGCATTATTTTTTACACGAAGTGCAATTAAACCACCAGGGATCCGAATGACCCAGCTAGCCCCCCTTGTCGGCTCCATCACATCTGCTCGATGTGGTTTAGTGTACTAACCGTACTCGCATCACTGGCCGGCCAACATAATTTCCTTTCGCTTATTTTACGTTGCTTGACCCAGCTAGTCGCCCTTGTCAGCTCCATCGCACCTGCTCGGTGTGGTTTAGGTACTAATCGTACTCGCATCACTGGCCGACGTAATATCATTTCGCTTCTTTTACGTTGCTTGGGACAGTTAATTTCTTTCTCGCTGTGGGGGGCTGGGTTTGGGAACTACCGACTCGGCATTTTTCTGTTCTAATTGGGATCGGTAGCCGCATGCGGTTTTGAAGGCGGGCGTCGAGAGCTTTCAACGGCGAGGGCGTAGGCGCGCGACAGCTGTAGTTGGCCTTGTCGGCCGACGGTAGCATCGCATCGAGGCAGGCGGTGCTGCGGGACCTTTCGACAGCCGTCGGTGGCTCGTCGGCTGACGGCAACATCAAGGAAAGTGGTGCTGCGAGAGGCGTCACGGTGTGGTGGGTGGCTGGCACAGCAGCGACCGGTGCGAGAAGCTTCACCACATGGTGGGCCCGGACTGCGACGAGTGGGTAAGTAACAAATTCTATGCCAAATGAATTTATCTGCCTATAATTTTGAATTGATATATTATCATTCCCGGCAACATATTGTGTTGTAATCATTTATGGCCGAAGATACTAACAAAAAACCACTAAAGAACAACTTATGTGTTTAACCCTGCAATATTGTAGAACACATCTTCCAGTTCAGGGAACCCGGATACATTAAACCAAAATCTTGTGTTTTTCTGTTCCTGTGTTGAAGATCCTATGAATCAAAGAAGTTTTTTCTCTTGCAAAGTCCCCTAGTCATGCCGAAAAAATATCAAGGATAGGTGTAGCTGACTAATGCCCACAACCAAGGTATAATCAAAAAGTGTTCTCCCATCCATGTTCATGACTCCAGGATGCAACTCTATATACTCTGAATGTGGCTAATTCATCTTTGTTTTAATTTTTTTGTTTGTTAATGTTTGGTAGGCAGAGTATATAGTTATCCTGAATCCGAATGTAGGCTTACAGGGTCCGACTAGTCTCTACATCATCGTAAATATACGGATGATGATGTGACAATGAACATTCTTATCTTCTTAAAGGCCATGTCACCTTCGTACTGAATCAATTTTTGCCAAAGGAATTCTTTGGTTGCAAATTATGTTCAGTTTCTTGAATCTTATGCTAATTCTGACCCCATTTTTCAGGACAGCCAGTAATGTTCAAAATATTAAGAGGAACTGGGATGTGTCCTTCTCCTGGGGTACACATTGAAATGTAGAGCTGCACCGCATGTTCTGGTCTTCAGCGCCTAGACACCTAGTAGGATGGAAATACAACATCAAAGCATAGTGTACTGGAGTTGTTGATGTAACTAGATAATTTGCACTGACTGTAATTTATTACGTTCACATATTTCATTTATTTTCGATATGCACTTTATTCTATGGGCACATGAGGTTATTCCTGTCGACATATGTTTTGTTTGCATGAAGTTCTTACCTACTCAGGCACGTAAATCTTACGTTGTGTGAACAGGCGGTCCTTTTTTCTCATGGGCACATCAGAACCGGTCAGTTAGTTTTACGTACTCTACATTTATTATAGTGTAATCCTTTTAATCGAATTTTGAAGTCGCCTCGAAAATTTCTTCGCGTTATTTAGGTGTAATCTAGACTTTTATCAAATTTTTAGGTTACCTCAACTGGTTGGCCTAATTTCTTGCGATGGAGTAGAAATTCTGTTAGTCGACCATGTTCCCTATGTTCGTTAGCAAATTTTATTAGCTAGGTTTTTTTTTTCTTACATTGATGTTGGACACACGGGTTGGCTTGGTATCTTTTCTTGTCGCATGCAAGGATTCGTACGTGCACCAATAAAATCTTACGTAGTGGAAAAGTCCAGCGGACAGCTGAGCCTGTGAACCGGACCGAGCGCGAGTGAGCAAGCGACGTAATTTTATGTTACCTGGCGCGCGGGCAATTGAAAACTGTCTGCTCCCAGGGAGTCAAATAGCGCGTCTATATATATATATATATATATATATATATATGAGTGCGGATTTTCTACAAAGGTGGGTAGCTACCCCTCTCAGTAGAACCGTTGGATATACCGATGAGATGTGTGCAGGTAGATGTGCTTACTTACCTTTGACCTTATTTGCTGATGTGGGCCCTCATGCTTACCGTTATAGGCTAACGGCATGGCAAACGGTAGGTGTTTTATCGGCTGTTTGCGCGTGCGTGGCAGGCTTGAACTGGCCTGACATTGCTGGCAGATTTCGAAACGTACAACATATTTTTTGTTGCTTCGTGCTGCAAAGTTGCCTCCGCTAGGAAAAGAATCTGCATGTCAAAAAAGGTTTCCCACGCCTAATCTGTCTAAAACATCCGCTTTTAATCGCCCTGTGAGTTCTTATATTTGCTGAACGTAGTAAATCGAAGTATCTTTGTTGCCGCTGATTCCTTGCAAAATCTGGGCATCTCTTCAGAATTTCTAGAGCCATTTTTCCTACTTTCCGAGGCACACACGATAAAAAGCAAGCAAAAGTAGAGATGAGCTCAGCTGCCACCTTTGCAGCAACGGGCAGTACAGGGGATAGAAGAGAGAGAGAGAGGCTTAGCCAAGCAAGAAATGAATCGATGGCTGCTTTGGTTTGCTGCTGTTACCGCTTCAAAAAAAAGGCACTCCTCCTAGTTCACACCAGCACACATGCAAAGGCCAGGCTAATAAAGCCCGGGACGATGCTGACGCAGATTTTTGGCTCATGGGTGTCACGCACCCCCATAGATCAGCCGCGTAAATTTGCTTTGAGATCGGTGCAAACATAGTAGCAAAAAATCGATCCAGGTAGCATCTATTCGAAATACAAGAGTATAGGAAACCTCTACCTGACATAAAGTTGTAGGGCCGGCCCTAGTGAGCAGAGTCTGCTCACGAACCTGTACGCTACATGAGGAAGCATCAATGCAATGGCCCCACATCTGACATCGATCCCCCAAATTAATTGATAGCTGCCCATTGTTTGTGGTGATAAATTTATTTTATACTCCTAGTTGGTACTGACACGGTAAATTATGAGTAATAATTACGTTTGAGGGAGTAGTGTGGGTGCCATAGATTAGGAAGTACTTATTCTGTTTTTGATAAACAATTTGGTTATCAAAATCCTTGTTTAGTGCTTAAGTACATAATCCTGGAATTAACTCCTGGTTATCACCTATTGATTTCTCTTTAGCTAAAATCATCCTAATGAAATCCCTTGTTTAGTGCTTGGTTAAGTACATAATGCAAATCCCGTGTTTAGTGCTTAAGTACATAATCCCGGAATTAACTCCTAGTTATCAGCTATTGATTTCTCTTTGGCTAAAATCACCCCAATCAAATCCTTTGTTTAGTGCTTGGTTAAGTTAAGTACATAATGGAGTAATTAGCTCACGGAATGAACTTCCTGGTCCGACCTGAGCTTGTTCTTTTTCGCGCATGAATGGATTTGCATTCATGGCTGTGGACCAATGCGCAGACAAGGGTCAGGTGGTACGGAGGTTGGCAGAAAAGGTTGGCAGAAATACGTGACTTGCTCAAATTCTGCTAACGATTAATACTCCTAATAATACAGTGGTCCTGGGACAGATGTTCGCCAGAGACATGGGTGAGGGGAGCACCCGTGAGCTCCTCTGCAATTCTCGGGACGATGCTGCCTAAAATGAAAAGGTACCTCTCCCAAATTCTCTCCACGACTGACATGCGCGCAGTGATAAAAAACCCAGGTAAAACTAACTACGTAGTAATTACTAACGCCCAACCCACTGTAGTCCGTATTCAATTAAAATTAGTTATCATGGTTTCAAGTCTACTTTTTATTGTGGTTTAAACGGTTGTAACTGACGTTTTTGGAATATTTTACACGTCAACAAAGACCTACTCCCTCCGGTCGGTTTAAATTGATGCGAGTGTGTTAAGCAACGTCAATTAAATAGGACCATAGGCAGTACTTCTTTATCTCCCCATGGCGCTTCTAAAAAGCAAAACGCTTGTCGTTTAAAATCACAACCGATGCTTCAATCCGTGAGATTCCGACCTTCTTTTTATTGTGTGTTGTGAGGTGGACTAGAAAGTCTAGAAAAAGTCATAGTGAATGCACCCCTATCAAACACGTAGAGGACAAGGCAGGTAAAAAAAGTAGTTTTGAAAAATTGTGGGTCTCTAAAACTACCAAAAGATGGTTTCTAGCTAGGCCAACATAAAAAGTACGGTAGGGAATCTTTCACCAATTTAAAAACGTATCGCAAGGAATCGAATCTTTCTAGCTAACGTCCGTTAGTTTTATACACCATGTTGTTACCGGTCTATCCAAAACTAAACACTAAGGTGGGTTTGACCAGTGGGAATCTTGAAGATACTATCCAACGGTACCAGTGGGGTGGGTAGCTACCCTCCTTTGTACCTGGTAATTATCGATATATATATATATACACACACACATGAAAAAGTACAATCGTAGCATAGGTGCTGGCGTGCTTCTCCGTAGAGGATGGGAAGAGACGAGCCATACCATAGATTTGGAGAATACTACCGGTGTTTTCTTATGGAAAATGATCCAATCCCCCCCGGCCCCGGGGGATTTTAGTTTGTATTTTTTGTAAATTTGGAAGTGTCACAACAAAAATTGGGTGCGGATACAACTAGTTACATATGAGGGTGGGCTTCCGTCCGATCAAACCGATCGTGCGGACTGCTTTTCCCCCATGTCCCCCCGCTTCTAAAAAAAAAATTAAAACCAACCTTATCCTCTCACCCAGCCAGCGTGACTTCGTCTTCTCCAAGTCCAACGACCGCTCATCGCTGCTTTTCCCTTTTCCCGGCCACCCACTGCTGCAGCCCAGCCCGGCCGCACACATCACCGCAGCTTCGGCCGCGCACGCTGCGTCTCCAACCTCATGCGCCTCCCTCGTGCAGCCCCGCCACCGGGAGCCATTGGAGGAGCCCTGCAGCGAGAACGACTGGCTTGGATCCTAGCCAGTAGGGCTTCCTTACGGCACCGCCGCCTCCCATCAGCCGCGCGTACCACCGCCGACGCTGCGGGAGGAGCTTCTCGGGGCGGGGCGCGCCGACGGTGGAGCAGCTCAAGGGCGGGCGCGCCGGCCAAGGGGCAGCTCGGCGGTTGGGGCGCGCCAGCCGTGGAGCAGCACGACTGGAGGGACGGTGGAGGAGTAAGCCGCAGGCGGGTGCCTTCGTGCAGGAGCCACGCGGCGCCGTGGTATGGGGCGTCGTGGTCAACGATGGTGCTGCTTCTCCATTGCGGAGAACGATCCCCGTGAAGGAGGATCAAGATAAGATAGAAGGAGGTTCAGAGTGCTGCTACCTTAGGCCTCCGGCGTTGCTACTGGCGGAGTGCGGCTTTTTGCTACCGGCCAAGGCCTTCTTTGCTACCTAGGCGTCTGGCGGTGCTACTCGCAGTTACGGGCGTCGCTTCCTTAGGTGAACGGAGTTGCTATAACCTTGGCGGCGCTGCTGCAGGCGAGGTCTTCGTTGATGTCTCCGGCGAGGTCTCCATTATGTGAAGTTGCAACATAGGAATAGTTTTTTTGCTACCATTTTTTTGCGGTTTTGCTATAATTGCACAATATATTTGCTACGGGTCTCCGGCTAGGTCTCTGGTGAGTTCGGCCCGAGTTCCCCATCGATGTCTCCGACGATATTCATTTTTGCTACAATAGCACAATTGTTTTGCTACGAGCTCTCCGGCGAGTCTCCGGTGGTGTGTCCGGCGAGCTCAGCCGTTTTCTTTTATTTCGTGGGTGAACCATTTTTGCTACATTGAAGCAAATGCAGGGTGTTTTTTGCTACAATATCATAACTTTTTTGCTACTTGGTCTCCGGCGATGTCTCCAGCGAGTCTCCGGTGAGGTCTCCGGCGAGTTCAACAGTTTTATTTTATTTTCGTGAGCGAACCGTTTTTGCTACACTGAAGCAAAAGCGAGATTTTTTTTGCTACCCGGCAGCAAAAAGGACACGTGTCAGCACGGGGACCAGGATGCTGGGAAATCAAATCCCCCGGGGGATTCCTAGCACTGTCCTTTTCTTATCGGATAATATCGATAGATGATTGTTTATTCAGGCAAGCTGTTATACCCTTTCATGTACTTTGGTAGAATAGATTTTGCTGTCAATTGATATAGTATATGGTAGATAGATGTGATATTCCGTTGAGATATTTGTGGACTAATGGGCCGGTGTCGGTATACGGTGATGGATCCGCTGGAGCCACCAATACGAATCGGGCATTAGCGCGAGTGTTGATTTGGAAAGTGGTCAACCTGAGAAATAACAACAATTGTTTTATAACAGAAAACTTGTTTTATAACAGAAAACTTAGTGCTACGAAGGTAAACATATTGTACCGGTCACAGTTCAGGTGTGGGACTGACTGAGTTCTCCGCTGGGGACGGCCTTGTTCTAGAAAGTGTCGATGATGGATCCGTAGGAGCGATCGACATCAGTATGTTCAGGTGTCCGGGTTCTAGTGGGCTAAAGGGCTCTGCTCTTCTAGCGCCTGTGTGGTGCTAGTCGAGGCTGTCGACGTCGGAGTACCCCTCTACAGAGTGTAAAAGTGTGGAATTTCACCCCTGTGACTCCCGGGTTGGGAACGCTTACTTTCATGTGCTAGTTCATCCTACTCTTCGGTCGAACGAAATCTTCCGCTAATGACGTCTGCATCTAAAAAAACATGGAGGAGCTGGATGAGTACGACAAATCATACTCAGCAAACCGATTACACACAATCATATAAATTGTAAAATAGAAATGTTTTTCTGAAAACGGGTTGTTAAATAATTAAGCATTTTAAAGACACGGTGCTGTTGCGGTCAAAACCCACCGGCGGGCAGCGACGGGCAACACAGTAGAGCCGGGAACAACTTAGGGCTGCGGCTAGCCCTGGTCCCTCCGAGCGACGGCCCGCAAAGCCTCTGGTACACACGTCCGATGCTGGTGCAAGGGCGTGCCACCTGACCTATACCTGGTCAGGAAGGTGATGGAGATGCCTCGCTTAGTTTCCTGCATGGCATACACGTAAACATTAAATACGAGCCTCGATCGGCTCTCAGGTTGTCCTGTGAATCGGCTCAAGGAGCCGATCCACCCATGATTCGTACGAGGTGCACGAATATATGGTGGTCCTGCTTGATCAAGATAAAGCTAACTCGATCTACGACGATTTGGGGTTTTCACCGCATAATCGGATCATCCTACTCACGATTGGGCCTCGCGGCCACGCACGGTGATCGTAAGCCGATCCTAGATAGGGCCTAAAAACCAACACGAGGTTGATCCCCGGAACATCCTGTCTAGGACTAGCAAACGACACCCTACGTGCCGCTGGATCCTCCAACCCTTTGTAAGGCCTAACTATTGCAGATATTAAACTAATCCTTGATGAACAAGGAGCAACCGTAACGGATCGGATCTACTAAATAATGATCAAGCGGGGTGCCGCCCCTACACCTAAGATAGGTGTAAGGGCGGCTAGATATGCATGGGTTGCACTACGACAACATATGATACGAAGAACTATGCTAACCCTAACACATCTATGATAACTACGTTGCTCGCCATCAAAAAGGCTTCAGTACGAGCAACGCATGAACAACATAAAGCTTCTGCTGCCTAGATCGCAAGATGCGATCTAGGCAGCATGATGCTTACCGGTAGAAACCCTCGAGACGAAGGAGTTGGCGATGCGCCGAGATTGATTGGTTGGTTGAACGTTGGTTGTTGTTTATTTCATAAACCCTAGATACATATTTATAGTCCAGGGGACTTTCTAATTTAGGCGTGCACCTAACCGTGCACGGGTCAAACTCTATCTTCTAATCTAAGATGCGATCTACTATAATACAGATACACGGGAAATCTAGCCCAAACTCTCCGTGCAAGGCCGCTTCAGGGATCTTTCACGTGTATTCCAAGCCCATCTCCCTTACGGCCCACCTCCTGATTTGGCCAAAATCTGGTGATAACACATGCCCCCTTGGTTTTGGAATTGATAATTCCAAAATCACTCTGTTCTTCTTCGTCGGGTCATGTCGTGGCAGAGTAGAACCGTTGCAGTATTCTTCATTGTGACAACTTGCCTTCTCAACTTCTCTGCACGATTTGACAATTTTGGCCCCACCTCCTCGGAAACTGCTCGAGCAATAAATCTTTGCTCTATCCCCTTTATCTGCAGCATCGAACAGTCCATCTCTTCATCATCCAGTTCCAAACTAGCCCTCAGCCAAAAACCCTCTCCTTCCCCAGCCATGTCGTCCCCTTCCTCCTCTTCCGTTTCTCTCCAATCCTCTTCCTCAAGCGAGTTGATTCTAGAGCACGACCAGATGGAGGCGTACAACCGGCGCGCTCCCAAGCATTGGGACAAGCGGGAGTGGGACTTCGACTTCGTACCAGAGGGCGAGGACCTCGTCTGGTCAGACGGGGCCATGCCCCTAACTGACGGGGAAGATGACCTCCGGTTCCTGGTTGACGGAGCACTGGAGGCGGAGAGCGACGACAATGACCCTCTCTTCCGGGGTAAATTCACCTCCGTCACCAAAGAAGAAGAAGAGGATGATGAAGACGAAGACGTCTCCTCCGACATGAAGAAGGAACAGGAGAACGACACCTCTTCCGACGAACCGCCGCCAAAGCGCATCCGTGGCTGGGCCTGGTCAGATGAGGACGATGATGATGACGAAGACGAAGCCTCCGCTGAAGTTCACAGTAGCAGCACCGAGGGATTCGTCGACAGCAGCAATGAGGGCAGCTACCCCAGCGACAGCGAAGATGGCAACAGCCCTGAGAATAGGGACCTACTAGTATAAGATCAGGAGTAGCAATCTGTCCCTTTTGCTGAACAATCGGCTTCTCTTTGTAAGAAATCTTATTATCAATGAAAAATTTCTTTTGACTTTGCCGATGTTCTTTATGCTGATTTAGCCGATTTTTCCTCATCTGACTTTGCCGATTGTTAGCCTAACCAATGCTCAACGACCAGATGGGGCCGCGACTTGGTCTCTCACGATAATCTGCGAGACAGGCCAACTCAGTCGTCCTTCCAAGTTAACCAGCTCTGCCGATGACGATAGCACTGGGTGAAGCCGATCGCAGCAGACCGGCGATTTGATCTTGAGTGGGCGTTTTTAAGAGAGCCCCGGAACTGTTGCTGAATCAGCTTGGATGCTGAAACTGATAACTCTGTAACAAAAGCATCATTCTTCCGAACAGTTGCGGTGTAGAGCCAGCTGATTCCAACAAAATCGGCTCCCAAAGCCAAGAAACTCTCGGGCGAGTTGCCCCCCGAGCCTCATCCAAAGCAAGCCAAATGCATCGCCATCGGCCTCCAAGTTATAATGCAGAACCAGCCGATTCCAATCAAATCGGCTCTCCAGAGCAAAGATATTTCAGGGCGAGCTGCCCCCCGGGCCTCTTGATTTCCGGAAGAGCCGCCGCACTGAAAAGCTTTGGAAAGATCAGCAGATCTGTTCCTTGAACCAAGAAGCCTCAAATACAATGGCTTCCCAACTCCTCCTTTGCGCCTTGCTGATCAGATCAGCTCATCATCTTTGGCAGACTAATGCAACTTCCGGTGAGGATGTTTTTGAATCTCTGATACCCTCCTATACTCTGGGCGTAACAACCTCTGGAAGTGACCTTGATCAAGCCGCCACCTTGGTCCATGCCAGGCAAAACGCCATAGCCGCTCGACTCGTAATCGGCTGTGCTCATGCTCCTAGGATAGGTATGCTCCCTTTGTTGGACTCACCCTTAGCCTGATCTATATGTTTGCACTGGTACTGCTAAACTTGGAGACTTTGCAGAAGGAGTTGGAAGTCTTGAGAAGGGATTTATCCAGTAGAGCCTCTCCCTGTAACTCAACAACTACTCCATCGGGCTTCTGCTTATATCAGCTGTACCTCTTTAGTCGATGGCCATGCACCGGCTGTGTACCATCCATAAGAGAGTTTTTTTTTTACTGGCCGATTTTTTCCTATCGGCCCACAATGTTTTACTGCACACATGTTCACCTGTTCTGTGATTAGATGCCCCCCGAGCCGAATCTGGCAGGTGACTGCGGATATCGGCTTTGTGATTGGCCAAGGCATTGTATTTGTACATCGGCTCCGATGGGATTAGTGTTGACTTTCATCCGCCAACGTGACCGCTGCCCAGTAGAGCGATGTTGAACACAAGTAGAACATGTGGTGAAGATAATTTTGGCCGATTGCTGAAAATCGGCCTCCATATTGATTGAAGCGCTCAATGAAGGTTCTGTAATATCCCTTCATAGATTTTTGGGGCCGATCACAAGGATCAGCCTTGCCACGTTTGCTCATTGCTTTGTCCTTGCTACTCGGTCAGGCCAGTGGACAAGACCAGCCCAACCTCATCCTTTGTCACGTCGATGCGCTCGCTGTCGTCCTCCCTGAGTGCATCGTTTAATCCTGGAGCACTAAACTCCATTGGAAGGATGAGTACCATGTTTGTGCCAGCCGATGTTTCATCATCGGCTTTCCTTTGCTTGGGGCGCCACTCCTTTTTCCGTGGACGACCCTCTTCGTCCAGGGTTCGCTGAACTTTCGCAGCCAGATCAGGTCGCGCCTTCCTTAGCGTGTGCAGGTATAACCTTTCGGCTTCTTCCAAGCCGCGCAATCGCTGAACCCTACGCTTTTGGGAGCGGCTGAGTCCATCAGGGCACCACCTTGGCCGGTGGTACCTGTCTTCTTCTTCTTCTCCCTCGTCTTCCAAATCTTCAAGATCTTCCAACCGAGGGGACTCAGCGTGTTTGCTTCGAGGCGGGAGAGGCCCTAAGCGTTGGAACACGGACACGTTGGCTGCCTCCTTCTTCTTCTGGTTGCATTCTGGGCAATTGCCGATTGTAGGCAATCGGCTCATTCCTGAATCCCAGCAGTGTCTGAAGAAGGGACAGTCCCAGTGCCTGTCCTCGTTGTCTCGCTCCCTTGACTTTTCCTTGGCACGGCGCTCGTACTCCTCCTCATCGCGATCATGCCGACGATGTCTTCTGGTTTCTCTAGCCAGACGATCTCTTTCATCATCATCGCTGGATCGTCGACATTGGTCATACTGACTCACATACTTGTTGAGGAGGTGATCAGAGAGGGGTCGCTGATATCTTATGTTCTTCACCTCTCCCTCTGTGACGTAGCGCTTGCCATCGTGACGGAGCCGATCGCGTGGAACGGCCTCCTCTGTGTCCTTGCTACGAGAGCAGCTGCCCTCGTCTCCATCCTTGCCATCGTGGTGTCCAAGTCCTACCATGTTGATGCTGAACGAGGATCCTGGCTGGCAACCTTCAGGGTAAGTGCATCCCACCATGTTAACAGCGGGGAAGGGTTGGGTGTCGACCTTCATGGCGTACTGGTTGAAAATCAGACGTCCTTGTTCTATCGCCATTTGGATCTGCTGACGCCACACCCTGCAGTCGTTGGTGGCATGGGAGAGCGGATTATGCCATTTGCAGTATGGCTTTCCGTTCAGCTCCTGTACCGTGGGGAATTTGAGACCTTCGGGTATCTTCAACTGCTTCTCCTTGAGTAAGAGGTCGAAGATTTGCTCAGTTTTGGTCACGTCAAAATCAAACCCCCTGGGCGGGCCTGGTGGCTTTACCCATTTGCAGGACACGGGGGTTGCCCCCCGAGTCCATTCAGCCACTGCTACCTCTTGATCTCCCGCAGAGATTTCGTCCTCCTCTGCCTCGACCAGGACTACTGCACGCTTGAATTTGTCCTGGTACAAGTCCGGGTGGCGCTGTTCATATGCTGACAATTTCTGAACCATGTGCGCCAGTGAGGGGTAGTCTGCTTGGGAGGCCATGTCCTTGAGCGGCGCTGCAAGGCCCGCTACTGCCAACTCGACTGCTTCCTTTTCAGTCACACGAACCGAATAACATCGGTTCCTAAGATTCCTGAAGCGCTGGATGTATTCTGTCACAGTTTCCCCGCGCTTCTGACGTGTTTGTGCTAGATCGGCAAGGCCAGACTCGGAAGCCTCTGAGTGGTACTGCATATGGAACTGTTCTTCCAACTGCTTCCAAGTCCGGATCGAGTCTGGTGGCAACGAGGTGTACCACCCGAAAGCCGATCCCGTGAGGGACTGTGGGAAGAACCTCACGCGTAGTGGATCCGACACTGAGGCCGTTCCTAGCTGTGCCAAATATCGGCTCACATGCTCGATGGAGCTGGAACCATCTGATCCACTGAATTTGGAGAAATCAGGGAGCCGATATTTAGGTGGTAGCGGGATCAACTCGTACTCATCGGGGTACGGCCTGGAATAGCCGATTGCCCTCCTTTTCGGCACCATGCCGAACTGGTCTCTTAGTATGGTACTGATTTGATCCGCGGTGCTGGCTGCAGGAGTCGAACTCTGAAGATTCGCCGGGGTGGCGTACTTAGCCAGCCATGCTTGCTTTTCCAGCTCTGAGCCAACTGCAGGAGCTGAGCTCTGGAGGTTCGTCGGGGTGGCGTACTTAGTTAGCCACGTCTGCTTCTCAAGATCTGTCGCTGACGTTCCTCCTGTTTTCCCAGAAGTCCCTGATGTTGTGGCCTGGTTTGTGAGCGCCCAGTTACCGCAATCTGGCACATACGTGCACATGTACCCGTGAGGGATCTCCTTAGGCGCCTCCTGCAAGAACTGGCAGTCATTAGGGTCACCACCGATCTTGTAGACGACGAATGCCGGTGAGTTCGGCACTTCTGGTGCTGCCAACGCAAATGGCAGCGGTGGACGGGACTGGAGTGGCAACTCTCCTTGATGCGTCCCGAGAGCTGGTCCTGACGGCGAGTACTGGTGCCTCATGATTTCCTGGATCACCCGAAGAGCGACACGCTCCAAAGCGTTCACCAGGTTCTCAGAGTGGCGGTGTAGCGAGTGAGCCACCAAGTAGTTGATCTCCTGCCGCAGGGACCTGGTGCGTTCTTCCGATGGGGCGGATAGGTCTATCCCATCGAGCGCACCGTCAGGCGAGAACCCCTTCCACCTGATGCCATGTGAACGGGTTCTGTGAAAAGAGCCGATGAGATCGGCCTCGAGGATAGCTTTGACCTCGTCATACTTCTTCTTGAGCTCGTCTGTCAGATCCTCGTACGTGACTGGCGTGCCGTCCGCCATCTCAGATGTAGATGGCGATGTGGTTGATGTAGAAGCTTGTCCCACCGGGCGTGCCAGAATGTGTTGCGGTCAAAACCCACCGGCGGGCAGCGACGGGCAACACAGTAGAGCCGGGAACAACTTAGGGCTGCGGCTGGCCCTGGTCCCTCCGAGCGACGGCCCGCAAAGCCTCTGGTACACACGTCCGATGCTGGTGCAAGGGCGTGCCACCTGACCTATACCTGGTCAGGAAGGTGATGGAGATGCCTCGCTTAGTTTCCTGCATGGCATACACGTAAACATTAAATACGAGCCTCGATCGGCTCTCAGGTTGTCCTGTGAATCGGCTCAAGGAGCCGATCCACCCATGATTCGTACGAGGTGCACGAATATATGGTGGTCCTGCTTGATCAAGATAAAGCTAACTCGATCTACGACGATTTGGGGTTTTCACCGCATAATTGGATCATCCTACTCACGATTGGGCCTCGCGGCCACGCACGGTGATCGTAAGCCGATCCTAGATAGGGCCTAAAAACCAACACGAGGTTGATCCCCGGAACATCCTGTCTAGGACTAGCAAACGACACCCTACGTGCCGCTGGATCCTCCAACCCTTTGTAAGGCCTAACTATTGCAGATATTAAACTAATCCTTGATGAACAAGGAGCAACCGTAACGGATCGGATCTACTAAATAATGATCAAGCGGGGTGCCGCCCCTACACCTAAGATAGGTGTAAGGGCAGCTAGATATGCAAGGGTTGCACTACGACAGCATATGATACGAAGAACTATGCTAACCCTAACACATCTATGATAACTACGTTGCTCGCCATCAAAAAGGCTTCAGTACGAGCAACGCATGAACAACATAAAGCTTCTGCTGCCTAGATCGTAAGATGCGATCTAGGCAGCATGATGCTTACCGGTAGAAACCCTCGAGACGAAGGAGTTGGCGATGCGCCGAGATTGATTGGTTGGTTGAACGTTGGTTGTTGTTTATTTCATAAACCCTAGATACATATTTATAGTCCAGGGGACTTTCTAATTTAGGCGTGCACCTAACCGTGCACGGGTCAAACTCTATCTTCTAATCTAAGATGCGATCTACTATAATACAGATACACGGGCAATCTAGCCCAAACTCTCCGTGCAAGGCCGCTTCAGGGATCTTTCACGTGTAATCTTCCAAGCCCATCTCCCTTACGGCCCACCTCCTGATTTGGCCAAAATCTGGTGATAACAGGTGCCACACATGAAAGTAAGCGTTCCCAACCCGGAAGTCACATGGGTGAAATTCCACACTTTTACACTCTGCAGAGGGGTACCCCGACGTCGACAGCCTCAACTAGCACCACACATGCGCTAGAAGAACAGAGCCCTTTAACCAACTAAAACTCGGACACCTAGACATACTGATGTCAATCGCTCCTACAGATCCATCATCGACATGTTCCAGAACAGGGCCATCCCTAGCGGAGAACTCAGTCAGTCACATACCTGAACTGTGACCGGTACAATATGTTTACCTTCGTAGCGCCAAGTTTTCTCTTATAAAAACAATATTATTATTTTCCATGATATTCACTTCCCAAATCAATACTCGCGCTAATGTCCATGTATCAGTGGCTCCCACCGGATCCATCACCGTATACCAATACCGACACATTAGTCCACAAATATTTCGATGGAAAGATTCACATGTCTCTACTAAATAAATTTAGCAGCAAAACATATTCTACAGAATTATATGAGAGAGTATAAAACAGCTTGCCTCAATACAGATGATAATCCCTGCTATCAAATAATATTCTCACAGTCGACTCTGCTCAAGATGATAATCCACGCCGCCAAAAGAAACCCGTTGGCAAAACAAATACCAATCTATCGTCGGCTCTCTTCTAGGATACATTAACTGTTGGATATAGTGCCCTAGAGGCAATAATAAAGGGTATTTATTATTATATATAAATAGTTCATAATAGTTTCGTGCCATGCTATAACTGTATCAATCGGAAACATTGATACACATGTGGTATTGTAAATAAACCAGAGTCCCTAGTGAGCACACATGTGCACAACTAGTTCATTATGGTCAATCGTTGGTCAAGGTTTCCCGATCATGGACATGTAGTCATTGACAATGGAGTCATATCATTTAGAGAAATGATATGATGGACATTCCATGTATAAGTATTGTAACGCGATGAAGTCACATCAAGTTCAACGTTACGATATTTAAGAAAGCGTAGTAACCTAATCCTTAGACCGTGAGACCATATTTAATCATCGTCTCCGCAGGATGCTTTGGCTGCATCAACCGTCACACCATAATAGGGTGATCATAAAGGTGTAGTTGGGTATTCCAATGGAACGGTTGAGGTGTATGGGTCAAGAGCGGGATTTGTTCATCCGCGTGACGGAAGATACTCTGGGCCCACTCGGTGAGATTACATCCGAGTTGCAACACATGACTAGGTCATGAGGATGGAATCGAACGGAACGAGTTGAATAGCCTTGTCGGTAATGAGAACGAACTAGGTATGGTGATACCGATGATCAAGTCTCGGGCGAGTGCTGGTATCGAAATAACAAAGGGAATGGGATTCAACGTTTGTGGTTCAATCATACGACGATCACATCTTCGTAGAATACACAGGGATCACTATTGTTCTCCAGAACACCCTGGTGATCATTTGATCGGGGAGTCGTCTCCTTCATACCTGTGTGATTCACGAAACCGTAGGGAAATACGCTTAAGGGTTCAACGAGATTGTTTTGGATTCATCGGAAACACCGGAGAATAGAGAAGAGAGAACCGGAAAGGGTTCCGGAGGAATCCGAAGGTGTTCGAAGTGATATGAGAGGTGTCTCGGTTCATCGGGAATTAAATAATATGTATTATATATTAATTAAGTGAATTAATATTAAATATATGTATTTATTTAATTATTTGGTGCAGCCCACCCTTAATGGGCCCTCCCGGAGGGGGCCCATGAGGTGGCCGGTGACAAGGGTTTAACTTGTCAATGCCTACAGATTGTAGACTTAGGGTTTCGTAAGAAGTAGAGAGCAAGTAGATCTCGAAGGTTCAGACGAACAAAGGCGTCCGGTGAAACAAAATACAGTGGCTATGTTTACACAATGATTCGATCCCCTCTTTCTGCCTTGGCTTCTCCTTTATATAGGAGGAGAAACCCGAGGCTCATATCGTATCGTACAAAGAGTTCTATTTCGGGTCGGTTTAGACATTTCCTTATATTACATATATTTCCTATATTGACTAAAATTCCTCAAGCCGCACGTTCATGACTTCATGGGCCTTCCATTCCTCGAGTCCACGGGCCTCAAGCTTCTTAATAAGACCAAGGTACTTTATTCGGCATGCCTGCTAGGCATACCTATGTCAGTAGCCCCCGAGATTTTGCTTGAGTCGTAGAGTCGAGTAAAATCTTCATCGTACATATGCATAATAAATCGTCGGATTATACCAATTCTGTGTTGAATATCTATTTTGTACAGGGATATTGGTAAATGAGGCTGGTTCATCTGACGGATCAGGTATCAGTTAATTGCTCTTGTGGCAAACCCGGAAAAACCTACTTCAAGCTCAAGTCCCTGGACTCGAACCCGGGATACTGGCATAATTTGACACGTGCCGCTTCAGGACTTATCGTTAATCGAATCCCAGCTTATTTTATCGAGTACCCAACGCGTCCGTCGGGATTTTTCTTCACATCTGTTGACGTGGATAAAGTGGGAGAGCGCATTCGGGTGCGATGCCACGCCACGCAGGATGGATCCTAGGGTCTTACCTTCATGATTCTTTTACGAATCACAGCATCCAGAGTTTTTACCGCGGCGGACGCGCTCCGGGAATATATTGTCGAATGCCTATGTTCGGCTGATGGAATACCTCATTTCTTCGAGATGCCGTATCAATATTTTGACGCTCCCGATGGGAGTATATGACGAGTTTGTAAGACTCGAAGATATATGCCAATTGCCGAATTTTATCGGGTGAATACTATATTGCCTTTCTATCTTGTCATGAATATATTTCATCGGGTGCGCGACCAGCGCTCCCGATGGGAGTAGCCCCCGAGGCTACAGCCAAGTGTTTACACTTGGGTGTAGGCTCAACTTCTGCTATCTTGTCTCTTGTAATAAATCATATGTAACACTTGTCGAAGATTCCTCAAATTCATCGGGTGCGCGACCAGCGCTCCCGATGGGAGTAGCCCCCGAGGCTACAGTCGAGTGTTTGCACTCGAGTGTAGGCTCACATTGTTTTTCTTCAACTTTTTCTATATTGTCTTTTTATCGAAAACTTATATTTTTACAAGTAGCCCTCGAGCATATGGGCAGATACTTGTAACTGATCATAGGCTTCGAATTAACTTCTTGCCGCATACTATTTTTTCCAACTCGAATGTTTCTTCCAACTCGACTGTTTCTTCCAACTCGACTATTTCTTCCAACTCGACTGTTTCCACAGGTTGACGTTGATGCTGACGAAAACCATGTGTTTCTTCCTTGGGAAGGTACCTTGATACGTCTCCGACGTATCGATAATTTCTTATGTTCCATGCCACATTATTGATGTTATCTACATGTTTTATGCACACTTTATGTCATATTCGTGCATTTTCTGGAACTAACCTATTAACAAGATGCCGAAGTGCCAGTTCCTGTTTTCTGCTGTTTTTGGTTTCAGAAATCCTAGTAACGAAATATTCTCGGAATCGGACGAAATCAACGCCCAGGTTCCTATTTTCACCGGAAGCATCCAGAACACACGAGAAGGACCAGAGGGGGGGCACTGGGCCCCCAGACCATAGGCCGGCGCGGCCAGAGGGGGGGCCGCGCCGCCCTATAGTGTGGCCCCCCTGTCAGCCCTCCTGCGCCGCCTCTTCGCCTATTTAAAGCCTCCGTCGCGAAAACCCTATTACGTTCGACGAAACCCACAGAAACCTTCCAGAGCCGCCGCCATCGCGAAGCCAAGATCTGGGGGATAGGAGTCTCCGTTCCGGCACGCCGCCGGAACGGGGAAGTGCCCCCGGAAGGCTTCTCCATCGACACCGCTGCCATCTCCACCGCCATCTTCATCACCGCTGCTGTTCCCATGAGGAGGGAGTAGTTCTCCATCGAGGCTCGGGGCTGTACCGGTAGCTATGTGGTTCATCTCTCTCCCATGTACCTCAATACAATAATCTCATGAGCTGCTTTACATGATTGAGATTCATATGAGTATTGTATCACAATTTATCTATGTGCTACTCTAGCAATGTTATTAAAGTAGTTCTATTCCTCCTGCACGATGTAATGGTGACAGTGTGTGCATCCGTGTTAGTACTTGGTTTATGCTATGATCATGATCTCTTGTAGATTATGAAGTTAACTATTGCTATGATAGTATTGATGTGATCTATTCCTCCTACATATGCATGAAGGTGACAGTGTGCATGCTATGTTAGTACTTGGTTTAGTCTTTTGATCTATCTTACACTATAAGGTTACTAAAATATGAACATTAATTGTGGAGCTTGTTAACTCCGGCATTGAGGGTTCGTGTAATCCTACGCAATGTGTTCATCATCCAACAAGAGTGTAGAGTATGCATTTATCTATTCTGTTATGTGATCAATGTTGAGAGTGTCCACTAGTGAAAGTGTAATCCCTAGGCCTTGTTCCTAAATACTGCTATCGCTGCTTGTTTCTTGTTTCTTTGCGTTACTACTGCTGCAATACCACCACCATCAACTACATGCCAGCAAGCTATTTTCTGGCACCGTTGCTACTGCTCATATATATTCATACCACCTGTATTTCACTATCTCTTCGCCGAACTAGTGCACCTATTTGGTGTGTTGGGGACACAAGAGACTTCTTGCTTTGTGGTTGCAGGGTTGCATGAGAGGGATATCTTTGACCTCTTCCTCCCTGAGTTCGATAAACCTTGGGTGATCCACTTAAGGGAAAACTTGCTGCTGTTCTACAAACCTCTGCTCTTGGAGGCCCAACACTATCTACAGGAAAGGAGGGGGAACGTAGACATCAAGCTATTTTCTGGCGCCGTTGCCGGGGAGGAAAGGTAAAAGGTACTCACACTCCGGATCTCGGCTACTAAGCTATTTCCCGGCGCCGTAAGTACTCAAAGCTTTTTTCCTTTAGATCCTGCAATTGCATCTTTTTGTTTCTTGTTTACACTAGTTTGGCATAATGGACAAGAATGATCTTCTTATTCTATTTCCTGATTTAAAACATGGATTGTTTGATGCAAAAATTAAAAAACCTATGGAATCTTATTTGCATGCTGGTAGTAATATTAGTATGAACGCTTTGAACACCATTGTTGATAATAATATAGAAAGTTCTAAGCTTGGGGAAGCTGGTTTTCATGATCTTTTTAGTCCCCCAAGCATTGAGGAGAAAATTTTCTTTGATGATACTTTGCCTCCTATTTATGATGATTATAATGATAGTAGTCTTTTGTTACCACCTGTTATGGAGGATGAATTTAATTATGATTACAATATGCCTCCTACACTTGATGAGAATAATAATGATGGCTACTTTGTTGAATTTGCTCCCACTATTACTAATAAAATTGATTATGCTTATGTGGAGAGTAATAATTTTATGCATGAGACTCATGATAAGAATGCTTTATGTGATAGTTATATTGTTGAGTTTGCTCATGACACTACTGAAAGTTATTATGAGAGAGGAAAATATGGTTGTAGAAATTTTCATGTTACTAAAACACCTCTCTATGTGCTGAAATTTTTGAAGCTACACTTGTTTTATCTTCCTATGCTTGTTACTTTGCTCTTCATGAACTTGTTTATTTACAAGATTCCCTTGCATAGGAAGCATGTTAGACTTAAATGTGTTTTGAATTTGCCTCTTGATGCTCTCTTTTGCTTCAAATACTATTTCTTGCGAGTGCATCATTAAAACTGCTGAGCCCATCTTAATGGCTATAAAGAAAGAACTTCTTGGGAGATAACCCATGTGTTATTTTGCTACAGTACTTTGTTTTTATTTTGTGTCTTGGAAGTTGTTTACTACTGTAGCAACCTCTCCTTATCTTAGTTTTGTGTTTTGTTGTGCCAAGTAAAGTCTTAGATAGTAAAGTCAATACTAGATTTGGATTACTGCGCAGAAACTGTTTTCTTGCTGTCACGAATCTGGGCAAAATTCTCTGTAGGTAACTCAGACAATTATGCCAATTTACGTGAGTGATCCTCAGATATGTACGCAACTTTCATTAAATTTGGGCATTTTCATCTGAGCAAGTCTGATGCCATTTTAAAATTCGTCTTTACGGACTGTTCTGTTTTGACAGATTCTGCCTTTTATTTCGCATTGCCTCTTTTGCTATGTGGGATGGATTTCTTTGTTCTATTAAACTCCAGTAGCTTTGGGCAATGTCCAGAAGTGTTAAGAATGATTGTGTCACCTCTGAACATGTGAGTTTTTGATTATGCACTAACCCTCTAATGAGTTTGTTTCGAGTTTGGTGTGGAGGAAGTTTTCAAGGGTCAAGAGAGGAGGATGATATACTATGATCAAGAAGAGTGAAAAGTCTAAGCTTGGGGATGCCCCGGTGGTTCATCCCTGCATATTTCAAGAAGACTCAAGCATCTAAGCTTGGGGATGCCCAAGGCATCCCCTTCTTCATCGACAACATTATCAGGTTCCTCCCCTGAAACTATATTTTTATTCAGTCACATCTTATGTACTTTACTTGGAGCGTCTGTTTGTTTTTGTTTTTGTTTGTGTTTGAATAAATTGGATTACATCATGCTTGTGTGGGAGAGAGACACGCTCCGCTGGTTCGTATGAACACATGTGTTCTTAGCTCATAATATTCATGGCGAAGTTTCCTCTTCGTTAAATTGTTATATGGTTGAAATTGGAAAATGATACATGTAGTAATTGCTATAATGTCTTGGGTAATGTGATACTTGGCAATTGTTGTGCTCATGTTTAAGCTCTTGCATCATATGCTTTGCACCCATTAATGAAGAAATACATAGAGCATGCTAAAATTTGGTTTGCATATTTGGTTTCTCTAAGGTCTAGATAATTTCTAGTATTGAGTTTGAACAACAAGGAAGACGGTGTAGAGTCTTATAATGTTTTCAATATGTCTTTTATGTGAGTTTTGCTGCACCGGTTCATCCTTGTGTTTGTTTCAAATAACCTTGCTAGCCTAAACCTTGTATCGAGAGGGAATACTTCTCATGCATCCAAAATCCTTGAGCCAACCACTATGCCATTTGTGTCCACCATACCTACCTACTACATGGTATTTTCCGCCATTCCAAAGTAAATTGCTTGAGTGCTACCTTTAAATTCCATCATTCGCCTTTGCAATATATAGCTCATGGGACAAATAGCTTAAAAACTATTGTGGTATTGAATATGTACTTATGCACTTTATCTCTTATTAAGTTGCTTGTTGTGCGATAACCATGTTTCTGGGGACGCCATCAACTACTCTTTGTTGAATTTCATGTGAGTTGCTATGCATGTTCGTCTTGTCTGAAGTAAGAGCGATCTACCACCTTATGGTTAAGCATGCATATTGTTAGAGAAGAACATTGGGCCGCTAACAAAAGCCATGATCCATGGTGGAAGTTTCAGTTTTGGACATATATCCTCAATCTCAAATGAGAAAATTATTAATTGTTGTTACATGCTTATGCATAAAAGAGGAGTCCATTATCTGTTGTCTATGTTGTCCCGGTATGGATGTCTAAGTTGAGAATAATCAATAGCGAGAAATCCAATGCGAGCTTTCTCCTTAGACCTTTGTACAGGCGGCATAGAGGTACCCCATTGCGACACTTGGTTAAAACATGTGCATTGTGATGATCCGGTAGTCCAAGCTAATTAGGACAAGGTGCGGGCACTATTAGTATACTATGCATGAGGCTTGCAACTTGTAAGATATAATTTACATGATACATATGCTTTATTACTACCGTTGACAAAATTGTTTCATGTTTTCAAAATCAAAGCTCTAGCACAAATATAGCAATCGATGCTTTTCCTCTTTGAAGGACCATTCTTTTACTTTTATTGTTGAGTCAGTTCACCTATCTCTCTACCTCAAGAAGCAAACATTTGTGTGAACTGTGCATTGATTCTTACATACTTGCTTATTGCATTTGTTATATTGCTTTGCATTGACAACTATCCATGAGATATACATGTTACAAGTTGAAAGCAACCGCTGAAACTTAATCTTCCATTGTGTTGCTTCAATGTCTCTACTTTGAATTATTGCTTTATGAGTTAACTCTTATGCAAGACTTATTGATGCTTGTCTTGAAGTGCTATTCATGAAAAGTCTTTGCTATATGATTCACTTGTTTACTCATGTCATATACATTGTTTTGATCGCTGCATTCACTACATATGCTTTACAAATAGTATGATCAAGGTTATGATGGCATGTCACTCCAGAAATTATCTGTGTTATCGTTTTACACCTTTCGGGACGAGCAGAACTAAGCTTGGGGATGCTGATACGTCTCCGACGTATCGATAATTTCTTATGTTCCATGCCACATTATTGATGTTATCTACATGTTTTATGCACACTTTATGTCATATTCGTGCATTTTCTGGAACTAACCTATTAACAAGATGCCGAAGTGCCAGTTCCTGTTTTCTGCTGTTTTTGGTTTCAGAAATCCTAGTAACGAAATATTCTCGGAATCGGACGAAATCAACGCCCAGGTTCCTATTTTCACCGGAAGCATCCAGAACACACGAGAAGGACCAGAGGGGGGGGCACTGGGCCCCCAGACCATAGGCCGGCGTGGCCAGAGGGGGGGCCGCGCCGCCCTATAGTGTGGCCCCCCTGTCAGCCCTCCTGCGCCGCCTCTTCGCCTATTTAAAGCCTCCGTCGCGAAAACCCTATTACGTTCGACGAAACCCACAGAAACCTTCCAGAGCCGCCGCCATCGCGAAGCCAAGATCTGGGGGACAGGAGTCTCTGTTCCGGCACGCCGCCGGAACGGGGAAGTGCCCCCGGAAGGCTTCTCCATCGACACCGCTGCCATCTCCACCGCCATCTTCATCACCGCTGCTGCTCCCATGAGGAGGGAGTAGTTCTCCATCGAGGCTCGGGGCTGTACCGGTAGCTATGTGGTTCATCTCTCTCCCATGTACCTCAATACAATAATCTCATGAGCTGCTTTACATGATTGAGATTCATATGAGTATTGTATCACAATTTATCTATGTGCTACTCTAGCAATGTTATTAAAGTAGTTCTATTCCTCCTGCACGATGTAATGGTGACAGTGTGTGCATCCATGTTAGTACTTGGTTTATGCTATGATCATGATCTCTTGTAGATTATGAAGTTAACTATTGCTATGATAGTATTGATGTGATCTATTCCTCCTACATATGCATGAAGGTGACAGTGTGCATGCTATGTTAGTACTTGGTTTAGTCTTTTGATCTATCTTACACTATAAGGTTACTAAAATATGAACATTAATTGTGGAGCTTGTTAACTCCGGCATTGAGGGTTCGTGTAATCCTACGCAATGTGTTCATCATCCAACAAGAGTGTAGAGTATGCATTTATCTATTCTGTTATGTGATCAATGTTGAGAGTGTCCACTAGTGAAAGTGTAATCCCTAGGCCTTGTTCCTAAATACTGCTATCGCTGCTTGTTTACTGTTTTACTGCGTTACTACTGCTGCAATACCACCACCATCAACTACACGCCAGCAAGCTATTTTCTGGCACCATTGCTACTGCTCATATATATTCATACCACCTGTATTTCACTATCTCTTCGCCGAACTAGTGCACCTATTTGGTGTGTTGGGGACACAAGAGACTTCTTGCTTTGTGGTTGCAGGGTTGCATGAGAGGGATATCTTTGACCTCTTCCTCCCTGAGTTCGATAAACCTTGGGTGATCCACTTAAGGGAAAACTTGCTGCTGTTCTACAAACCTCTGCTCTTGGAGGCCCAACACTGTCTACAGGAAAGGAGGGGGAACGTAGACATCATACCTCTGCCCGTTGGACTACTGTGTTGTGGGCCCAAAATCTCTGTCCTCTGCACACGTCGTGCCTAGTGGGGCTCGCACGTTCTCCGAAATTTCAGGCACGCGCACAGTAATGCCTATTTGCCATCATTTCGTTGTAAAAATATTTTTTACTCCTTGCCACGTGTAAAGCTTAGATTACCTCTCGCATATCCAACCGCCCATATTTGCCTATCCTTTAGGTTAAAACTACTTAACCCCATAATTCTGTTCTTCTTCCTCACGCCGCCAGATAAACATCCTCTGCCTTTGCGTTTGCTCCTCGTGTTCATCGAGCTTCCACGTTCCTCCATTGCTCTCGCTCGTTTGAGTTTTAATCAAAACTCCTTCTTCCTCATCCTTCCTCACCATGTCTACGCGATCCAAGCGCACCAAGAGCACTGCTCCTGGCACCTCCTCCCGCACTGAGGGAATCTCTGGGTGGGAAAGATCCCGCGTTTCCACCACGGACCTGCGCAAGCTCAAGAAGATGGGCCTGCTCACGAACGGTGAACTAACCAGGATCCCTGGTGATGAAGCTGTGCCTAATCCTCCCGAAGGTTTTCGGGTAACATTTTCTGACTTCCTCCTTCGCGGTTTCTCCACCCCAGTCCACGAATTCCTTCGTGGGTTGCTCTTTGTCTACGGGATTCAGCTATTCCAGCTGACTCCCAACTCTTTCCTCCATATCTCTCCATATCTCGATCTTTGTTACTTTGTGCGAGTGCTTCCTCGGCATTCACCCTCACTGGGGCCTTTAGAAACGCATTTTTTTTATCTTCAGCGCAACAATTCTGGCAGCGCCATCTACAATGTAGGTGGCGTTTGCATCTACGTGCAACCCGACGTTGGCTATTTTGACTTGAAGTTTGCCGACTCGGTGCAAGGCTGGCGCAAGAAATGGCTCTATATCAAGGACGAGCCAAACGGCGCCCAACTCTACGGTCTCTCTCCTGTTGACCTGTCGCAAGAAATTTTGAGGCGCAAGTCCTCGGACGCCAAGGCTACTCCCGAAGAAATAGCTGCTACGGACTCACTTGTTCTTCGGATCAAGGCACTGCAGAACACGCCAGGACAAGAACTTTTCGGCGTTCAAATACTGGCGTATTTTCTTCGGGTCCGAGTGCAGCCTCTTCAGGCTCGCGCGATGATGACCCACAAGTATAGGGGATCGCAACAGTCTTCGAGGGAAGTAAAACTCAAATTTATTGATTCGACACAAGGGGAGGTAAAGAATACTTATAAGCCTTAACAACTGAGTTGTCAATTCAGCTGCACCTGGAAAAGCACTAGTAACAGGGGTGATGTGAAAGCAGCAGTAATATGAGAGCAATAGTAACAGTAACACAGTAGCAGTAACAGTAACACAGAGGCAATGGCACCAGAAAATAGTTGATACTACTTCCAATGACATGTAGAACGAGTATATGATGATGAAAGATGGACCGGGGTTCCCAGCTATCTACACTAGTGGTAACTCTCCAATAACAAGTGTTGGGTGAACAAATTACAGTTGGGCAATTGATAGGATTGAAAGCATTAAGACAGAACATCAAGATTATTAATTATGTAGGCATGTTTTCCATATATAGTCATACGTGCTCGCAATGAGAAACTTGCATAACATCTTTTGTTCTACCAGCCGGTGGCAGTCGGGCCTCAAGGGAATCTACTGGTAATTAAGGTACTCCTTTTAATAGAGCACCGGAGCAAAGCATTAACACTTGGTGAAAACATGTGATCCTCATACCTAAGCCTTCCCCTCTAGTTATCCCAGTTGCTGTCACTCTGGGGCCTCGGGTTCCGGACATAGACATGTGCAAACAACTTGTAGATACAATCTAAGCAATAATTATAGAGCTTAAATCTAAGATCATGCCACTCGGGCCCTAGTGACAAGCATTAAACACAACAAGATTGCAGCAACAATAACTTCACAAACTTTATAGATAGACTGATCATAATGTAACAATTCATCGGATCCCAACAAACACAACACCGATTACATCAGATGAATCTCAATCATGTAAGGCAGCTCATGAGATCATTGTATTGAAGTACATGGGAGAGAGAGTACCAACTAGCTACAGCTAGAACCCGTAGTCCATGGGGGAACTACTCACGGAGCATGATGGAGGCGGTGGCGTTGATGGAGATGGCTTCCGGGGGCACTTCCCCGTCCCGGCGGCGTACCGGAACAGAGATTCTGTCCCGCGAATTGGAGTTTCGCGATGGCGGCGGTGCCCCTGGAGTCTTTCTGGAGTTTCATCAATTGGTATCACGTTTTTAGGTCGAAAGGGGTCTTATAGGCGAAGAGGCGGCGCAGGGAGGTGCCTGGGGCCTCCTCACCATAGGCTGGCGCGGCCAGGCCTGGGGCCGCGCCGCCTTATGGTGTGGTGGCCCTCTGGCCCGCCTCTGACTCTCCTTCGGTGTTCTGGGGTCTTCCGGGAAAAATAAGATACTGGGTCTTTGTTTCGTCGAATTCCGAGAATATTGCCCGAACAGCCTTTCTGGAACCAAAAACAACAGAAAACAGGAACTGGCACTTCGGCATCTTGTTAATAGGTTAGTTCCGGAAAAGGCATAAAAACATTATAAAGTGCGAGCAAAACATGTAGGTATTGTCATAAAACTAGCATGGAACATCAGAAATTATAGATACGTTGGAGACGTATCAAGCATCCCCAAGCTTAGTTCCTACTCGCCCTCGAGTAGGTAAACGATAAAAAGAATAATTTCTGTAGTGACATGCTACTTACATAACCTTGATCATACTATTGTAAAGCATATGAGATGAATGAAGTGACTCAAGGCAACGATCTATAGTTTGCTAATCAAATAGAATACATATAGCAAAACTTTTCATGAATAATACTTTCAAGACAAGCATCAAAAGTCTTGCATAAAAGTTAACTCATAAAGCAATAAATTCAAAGTAAAGGCATCGAAGCAACACAAAGGAAGATATAAGTTTCAGCAGTTGCTTTCAACTTTCAACATGCATATCTCATGGATAATTGTCAACACAAAGTAGTATAATAATTGCAATAAGCAAGCATGTAAGAATCAATGCACAGTTGACACAAGTGTTTGCTTCTAAGATGGAAGGAAGTAGGTAAACTGACTCAACATAAAGTAGAAGAAAGGCCCTTCGCAGAGGGAAGCAGGGATTAAATCATGTGCTAGAGCTTTTTAAGTTTTGAAATCATATAGAGAGCATAAAAGTAAAGTTTTGAGAGGTGTTTGTTGTTGTCAACGAATGGTAGTGGGCACTCTAACCCCCTTGCCAAACAGACTTTCAAAGAGCGGCTCCCATGAAGGACGTTATCTCTACCAGCAAGGTAGATCATCCCTCTTCTCTTTTGTTTACACATGTACTTTAGTTTTTATTTATGGATGACACTCCTCCCAACCTTTTGCTTACACAAGCCATGGCTAACCGAATCCTCGGGTGCCTTCCAACATTCACATACCATGAAGGAGTGTCTATTTGGAAAATTAAGTTGCTTACTGATGAATCAGGGCAAAACATGTGAAGAGAATTATTAATGAAGGTTAATTAATTGGGGCTGGGAACCCCGCTGCCAGCTCTTTTTGCAAAATTATTGGATAAGCGGATGAAGCCACTAGTCCATCAGTGAAAGCTGCCCAACAAGATTGAAAGATAAAACACCACATACTTCCTCATGAGCTATAAAACATTGACAGAAATAAGAGATAATAACTTTGGAATTGTTTAAAGGTAGCACATGAAGTATTTACTTGGAATGGCAGAGAAATACCACATAGTAGGTAGTTATGGTGGACACACATGGCATAGGTTTTGGCTCAAGGTTTTGGATGCACGAGAAGCATTCCCTCTCAGTACAAGGCTTTGGCTAGCAAGGTTGTTTGAAGCAAACACAAGTATGAACCGGTATAGCAAAACTTACATAAGAACATATTGCAAGCATTATAAGACTCTACACTGTCTTCCTTGTTGCTCAAACACTTTCACCAGAAAATATCTAGACCTTAGAGAGACCAATCATGCAAACCAAATTTCAACAAGCTCTATGGTAGTTCTCCACTAATAGGTTTAAACTACATGATGCATGAGCTTAAACATGATCTACTTGAGAGCTCAAAACAATTGCCAAGTATCAAATTATTCAAGACAATATGAAGCATTTTCTGTTTCCAACCAAATAGCAATAAGTGCAGCAGCTTTTAACTTTCGCCATGAATATGAAAAACGAAGAACACAAGTGTTCATATGAAAAAGCGGAGCGTGTCTCTCTCCCACACAAGGATTGCTAGGATCCAAATTTATTCAAACACAAACAAAAATAAAAACACATGGACGCTCCAAGTAAAGCACATAAGATGTGACCGAATAAAAATATAGTTTCACTAGAGGTGACCTGATAAGTTGTTGATGAAGAAGGGGATGCCTTGGGCATCCCCAAGCTTAGATGCTTGAGTCTTCTTGAAATATGCAGGGATGAACCACGGGGGCATCCCCAAGCTTAGACTTTTCACTCTTCTTGATCATATATCATCCTCCTCTCTTGACCCTTGAAAACTTCCTTCACACCAAACTTCTCATAAACTTCATTAGAGGGGTTAGTACTCAAAAAAAACTTTAATCCACTTTATTCCTGTAGTGACACATTGCAAGAACTCAATAAAACATTAGCTACAGCCCTCCATGTCTAGAAAGCCTTGCTTAAAGTCCACAAGAGACAATGCAAAAAACAGAGACAGAATCTGCCAAAACAGAACAGCCAGTAAAGACGAATTTTTAAGAGGTACTTCCGTTGCTCAAATCAGAAAACTCAAAACTAATAAAAGTTGCGTACATATCTGAGGATCATTCACGTAAATTGGCAGATTTTTCTGAGTTTCCTACAGAAGGGGCTACTCAAATTCGTGACAGATAGAAATCTGTTTCTGCGCAGAAATCCAAATCTAGTATCAACCTTCTATTAGAGACTTCACTTGGCACAACAATGCAATAAAATAAAGATAAGGAGAGGTTGCTACAGTAGTAACAACTTCCAAAACACAACAAAACAGTAGCAAAATAAATACATGGGTTATCTTCCAAGAAGTGCTTTCTTTATAGCCATTAAGATGGGCTCAGCAGTTTTAATGATGCTCACATGGAAAATAAGAGTTGAAGCAAAAGAGAGCATCAAGAAGCAAATTCAAAACACATTTAAGTCTAACCCACTTCCTATGCATAGGAATCTTGTACACAAATAAATTCATGAAGAACAAAGTGATAAGCATAGGAAGATAAAACAAGAGTAACTTCAAGAGTTTCAGCATATAGAGAGGTGTTTTAGTACCATGCAAATTTCTACAACCATATTTTCCTCTCTCATAATAATTTTCAGTAGCATTATGATCAAACTCAACAATATAACTATTACATGCAGCATGCTTTTCATGATCCACAAACACATAATTTTTATCAAGCTAAAAAATAGTGGGATTAAAACTTTCAAACCCACTTTTATCAATAATATAACAAGATGATTGATCATTCTCAAAAGATATGGGACTCCTAGATAAAGTCAAGACTTCTCCAATCCCATTTTCATTAGTAGTACAATTAATAATATCAAGTAACATAGGACCATCATCTAGAGATTTATCATAAACATTTGCTACGCAAAACTCTTTAGTACCATGCATTTCGACATCAGGCACAAACAAAGCATTATCATAAGATTTATCAAAGTAGCATGGATTATCATAGATAACAGTAGCATAATTATTCTCACAAGTTTTACTCATAGGTAATATTTCAAGAGAATCCACAAGAACATAACATTCATCCTCCTTTGGTAAGCATGGAGGACAATCAAATAGTGTAAGAGATAAAGAGTTACTCTCATTAGAAGGTTGGCATGGGTAGCTAATCCATTCTTCCTCGTTTTGTTCATCACTCTCCTCTTCTTTTTCATCCAATGAGCTTTCAGGTTCATCAATTTTCTCCTCTATTTCATCCAATGAGCTTTCAGGTTCATCAATTTTCTCCTCTATTTCATCCAATGAGCTTTCAGGTTCATCAATTTCTTCTTCCACAGGTTCCTGCAAATTGTGAGTGCATTCTTGTGCATTAATGAGTCTCTCTTTATAATCAATGATATAAGGATTATCACTGTAGCTTTCTATGCAAAAATTAAGGATAGAAGAGACATAATCTTTAAGGTCCTTACAAACAACACAAGTTTCATAATTTTTAGCCATGAAGGATTCTATCTCAGAGGCTCCCATAAATAAGACAAATTGTTCTACCTCTTCGAACCCAAGATGAATATAGCTATTCCAATTATAGTTCTTAATTAAAATTTCCTCACTAAAGCCACATTGAAATTTAAGATGTTTAGTATCCTGTTTAGAGCAACAGTTTATATCATGGCGTTTAAGCAAGATTTTAGCAATTGTATTCAATTTTTCTATCACAGCACTCATAACTTTACCCGTTCTTGATTCTCTATAATTATTATATAATTCTATAAGCTCCAAATAGGTTGTGGGTTCTCCCATAACAATAGTTTTTAATTTTTCGGTTTTTCAAATTTTTATGGATTTTTGGGTATATAATAAAACAAGGCAAAAACAAACTAGACAAAAGTAAACTAAGCAAAATAATACTAGACAGAAATAAACTAAGCACAAATAAACTAGACAAAAGTAAACCAAGCAAAACAAAATAAAATAAAACAAAAACAGAGAGAGAGGTAGAGTGTACTCCCCAGGTGAACTTATGAGTAGAGCTATGCCTCCCCGGCAACGGCGCCAGAAAATAGTCTTGATGACCCACAAGTATAGGGGATCGCAACAGTCTTCGAGGGAAGTAAAACCCAAATTTATTGATTCGACACAAGGGGAGGTAAAGAATACTTATAAGCCTTAACAACTGAGTTGTCAATTCAGCTGCACCTGGAAAAGCACTAGTAACATGGGTGATGTGAAAGCAGCAGTAATATGAGAGCAATAGTAACAATAACACAGCAGCAGTAACAGTAACACAGAGGCAATGGCACCAGAAAATAGTTGATACTACTTCCAATGACATGTAGAACGAGTATATGATGATGAAAGATGGACCGGGGTTCCCAGCTATCTACACTAGTGGTAACTCTCCAATAACAAGTGTTGGGTGAACAAATTACAGTTGGGCAATTGATAGGATTGAAAGCATTAAGACAGAACATCAAGATTATTAATTATATAGGCATGTTTTCCATATATAGTCATACGTGCTCGCAATGAGAAACTTGCATAACATCTTTTGTCCTACCAGCCGGTGGCAGCCGGGCCTCAAGGGAATCTACTGGTAATTAAGGTACTCCTTTTAATAGAGCACCGGAGCAAAGCATTAACACTTGGTGAAAACATGTGATCCTCATACCTAAGCCTTCCCCTCCAGTTATCCCGATTCTTTGTCACTGCGGGGCCTCGGGTTCCGGACATAGACATGTGCAAACAACTTGTAGATACAATCTAAGCAATAATTATAGAGCTTAAATCTAAGATCATGCCACTCGGGCCCTAGTGACAAGCATTAAACACAACAAGATTGCAGCAACAATAACTTCACAAACTTTATAGATAGACTGATCATAATGTAACAATTCATCGGATCCCAACAAACACAACACCGATTACATCAGATGAATCTCAATCATGTAAAGCAGCTCATGAGATCATTGTATTGAAGTACATGGGAGAGAGAGTACCAACTAGCTACAACTAGAACCCGTAGTCCATGGGGGAACTACTCACGGAGCATGATGGAGGCGGTGGCGTTGATGGAGATGGCTTCCGGGGGCACTTCCCCGTCCCGGCGGCGTACCGGAACAGAGATTCTGTCCCCCGAATTGGAGTTTCGCGATGGCGGCGGCGCCCCTGGAGTCTTTCTGGAGTTTCGTCAATTGGTATCACGTTTTTAGGTCGAAAGGGGTCTTATAGGCGAAGAGGCGGCGCAGGGAGGTGCCTGGGGCCTCCTCACCATAGGCGGCGCGGCCGGGCACAGGGCCGCGCCGCCTTATGGTGTGGTGGCCCTCTGGCCCGCCTCCGACTCTCCTTCGGTGTTCTGGGGTCTTCCGGGAAAAATAAGATACTGGGTCTTTGTTTCGTCGAATTCCGAGAATATTGCCCGAACAGCCTTTCTGGAACCAAAAACAACAGAAAACAGGAACTGACACTTCGGCATCTTGTTAATAGGTTAGTTCCGGAAAACGCATAAAAACATTATAAAGTGCGAGCAAAACATGTAGGTATTGTCATAAAACTAGCATGGAACATCAGAAATTATAGATACGTTGGAGACGTATCACGCGACTCCTCTTTCACTACAAGGAATCGGGTCTATTGCAACAAAAAATATTGTCGCGATAGATGCCATTTTGTGGCAATATGCACCTATTGCCACGAAATGGCGTTCGTTGGCAAGCGTTGCAATTACACGTATGGTAATAGCCTATTGCAACGAAAACGTAATCGTGGCAACAAGGCGCTCTATTGCAACAACCATGTGGGAAGTTGCCACATATTTTTCTGTGGCAACACTCACTTATCTCCACAATTTGGTTTGTCGAGATAGCTTAACGCAACATGCAACCAAGTTGTGGCGTTTGCTAGTTTGTGGTGATAGATACTTGTGGCAATAACCTATGGCAACATCGCCTAGTTTGTGGCATTAGCCATTTACCACGGACCGCTACGCTCGTGGTATTAGTTTATGGCGACAAATATTCTACTCGTGGCAATAAATAGGTATGGCAACGGTCACTTTTATTGTGGCAGGAAGGTATTGCGACAAGTTGACATTTCGTGGCAATACTCTATTTCAACAAAATCTATGTGGCGCCAAATACTTATCGCAACGGGAAATTTTTTTGTTGCAGAAAGCTACCGCGACAATGTGAACTTTTCGTAGCAAGAAGCTACTGCCACAATTTGAAGTTTTTGTGGCGATACTCTATTTCAACAAAGTTATTCCCTGTGCCAAACAGTTATCACAACATGCAGAAAAATTGTGGTGACAAGATATTGCAACAATATAAAGTTTTTTGTTGCTACATCCTAGCACAACAAAGCATGTAGTGCGACTAGGATTTGACGCAACAGTATATTTTTCGTGTTGCCTAAGGCAACGGAAAGTGAGCTGTGGCAATAGCTTATCGGAAGCATAAAAATAATACAGCCATTTAATTACAAAATTCAAAACCATACACGTATAATATGTAAGTTCATACAAATCATAATTGTCATAGCAAATATCCATCAAATGCAACTCAAGTAAAATGTAGCAATCTTGCATAGTTCAGTCCATTGGTAACGCGGTAGTTGAAATCTCTAAAGTACGTGTGTTTTGCCATTACTTCTACCCTGTCCAGCTAAATCTTCTTTGGGTCCTGCAATCAGAAGAATGAAGAAACAAAAATTAGCCAACTGAATATGAAGAGAAAAATACCTACTTAAATGTTTTTCATGCCATATTAAATCATGTTTGTGTAAAGGTAAATGTAGGTGCAAATCAAGGGACTTAGCATGTCCTTACTGCACACAAAAACAATCTAGGGACATAGCATTAGGAAACCATATTTGATGTGCACCATTCAGATAGGTGATGAAGAAGTAAACATGTTGTGTACCAGCAGCATCCCTCCGTTGAATTCATCCTTGTGCCCTTGAGTACGTAAGATCAGAATTTGAGTCAGATTCAGAAGAAAGCACAAAACGTAAAGCATGCATACTTCAGCCCTTCAATATCTTGGAAACAATCTTTTAAACAGAAGTAGAAGAAGCTAAACATGCATAAATGTTACAGCAAAAAACTTGTTGAAAGTCAAGGCTTCAATGGAGTATGCATATTTTTTTTGTTGCAAGAGTTCTAGGTGCATACAGTTAGGTGTTCTTAGATTCCGCTACTGAGATTCAGTTGAATAAGACATGGGGTGCCAGAACATTGAACAATACATATCAGCTCTAACAATCGACACTATAATTGAATAGTTTCGAAGTCCAAGCTTAATCTGATAGAAAAAAAAGACAAAAGGATAGATAGCACGAAAATGTATTAAAAAGAAATCTAGTTTTAACTCTGGAAAAACCTACGTACAGATCACCGCTGTTTCAGACTTTCTCTGTGATGTTTCAGACTTTTAAGCAACAAGTTCAGTTAAGTTCATGGCTATATGTTTTAGACTGCAAATTAGACTTTTAAAAGACAAGTTCACTCAGTTGAAATTGCTATTGTATGAATTAGGATTAGCTAATTTTTTTGGTTTCAGATAGGACAGAATCTATTAAGTAATGAATGGCTTAAACCATGTCTGCATGCAAGTATCAGCTTTCAAGGAGAACCAAAAAGGAGCACTGAAATTTCAGTATCATGTTTTAAGAAGAACCAAAAAGGAGAAAATGATTCAGTTATTTAAGGCATCCTAACATTGCTTTAGTCAAATAGATGATAAAACTATTCAGAGTTCCATAGTACGATCGCATTTGTGAAGGCAAGCACAAGCAGCTGGATAGTGTCATGTTGAAACACACCTAACACCTCAGTATATCATACCTTGAAACCTATAAGAACAACACAATGTATATTTCAATGGAGAATTAAGTGCGACAAGTGAAACGACAGCAGTATATCCATGATAAATATTGTGTATCCATGCAGTCATTCCATTTTAAAAAATTGTCTACAATTAAGATGTTGAAGAAACAAAACTTTGCATGAGACACAAAGACGGTTTCATACATTTGATTCTAATTATAGTTGTATTAACTGGGATTAGCTTATTTTTTAATCATAAAACTTCAGATGATGCATCTTCCAGAACAATGACCTTGTTATGTGCGAACATATGCTGAACTTGTAATGACAAAAAAAATATTAGATGAATACTGAAGGTGCTTCAGTTCAGATGAACATTATTTCAGTTCAGATGAGAATAAACCACATACAACTATCCATGTTGAGCATCTAATACAATGATTCACCAATCAGAAAAGAATCCAGTACAAGCATTCATCAATCGTACAATTAGTCAGACTGGATTTACTTGTAAGACTAGATTTTTTAATGTAATCACGCACACAGTACTAATAGATGAATCAAGATGTACAGAGTGGCAGCGCGAGATGCAGCTGATGTACAGCTCGAGTCGACGGCGCTCCGGCCAGTCGCCGACCTCCCGCACCAGCTTCTCACTCGGTCCAGACCCAATAGGCCAAGACCACACATCTCAACTCTCATTCCTCTTTCTTGGTGCGGCTAAATCAATCAGATGTGTTGATTGGGAGATTGGGAGGGGATTGGGAGATTGGGACGGGCTCATTCCACTTCCTTGGTGCGGCTAAATCTATCGCCAATGTGGTTCTACAATGGGAGGGGATTGGGAGATTGGGAAAAATAACCTCTGTGTTGTTGACTCCGGCGTGCTTCTATGTGTTGACGCCGCGATGACGCCGGAGCACGGAGCTCAGATCCAATCGCCACCGTGATGACGCCGTGATTTGGTTTAGAGTACTAATCGGGAGTACGTTTACCGGGAAGGTTAAATAGGCTATTTTTTGGTGGGAACAAAATATTCGGACGGAGAATAATTAGACGTTTAGCGGGAGGCCAATTTTTTTGGCACAAACTACAATATTGTACGCTAATTAGGTGGTGGGAAAGTAATTCTTTTGGAGGGAATGTTTACAATAATTAAATAAATTAGAAAAATAATATTTCAGAGCAATATGAAATATATATGCTGCTAAAAATAATATTTTAGAGCATTAGGAATTGAGAAAAACGCTTCGCTCGCTCCAGCCGTCCCCCGCGGGTGATGACTGGGACGAACCCTAGCTGCCCGCGCTGCCCTCGGAACTCTAGGCGGCAGCCTCGGAGGGTGGACTACAGATGTGGCTCTACGGCGGGCAACGTGTTGGTTGTGGTGGTCTCACTCTTTGGTCTTGGGGATGGCATGGAGCGGACGGTGGGAAATCATGGTGTTGGCGGCGCCTCAGTCCCGTAGTCCTGATTCAACTCGACCAGGTGTCCAAGATCATGTGTTTCTTGATGCACACTTAGGTTAGCAAGACCAAGTTTGAAGTAAGATTTTAAATCATTTGAAAAACATGTAGAAGGTTCATGGCTTCGAAGCCCTTTCACTTCGCCTTTGCGGCCTTCTTTGCCTCAGCGGCCTTCGCAGATTTCGCGTCCGCGTATTTCTTGGCCTTAGCCGCCCTCATCAATTCCGTGTCCATGGACTTCTTTGCCTCGGTCGCCTTTGCCGCTTCATGCTCTGTGGCCTTTCTTAGCTTCGGCCGCTTTCGTCGCCACCGCTCCCCTTGGAGGTGCGGGCTTCTTCAGAGGACCTTCGCCTTGGCCCTGTCGAAATAATTTGCCCCTGTTACTCGAGTCGCTCGGAACTATTTGGAAGTAAAGAGTGTAAGGGTACATTGCCCCTATGTGTGGTTTTGGTAATTAATGACAACTCCTATGGACTAATGTTTTCATTGAGTTTATACGAAGGAATATTCCATAGGTACTACTTGCTCTCCATGTGTTGGATTCAAGTATGGATGCCATGAAGATAAAGGTATACCTTGTGTATTGGCATCAAGATCATCGGTTTGAAGATACATATGTGATATGATCAAGAAGAAGAAATGAAGATGGAGTTCTTATGTGGAACTCAATATTAGCCATGCTCTATCTTATGAGAATATGAGAAGGTACAAGGTTAAGTCGGGCAAGTTCAAGATGAGCATCTCAAGCGGATCACATGCTTGAAGCTTGCCGTCCATTTGGTGATAATGGACATGTGAAGATGTGCATCAATTGAGCTTTCCCATCATGGTGTATGGGGGAGCATTTGTGAGCCTTCACGAAGCAACATTGGTCAAGTGAGGCATTCCGGCTTGAGTGAAGCTTGAAGAGTTATCATCAAGATCAAGCGGGATGCGCAAGGCAAAGGTATGGCCTTGCTAGGTTTTCCTTTTACCGGTCTCAAGGTGGATGTTGGGAGACCGGATTATAGGATAGATAGCCGCACTATTAAGAGGGGCTTTCGGTTGAGTAACTTGATCACATCGTCCTAGGGAGCTCAATCCTTTGCATACTTTGCATATCCTTATTGCATCTTCTATTGCGTTTTCGAGGTTGGGTGATTTTACCGGTTATTCATGATATAAGGTTCTACCCTTTTATATTCATGATAAAATCCCCTCCTACAGATTCTTGAGTTTGCACTTTTTTATAGGATAGCATTTGTCGTTATCTTCCAAACGAAATTGGTTTCATTCAAATCGGAGTTCGGGAGCTCTAGTTATTAAAGAAAAAGGAAAAAGGAGAAAAGAATAAAAAGAAAAGAAAAAAGGGGGAGGGGCGGCCGGCCGACCGACCGACCGGCCTGCCGGCCCACACGCCGGCCCGCCCGGCCGAAACCGGCCCGGCGCTGACGCCGACCGGGCGGCATCGAGGCGGCCCCGGTCCGGTCCGGCCACGGGCCCGGTTGCCGCCGGCCCACCCGGCTCCCTCTCGGCCGACCGGCCTCCCGGCCGGGCCGGGCCTTCTTCGCCCGCGGCCACCCGGCGCGGCCTGCTCCCGCGCGCGCTGGCTATCTGCCGCCCCTGCGCGGCCTCCTCCCCATCCGGTCGGTGGCCCGGCTGGGCCGGATGGCTGGCCGGCCTCCCCGGCCCAGCATCCGGTCAGCCGGCTGGGCCGCCGGCCTGGGGCTGTTTTTCTGCCTTTTTTACTGCGCGTTTCCTTGTCTTTTTCCCCCAACGGGTATATTTGCTCCCTAGCTATAAATAACCCCTTCTTCCACCTAGAGCAAGTGACTTCTTCCCCTTTCTCTCACCTCCATTGTTGCATTTGAAGAAGTTGCTCTCTCCCTTGATTCCTCCAACCGTTCTTGCTCATATTTGAGGATTTGAGAGAGGAGATCTAGATCTACACTTCCACCAAACCGTTTCTTCTCTAAGTGAGGGAATCTCTTGGGATCTAGATCTTGGAGTCTTGCAGTACATTGTCGTTGATTTCATAACCTAACATGCCTAAGAGCTCTAAAAACGAGAACCAACCTGAGGTTGGGTGGTTAGGAGGATGGTTCTATCCCCAGCCCACCAGAGTTCAAACCCCAGGTTTGACATCTGTGTGTCTTATAAAGGTGAATATTCATTCAGTGGGAGGCGACGTTCCCGTCGACAGCGAGGCGTCTGAGGTGACTTCGTCAATTTCAAGATCCAATCCGTCGACTCAGTCTTCCGGAGGTGCTCATAGGGGTAGGGAGTGCGTGTGTGCGTTCATAGGGGTGAGTGTATGCGCGTGTATGTGAGCGTCTGCGTTTGTACTGTGTTTCTCAAAAAAAAAGAGCTCTAAAAACATTAAGCTCCCTAGCAAGCAATGCAACTCCATGCTTTGTTGACACCCTCCTCTCCCAGTCCATCATCTCCGTCAAGATCCCGGGAGCCTTCTTGATGCCTTGTTGATTAATTCAGATTCAAGCAATGCAACTCCATGCTTTGTTGACGCCCTCCTCTCCCAGTCCATCATCTCCGTCAAGATCCCGGGAGCCTTCTTGATGCCTTGTTGATTAATTCAGATTTAATGATTTTCAAAGAGGAACCAGGAGGTGTACTTAATTTGGAGCTGGGCTGTTAGCTTATATTTTTGTCCAGCTGAGTAAATATGTGTCCTTAGCCGGGTTTATTCACTTATCTTGATTCATGTATTTCCTTGCAGCTAAAGTAGCATATATTTTGTACATCAATTCATAATCTGGTAATGTTGTACAGGTTTATCTTTGGTTACCAGCATCAGAGCATGAATTTATTGTATTGCAAACCCAAAGTTTGACAACAAAGTCAGCTGCATGTTACGTTACAGAAAATAAAATGGTTCTTGCTCAGGTCTTAAGCGTTAGCTAGCTACAGTTTGACAGCAAAGCTTCTGTAGCTGAATGGTTTGTGCTCTATCCTTTGCAGGTTAGATCGTGAGTTCAACATACGTGGAAGTCGATTTTTTTATTGCTTTGTGTTACCGCCCTAAGCAGTACACCACAAAAAAAAATCGTTCTAGTTGCCAACAAAAAACTATAAAAACCGTTCCTTCGAGATTAATTAATTCCTGTAATCCCGCATCCCTTGCATGCAAAACAAAAGTATCCATCCAATGCATGCACTTAATTTAGAGGCGGCAATTAAGAACGCCAATGCATGCGCTCATTTTCCGCCGGGACGTTGGCCTAACCCCGCTCTTTTCCCTTCTCACCTTAACTACTGCATGGATGGATACAAAAGGCATTGTTACCATCATTTCTAAATGATTAACATTACCTAATCAGTGATTACCTAGGTCACAACGCTGGCTCTAATAAGCCCAATAAACCGGTGTGGAGGGAGTACGTGTTTTGGAAAAAAGTCTGGTTCTATGCTACGTACGTCGATTTTTTTAATTGGTTTCTATTGCCGCCCTAAACAGTACCCCACAAAAAAATCGTTCTAGTTGCCAACATAAAACTAAAAAGATCATTCCTTCGTATAGGGTGTATAGTTTTCTTGCATGAATATTAACGCAGGCAAATTTCGTTGCTATTGGACGTTTGTACCCCTCCGTGATCGACGTGAGATTAGATTAGTAGAAAAAATAGGGAAATCTTGGCATCCTCACGCCCACGAAAATCTTGGAGGTCGTTACTAGTTCTCTTATATGAATACCTACCAAATAAAGGTGGGTAACAAATTTCATAAACCTCTCTATGCCTTAATCTCCCCGGATTAATATCCGCTCCCTAATCTAAGGTATCAGGAGCAAGTAGTATTCCTAAATGCAAGTTGCTTGTTTTGGGAAAAAGTCTCCTGATTCTATGCTACATACGTGGAGCCTGGTGCCTCCTTTTTCTCATCTTTTATTTCTCGGTTGAGGCGAGGCAGCTAGGCTAATAACTCCTACCCAATCACTAGGCTCCTCTAAACCAGGATTTTGCCTTCAGCAAGGCATTTGCATCGAGGGGTAAACTTGTCTAGAAATCGCTATACACATTATATTTTGACTTCTTTCAACGAAAAATATACACCCTATATCAAGGAATGGAGGGAATAACATTAATCCGGGTTGACGTGTGGGCCTTCTAAAAACGTTGCAATAATATATCCAATATCAAAAAAATAAACTATTGTGGTGGTACATGTGGAATATTACCACACCTATATTTTCTGTTGCAATATCTATTTTATATTGCCACAACTAAAGTACTTCTCGCAATGGAATGAATTCGTGGCAACATATCTAGACACTTGCCACAAATAGAAATTTAGTTGCAATATTTAATTTCTATTGCCACAAAGGGAGGACCTTCTGGCAATGTAATTAAATTGTGGCAATATATCTAGACAATTTCCACAAATAGGAATTTTGGTGCAATATCTGTTTTCTATTGCCACAAAGAAAGACTTTCTAGCAATGGGGAAAAATTGTGGCGATATATCTAGAATATTGCATCGAATTGTTGTTTTGTTGCAATAACTATGTTCTAGTGCCACAAAAAAAGACCTTATGGCAATGGGGAAAATTTGTGACAATATATCTAGACTCTTGCCACGAACTGTCATTTCGTTGCACTAACTAGCCTCTACAGCAACAATTTGATGGGTTAGCGCAACGCTGTGAAAATTGTGGTAATAATCGCTCCTATTACCACAAAACCAAACTTTGTGGTAATACTGCAAATTATTGCAACAAAAGCTTGGCGTTGCAATAAATTTTGTTGCAATAGACCGGATTTCCTGTAGTGTTTGGATGTACTCCGGTGCTGGCGATTCTGCCCGGATTTCTGCCGACCTTCCTCTGGGGGAACTCGAAAAGCTGGTTCGCCGGTTTACCTCCCTCACGAAGAACGACATTGTTCCTACAACTTGTCGAGTGGAGCCCTTCAGCGCTGCTCACCCCCTTCCTTCTTTAAGTACCCTTGTCAAATCTTTTATTGTCTTGAACTTTCTTGTCTAGTCCTTTTCTGCTAACTCACACTTTTTTGTGTAGAACCATCAAACCCTTTCACAATTTCCCCCTCTCCCCGAAGATGGAGAGGTAGTCCAACGATTCATCATAGATGATGAGTCACAAGATGCTTCGACACGCGCCGCCGAACCCGCAGGTACTGAGAAAAGTGCGGGTTTATCCGACAAGCTCACCGAGTCCGCAGGTGCCTCCGATTCTTCCTTCACGCATTCCATTCCTTCTGCTGCCTCTTCCGAAGGGCACAAAAGAAAAAGATCTGATGAAGATTCTGGCGAATCGAAATTTTCGGAACCTGTTGCCGAAGAAACCGCGCCAGACTTCGATCCTTTTGGAGCTGCTGCTACTGTGAGCTCGTAAGTGTTTTTGCTTTTTTGCCTTTACCCGAATATTTTGACTCTGTTTTGTTCTTATGCCGTACTATTTTGTATATTGATAGGGACGAGGAGGAACATCTTGAAGTCAATGTTTCTGAGCCAGCAATCACGAGCACATCACATACGTTGGTCATCTCCGAAGGGCCAACGGCTCTTCCCGAAACTGCCGCTCCTCCTCGAAGCCCCCGAGTCCCGAAGAAAAAACCTAGAATATGTGTCCCTGCGCCGGGGGTAATTGCTTCTGGGAGTTCGTTGCCTTCCCTTCTCGATGATGTGAGCTTTCCTCTCTTTGTCTTCCATATTTACTCGAATAATACTATCTTGCTGACCCGACCCGACTGTTTTGTAGCCTACCGTTAAGGAAATGATCGAGTTGGGCACCCGCTTCGCCGGGTACTGTATTGAGGTCGAGACCTTGAGAGGTAAGATCTCTTCGGGTTCTGAACCTTTTTCTTGGCTTGTCTTGTACTAACTTAATGTTCCTTCCAGGAGAATTGCTTCGTGTCCAGGAGCACAACAGGGATCTGGAACAACGGCTTGAAGCTAGTGACAAAGCCCGTCGTGATGCCGAAGCCAAAATTGAAGCTGCCAAAGCTAAAGCTGCAACTGCTGATGATCTTCGGGTCAGGCTAAATGATGTAGAAGCAGCCTTGAGTAAAAAGGAGGAGCAAATCTCCCGACGAGAATCAGCTGTTGTAGCTTGCCTCGAGACTCAATCCAATAGATTTTTAAGTAATTATTCCTTTCTTGTTCCTTTCCCCTTTTTCCTATATTGTCAGCATAATTGTATTGATATTCCTTCGACTTCTCTTTAGCAGAGAAGATTGGGGAGATGTACACCCAAAATCAGGGGACTGACGAGGATGCCCTCCTGGATGCTCTCTCTGTGCTGGAGATGAATTGCAGCTTGGCGCGTGACTGCCTGAAGTATGGGCGGGCTGCGCTAGAGCGTATCTTCCCGCATCTTTTCCCGAAGGCTGCAGTTCCCGAAAAATTTGAGCCTCTGGCCAAAAGCTTTCTCGATAAGGAGGACCCCATGCTAGCGCACCGCCACGCAAGTTTAAAGATTGGTGTTGAGGGCACGATTGCCTTAGTAATGGCCAGTGGCAAAAAGGTCGACTAGGCCAAGGCTGCAGCTGTGCGAGGTTTAAACAAGAATAGCTGGACTACTCTTCTGAAGAGTGCGAAGGCTTACTCGAAGAAACTCCTTGCCTTCCTCGACCCGTCGTTTTCATCAACTACTAGGAATGCTCAACCGGAGGTAAGTAGATGAACTTGTACCCCTTGTAGATATTTTCTTTTGACTTTTGCCGACAACATTGTAAGCGCCTTTGTTGGCTGCCTACCTTTTGAACTTATCCTTGTAGTATGTCCTGTCGATGAATGAAAAATTTCGACTTGCACAGCTATCTGACTTAGTTTTTTCATTTTTCAGTTGATTTTTGATAACTATATCGAAACGGGTCCATCTTCCGCATCTCCTGCTATTTCTCAATCCTTGAAACCTTCCAACTATGGTATGCCGACCGCATCTTCGACACCTGATCTGTTGCCAAAGGAGGTGGGAGAATTACGACAGCAGCTGCAATTGCTTAAACAACAAACTTTAACTGCATTGGAGCGAGCCAAAAAATCTTCTGAAAACGAGCAAGCTGCTCTGTTGCAATCGCGTGAATCCGCGAAATTTGAGCAAGCCGCCACTTTGGAAGTTGCCCGAGATGTAGCGCGCGAAGATTATATCATTGAGCTTATGGCTTCTGCGGGTCGCGACATGGCTTGTATGTTCCTTTTTCCCAAGTCTTGGTGTAAGTATTTTTCCTTGTTTTGTACTGATCCCGACGCTTGCCTTCCTTGAGTAGGTGTTTCACTGGATACTACCGAAGAGATTGCTAGGGTAAATAAACGGGTTGAGATTCTTCGGCGACACGCCTCCGATCATGGCGAAGATTTTTGGGCTGGCGAGGTGCACTGCCGCGCAGTTGTGAAGTTTCAAGATCGCGTTACCCAGACTCGAAGTTTTGTCGACCGTTGCTATGATGCGCTGAGCATGGTTTATAGGACCATGTTTCCTCGCAATCGCCAAAACCTTCTGATCTTTCTGAACTGTTGGATCTTTTCAAGAGTGCCGAAGATGTCCGAAATTTGGTAAGGAAACAGATGGTCGCTGGAGCCAAGCTTGCACTTATCTGGGTTAAGATATGCAGCTCGAAGATTGATTTTGGCGAAGTCGTGAACAGAGTTCTTCTGAAGTGCTCGAAGAGAAGAATCAACATTGACTGCTATATTGAGGCCGTGCAGGGACCTGCCGAACTAATAGTTGACAAAATACTTCAGATGGATGATGATTTTATCAGGGGTCCGTAATGTAATGCTCCCTTTGTATATGTCTTGCTGTAACTTTTCTTAATGTCTATATTGATTTTTAAGCGTGAGGCTTATATTAATCCAAAACGCATACTTCTACCATATTAGGTTTGGTGAACCCGAAAAAGGTGTAACTATGTTGTCGATGTATGTCGCGAGATTTTTGTGTAATCAAGGCGAATTTGTATGTCCATTTTTTTTGCTTTGTTCTGTAATTCCAGCCCCCGAGTGTCGGGTGGCAAGGGTTTGCTCGCGAGATTCTGTGTAGAGGCAAGGCGAATATATTGTTTTGCTCTGTCAAGTCGACTATATTGATTTTTGCGGGTTGAGCCCCCGAGTGCTTGCAACAGGGTAAAAAGAAGAGAGTTTTCCATCACTATTTTTTATTCATCATGATATATTGCAGCATCGCAAGCCCGCCTCGTTAAAAACCTTTCAGTCCCACTCGGTACCCTGAAAGGAAAAGAGTGCGTCTGAAAACTTGCGAGCTATTCAGATACATTGTATGTTGACATGAATCTTTCGACTGCTTCCTTCTATGTGTAGAAACGTCGCAAGTGTACGACATTCCACGGGTTTCCTTCATCCTTGCCGGTTTTCTTGTCTTTGAGTCGATAAGCTCCTCCTGGGATTACCTCTGTGACGATGTAAGGTCCCACCCATGGTGACTCCAACTTCTCATGGCTGTCCTGTTTGAGCCGAAGAACTAGGTCGCCAACTTCGAAGGATCTGGGCCGCAAACGGCGACTATGGTAGTTCTTGAGGTTTTGCTAGTACGCGCTTACTCTTGATAGCACCACATCTCTTGCTTCGTCGACTGCATCAACATCATCTTCGAGTGCTTTCTGCGAGATCTTCTCATCATACTCTACGACTCTGGGAGAATTGTGTTCTATTTTCATTGGAAGTACTGCTTCAGCGCCGTGGACTAGGAAAAACAGGGTTTCTTGGGTTGCTGCGTTTGGTGTCGTTCGTAAGCTCCACAACACGGAGGGTAATTCGTCGACCCAGGCGTGTTTTGCTTTTTCGAGTGGTGTCAGCAGACGCTTCTTGATACCATTGCATATGAGGCCGTTTGCTTTTTCAACTTGGCCATTGGTTTGCGGGTGTGCCACAGACGCAAACTGCAACTTGATGCCTACCCCTTCACAGTAGTCCTTGAATTCTCGGGAGGTGAAATTGCTGCCGTTGTCCGTAACTATGCTGTTAGGGACGCCGAACCGAAAAACTATCCCTTTGACGAAGTTGACTGCTGATACTGTGTCTGCCGAAGTTACTGGTACTGCTTCGATCCACTTGGTGAATTTATCGACTGCTACCAACAGGTAGACGTGTCCTCCAGGCCAAGATTTATGCAATTTTCCCACCATGTCGAGTCCCCATTGAGCAAAAGGCCATGCCAAAGGTATTGGCATTCATTCTGCGGCTGGAGAGTGAGGTTTCGACGTGAATCTTTGACAAGCTTCACAAGTGCGTACAATTTCCTTCGCATCCTCTATTGCTGATAACCAGTAGAACCCAGCTCGAAAGGCTTTGGCTGCGATTGCTCGGCTGCTTGCGTGGTGGCCACATATGCCTCCGTGTATATCCTTCAATATAGTGCGTCCTTCTTCGGGTGTAACACACCTCTGCAGCACACCTGATATGCTTCGTTTGTATAGTTCTCCTTTGATGACAGTAAATGCCTTATATCGTCGGATGACTTTTCGTGCCTCCACTGGATCCTCAGGTATTTCTTTCTTCGTGATGTATGCCAAGTATGATTGTATCCATGGTATTTCTATCATCATGACTTCTTCTGGTTCTTCCTCTTCATCAGAGACATGAGATTCTGGGGCTGCAGCAGCCCCCGAGCCTTTCTTGGATTTATCCTTTTTCTTCGACTGCTTCGATACCGTTTTCTTCGGCTTAGTTGATCTCTCGCTTATTTCCTCCCAAAAAACTCCAGGTGGTATGGGCAAACATTGCGACCCGATGTTTGCCAAAACGTCGGCTTCGTCGTTGCTGAGTCTACTAACATGATTTACTTCACAACCGTCGAAGGTTCTTTCGAGTTCATTGTACACCTCTTTGTACGCTATCATGCTGTCATTGACCGCGTCACACTTGTTCATTACCTGCTGTGCGACAAGCTGAGAGTCGCCGAAGATTTTGAGGCGAGTAGCGCCGCATGCCTTTGCCATCTTCATCCCGTGAATAAGGGCCTCATATTCTGCTTCGTTGTTTGATGCGTTGGGGAAAGTCATCCGCAGTATATATTTCATCTTATCACCTTGCGGTGAAACAAGTACTACACCTGCTCCAGCTCCTTCTAATCTCTTGGACCCGTCGAAATTCATATTCCAGGTACTCGACAAATCTGGAGGTCCTGTATTTTGTAGTTCCATCCACTCTGCGATGAAGTCCGGCAGAATTTGCGACTTTATTTCTTTTCTTTTTTCGTATGTGATGTCTCGAGGGGAAAGTTCGATTCCCCAAAGGGAGACACGTCCTGTAGTTTCTGGATTGTTTAAAATGTTTGAAAGAGGCGCTTCGTTGACTACTACGATCGGATGTGCCGAAAAGTAGTGCCTTAATATGCCAGTTTCTGATAATGCGGGTACCTCTGTTTTGATGGTGATAAAACCTCGCTGAGAAAATAAACGGGTCGCTGGACTCCATGTATCTTTCCTTCTTCCTCCCGCTCAATGATGAGGACTGTGCTGACCACCTGAGGTGCGGCCGCAATGTACAATAGGAGGGGTTCCTTGTCCCGTGGTGCTACCAGTACTGGTGGTGTCGAAATAGTCCGCTTCAAATGTTCAAAAGCTTTGTCTACTTCTTCATTCCACTCAAACTTTTTTCCTTGTTTGATGAGCGCGTAGAAAGGCAACGCTTTTTCCCCCAACCTGGCGACGAATCTGCTCAACGCTGCTACTCGCCCTGTAAGCTGTTGGATCTCTTTGAGCTTGGTTGGTTTTCTCATCGTGAGGATAGCTTGTATTTTCTCCGGATTGGCTTCGATCCCCCTGGCTGACACCAAGTATCCGAGGAGTTCTCCCGCAGGAACACCAAAGGAACATTTCGTCGGGTTCAGCTTCAGACGGAACTCATCGAGGTTGTCAAAAGTTTCTCGCAGATCATCAACGAGAGACGACCCATGCTTTGTTGTAATGACAATGTCGTCGATATATACTTGGACGTTCTTTCCGATCTGTGTGGCGAGGCACTTCTGCATCATCCTCTGGTATGTGGCTCCCGCGTTTTTCAACCCGAAGGACATTGTTTTGTTACAAAATACGCCATAGGGGGTTATGAAAGCTGTTTTGACTTCATCTTCTTCTTTCAAGCGGATCTGATTGTAACCAGAATACGCGTCCAGGAAGGAAAGACGTTCGCAGCCTGCCGTGGAGTCGATAATTTGATCGATCCTCGGGAGGGGGAAGTGATCCTTTGGACAATGTTTGTTGAGACACGTGAAATCGACGCACATGCGAAGGACTTCAGTGTTTTTCTTCGGGACCAACACTGGGTTGGCGACCCAAGTTGCTTCGGTCTTCAGTTCTTTGATAAAACCAGCTTCTTCGAGTCGATGGATTTCAGATAACATGGCTTTGCAGTTTGGCTTGGAGAAACGCCGCAAAGGTTGTCGGATAGGTCTAGCTCTCGGGTCTAGATTGAGGGCGTGCTCGGCAAGTTCCCTGGGTACTCCTTGCATGTCAGCTGGACACCATGCGAAGATTTTCCAGTGCTCACGGAGGAACTCGATGAGCGCGCTTTCCTAGGCGACATCCATGTTGGTGGCTATTGATGTCGTCTTTTTAGGATCCGTCGGGTGGATCTGTACTTCTTTTGAGTCCTTGGAGGTGTCGAAAGCTTGCTCCTGCAAGGATCTACCCCCGTCTGGTAACACATCATGATCAGTGGTTAACTTTGCTGCCGCATATTCAGCTTGCATTCCGAATGTTTCAGAGAGCTTATGAAAATCCTTGTCGCATTTATCCGCCAGAGCGAAACTTCCTTTGACTGTTATTGGGCCTTTAGGTCCAGGGATCCTCCATAATAGATACGTGTAATGCGGCACAGCCATAAACCTGGCATATGCGGGTCGTCCCAAGAGGGCGTGATATTGCGATGGCCAGTCGATGACTTCAAACTCCAGCTTCTCCTTTCTGAAATTTTCTCTTGTTCCAAACTGAACGTCGAGTGCAATCTTGCCTAGGGGATAATTTCGCTTCTCAGGTGCAATGCCATGGAAATGCATATCTGTTGGTAACAAGTTAGCCAGCGAGATGTTCATCTTTCACAATGTGTCCGCGTATATGAGATTTAAACTGCTTCCTCCATCTATGAATATACGGGAGATGTCATATCCTTCGATAACAGCTGGCAATATCATCGCTGAATGCCCTGGTCTCGGAACTTGAGGTGGGTGGTCCTCTATGGTGAATCCTATTGGCTGTCCCGACCAATTGAGGTACTCAGTGGTTGGTGGAGGTGTTGTTACTGCCATATACACTTGTCGAGAAATTAACTTATGCGACCTATTCGAAGATTTGCCCTTCTGTATCATCGATACTGCTCCTCTTGTATCTGTGAAATTCCCACTAGTGCGTGGAGCTCCCGCAATTTGCAGTTGATGCTGGTTTGCGCTCGTAATTGCGGGTGGTGGCGGCGGAGGTACATGTACTTCGCTCCTTGGTCCTTGCACGTATCCTCTGTTTACTGCTTCTGCATGTGTGCTTTCTGTCGCCCGTCGCAGAGCTTGAAAAGTTCGGCAGTCTTTCTGGAGGTGACCTGATTGTCTCTTTCCGTCACTGTCGATGTAGAAGTGCATCTGGCAAGGCCCGTTCAACAGATCCTCGGGTGATACATTATACGGCCTTGGAAAGCTTGGTCGATTATTTTGTCTGCTGGAACTTGGTGCGTCCCTGTGATCGCTTCGCTGGTCATTGCTCCTGTGATAATCCTCTCGATGATTTCCTCCACTGTTTCCTCGGAAGCCAGCCGATACTTGGCCGGGACCGTCGTATTCCGCATAGTTGCGATAATGTCGCCTGCTTTGATTGTTGTTTCTATTGCGATCTTCTTCGGGTGACCTTTGCCGCTTATTGTGGACAGCATCTTCTCTGTCAGCCCACCGATTCGCAATTTCCATGAGTTCTGCTATTGTTCTTGGGGTTGGATCTCCCCAATTCTTCGATTAGGTCTCTCCTTCGTACACCAGCAACGAACGCGTCGATTGCCCTTTCGTCGGACACATGCTCAGCTGAGTTTTTGATGATGCTCCACCGCTGGATGTATGCTCTCATTGATTCATCCGACTTCTGTTTGCAAGTTCTTAGCTGTTCAATTGATGCTGGTTTTTTGCAGGTAGACCTGAAATTTCTTACGAACAAATCCTCAAAGTTTTCCCAGCTATCTATGGATCTTTTCGGCAGCTTCTTCATCCAGGATCTTGCGGCTCCACTTAGGTGGACCTGGATGCTTTGCATGGCCATTGCTTTTGTTCCACCCATCAACTTTACTGTCTCCAGATAATCGACTAGCCAATCCTCTGGATCTTGCAGCCCGTCGAACTTTTTATAGTTATCGGGTAACTTGAAGCTGGTGGGCACTCGAGTTTTGCGTACCCTTCGGGTAAAGCAAGGGAGTCCACACATTTCTTCGTCATTATCTTCCGGTGTATGCCGACGCTCATGTGTTCTGGTTTCACGACCCCTTTCCACGTGTGCTCTGTCGACTCGAGCTTGAGCCACTGTGTTTCTCGCGTCGCCCTCTCTTGGAGCGTCTCGTGCTGCCGCTGTGATGTGTCGAGGACTATTTTGCCTTGGATTGTTTTGATGTGGAGAAACTTCGGGTTGTGGTGCAATTTCTCTCCCTGCTATTGCTGCACCCATAACGTTGACTCCTGCCATGGCCATCTGGTACAGTGATGATCGGGGGTCCCCTGGCTGGGGTTTGGACGCCAGCATGAAAGTGTGTGCCGCCATATATCCTGCCTCTGGCGTTTTCAGGATTATGTTCCCTCTCGAATCTATTGACATGAAGGACATGTCGAGGTTTTGGATTAAGTTTTCCCGTTCTCCTTCGGGTATATTTGCCAGCCTAGATCTTGCTCTTCCCCGATGAGCTCCTTGGTTGTTTGCCGAACTTCCTGAATGTCGACTCAGGTTGTTTCTGCGCTCGCTAGAAGCATCTGCCGCAGCTTTTCTTGCATCAAGTTTTTCTATAAGTTTTTCTAATTCGCGCCTGGAGCGGCTGATTTTATATTGATACGCTTGAAGTGCTGCCGCTGAAACTTGCGTAGTCATCGGCTCCGTGACATCCATAGCTTTTGCTGCTCTATCCCATGCTTCCTGTGGTAGGCGCACCTTTTCTCGTGGTTCAGGCCCGATGTATTTTCTTCCTGTTCCGCACGTGAGGTCTGCGGGATCAATGTAAGGATTGCCCAAATTGTCGAAAGACTCAGATTCCTCATCAACTTCACGGCCTTGTCCCGTGATTACGCAGATTTGATGTGTTGTCCTTCCCTTGAACTCAGGGCAGGTGACACCATCCGAGAGATCGGTTAAGACCTTGTTGTCGAAGGAGTTGTTGTTGTCGACGGAATCGAAGCTAGTGAAGCTCTTCGAGTCGCTATCTTGAGATAGGTCAGTTTCCGTGAACGACCCGAAAGTCATACCACCAAACAGATCCTCGAGTGCCCCGCCGTGGGCGGGTTTGATGCAGCGTGGCTGCGAAGCTTCTTCATTGCCTGACTCAACAGATGTTGCCGACGATTCCGAGAAGTCGGATTTGGCCGCAAACGGTCCCGAAAAAATCGGTGCCGAAAGACGGTGTGATCCTTCTTTCCCGACGAGGAAGCGAAAACTCCCGAACATCATCTCCGTCGAGTTCTCCAGATGCGCATATGCATGCATACAAGCAGGATCGTGAGGAACAAAATCGACGAGATCGGGTTGCACTTGTTTACCTCCTTCCATGATGTTGCTTGCTGTTGACGACGATGTTGACGATGCCATCGAGATCAGGACCTTGCGACCTCTAGTCCCCACAGACGGCGCCAATTGACAAGGGTTTAACTTGTCAATGCCTACAGATTGTAGACTTAGGGTTTCGTAAGAAGTAGAGGACAAGTAGATCTCGAAGGTTCAGACGAACAAAGGCGTCCGGTGAAACAAAATACAGTGGCTATGTTTACACAATAATTCGATCCCCTCTTTCTGCCTTGGCTTCTCCTTTATATAGGAGGAGAAACCCGAGGCTCATATCGTATCGTACAAAGAGTTCTATTTCGGGTCGGTTTAGACCTTTCCTTATATTACATATATTTCCTATATTGACTAAAATTCCTCAAGCCGCACGTTCATGACTTCATGGGCCTTCAATTCCTCGAGTCCACGGGCCTCAAGCTTCTTAATAAGACCAAGGTACTTTATTCGGCATACCTGCTAGGCATACCTATGTCAGCCGGCCACCCCCTAGGTTTTCCTAGGTGGGGTGCCTAGGGTTTCCCTTGGGGGCCCAGCTAGCTACCCTAATGGGGGCCCAGCCGGCCTCCCTAGGGTTGGTGGGGGCGGCGGCTAGGGTTCCACCCTTGGCCGGCCAACCCCCCTCCCCTTTCCCCCTATATATAGTGTGGGTTTTGGGAGGAGGAGGATACACCACCCCAATTAGGTTTTTGGGAGCAAGAGCAACCCCTTGGGGCGCCTCCTCTCCCTCTCCCCTCTCTCTCCACCCCGTGGCTCCTCGAAGAGCTGCGCACGGAGGGAGTACTCCACCCGGTACGCGGGAGCGCTGCCGGGATTCGAATCCAGAAGATCTACTTCCGCAACCTTAGCTGGATCTGAGGTGGGAAGAGTCGTTGGGCACCATAAGCCTACGAGACCTACGAGGTGCAACACTTGGGGCACTTGACGTCATACGAGAGGACTTCTTCACGACCTTGAGGTCGGTGTCGCCTGTACGACTACATCAACCACGTTCTATTGGACGTTAACCGCTATCGGTCTACGAGGGTACGTTTCTGATATCACATCTCTGTTACTGCATTACTCCTAGATAGATCTGGGCAACCGGGTTGCGTTAGTTAGAATTTTTTTGTTTTCTGCTGCGTACACGCAACAGTGGTATCAGAGCCGATCTATGCGTAGTATGCATGTTCATTACTGCATTACTCCTAGATAGATCTGGGCAACCGGGTTGCGTTAGTTAGAATTTTTTTGTTTTCTGCTGCGTACGGTTAGAACGCATGCGCTGCATGCGGGCATCGATTCTACAATCGTTACCCTCTCACATGCACTTGTTCATTACTGCGGCATCGTTTGATGAAGCGGCCCCGACCGACCTCACGCGTACACTTACGCGAGACTGGTTCCGCACTTGACATATGTCTTGTACCATATACGCGGCTTGGGGGTGTCTGTCTCTCAAACTTTAGCGGTATGGCATTTGCAACGGAGGGCCCCGAAAGGGGTGTAATAGAGACGATTGTCTAATCGGTGTTGTGGTTTGATGTTTGTAGGTAAGAACCGTTCTTTTGCGAAAGCCCTAAAAGCCAAGTAAAATTTGCAAGTAATAAAGTAGAGGCGTCTATCTTTGTGTTGCAAGGGGGCTTGTGACATGTTATGGTCATGGTGTAAAGTAGTTATCTACTAGTTGTTACTAAGTTGTAGTGATAGCCCATCGCCATGATGGTCAATCAACTGGAGGCGTCACGAAGTGGCCGCCATGCCAGAGCACATGATGGAGATCTAGTTGCGTAGATGATTCACCCATAACATGCTACTTAATACATTTGATGTAGATACCGCTATAGCATCTTATTTAGTTGCTAGTGTTATGTTTCCTCAACGATAGCTTTAAATAAGATGATCCCCGAATGTAATTACCAAGTAGTGTTACCCCTTGGTGTTGCACCACGATAGATTGACTCTTCGTTATGAAGCACGCCGTGATCACATGGGTGTTACACATATTGACGATCATGTACTGTGGCAAGCAAGCCATGTTGCCCTGCAAATACACCAAGGTTGTTAATGGCGAGCCTAGCATGTACAGACATGGCCTCGAACACTCGACTGAAAGGTCAAGCACGAATTATATAGTTGATATGATTGATACAACAATATCTACCTTTTAGTTATGCCAATGGCCGTGACGATTGGGGGCGGTATAACTAGGAAGGGACGTGTAATCACTTCAAACATTCTTAGGGATGATGTTTCTAGTGCGAGTTCATTAATAATAATTGATTAAAACTTGAGCTCACAAAATTATGAACTAAGTCTTAAAATGTCTTTGCAAATATCTTTGTAGATTATGTCATACCCTAGTTTATATCAATTATGGTTTATTGTGCATGATAATAAAACTTAAAATTGATGGGTCCGACTTCATAGATTTGTACCAACGCCCGAGGTACAATCCTCACTAGTAATGACATGCTCTATGAAATATAAGAACCGCTAGGAGATAAAAGCAAGAATTCCGCGCGTGAGGATGATAATGGTGATTATCACACTCTTTGTGACTTGTTCAAAGCACCATGCTTATTGAAGTATGAGTGGCTAGACGAGTTTCTTTCAAATAGGTTGGAAGAGAACACCTGCATGGAGAGTTCTTGGCAAACATGAATAGAGTTCATGGACGCCTAGTGCATATTTTGGACTATTGGATGACAGAACGATTCACGATAGATGGGGTGTTGTGTTTACTTCCCCCCACTACAAAGATTGTGTCTTGGAATATATCATGAGAAAGAAATTGTTCTTCTTTCATGAATTCCTAGCTGAGTTTAGAACTCTAAAAGTAGAACCAACGGCAAGGGAAGTCATCGTCGGAGAAAGGTATATGTGATATACATGTTATAGATGTTTTCCTACAAACACTTATTGCGGTTTATACAGTATTTGATACTTGGTCTGTTTTATTGGAAAACAGAGCCTACTGCTTGAGATTTGTTTGGATGAAATGAGGTGAGGTTGCATGTTGAAGGCAATCAAGATTGTTGATGGCCAACGACATTCTCCCTCCACATCTATCATTTGGACTATAGAATGGATTTGAATAAATATTTGTAACCACCATGAGTGTGAACCTTATTAGCATGCCTTGCATTCGCAAGACAATTATTCATATGTGTCAGAGACAATCAGCTGTCCTTTGTATGAATAAAGCCTTTTATGTTCACATATTGGTTATGAATGAGTTATTCTTATCATAGTCCCGATAATGATAGATTGAACATTTATAAAACACTACAATGCCGGAAAATACCCAAACTTAATAATGACATCATTTTCGAATGACACTACCATTTAATTCAAGTTGGCATGGTGTATGTTCATATTTGATGAAACACCAAAGTCATTAGATGCATAATCTTTTGACACATGTAAAGTTATGCCTTATGAATAAAACTCCGCGTTCTGGTAAAACAGAATGTGCGCTAAAATTGTTTAGTATCAAACATAATGATGTATTGGATTTCAACAAGTAGTGTATATCATTATTTCACGAACTTCATTGTTGATTTAAGTAAATATGTGTATTTACTAAATGACACTTAATCTGAAAGCATTTGATGGGCTCAAAGATTTTCAGAATGAAGATTGGTATTAATTAACAAGAAAAATGAGTCTCTGCGATTTGAGCAAAGTGACATAAGTTTTGAGTTATGGTTTTCTGCATAAAGACTTGTGGAAGATGTTTCACAAATTGCAATGTTTAAAATATGTCGAGGTGTTGATATGTCTAAAGTATCGTAATCATACTCTATTGAAATATTGTATGGTCCAAAATGTATCTCTTATCGTGTTACCATTATTATAAATTAGAGTCGTCATTTAAAGGATAGCAAACACTCATTTGAAAAAGGGAACCATCTAAAATTCATGGAAATTTTGAGTTACGGGATAATTCAAAATTAAGATGAATAAAATCTTTGCATAGTATTCACAAGTAATTATGAATTTGAATACATCTTTCACAAAGCCAAAGTGGAAAAACTTGTGTTGCTAAACATGGTACCCTCTCGAGAAATAGGTTCTCATTAAGGGTGTTAATGAAAGAAAGTAAAACTGAACCAAAAGGTAATTGACCTTACCTCCAAGTGTCAGAGTGGCGCAACAGAAGTTGTTCCGGAACCAAAACTCTGCGAAAAGAGGAGAGACAAAATGATAATGATCATAGTGTCTCGATTGAAGTTTTACAAAAGTAAGTAGGATTCAAGAATTCATTATGCCCGGTCGCGGAATGACATTCATGATTTACTTGTCTTGAATTAAAACATACCTACGAACTAAAAAGAAGCGATGGTGGACCTAAATGCGAAAGATGACTTGAAAAGTCACGAAATCACATTTTAAAGTTACATTTTAGATTGCAAAGTATTCTCATACTTGATCTTATGAAATAAACATGTTACTTAATCTTCCTTGGAAGAAATGAAACTTTAAGAAAGACATAAAGCTCGATTTGTGATAAAGAGTGTTTTGACAAATTCAAAAGGTTTACTAAAAAAATGTAGCGATGCTTGAGTCATAAGGATTTCAACTAGAAAGGGTTCCGGAGGAATCCGAAGGTGTTCAGAGTGATACGAGAGGTGTCTTGGATCATCGGGAATTAAATAATATGTATTATATATTAATTAAGTGAATTAATATTAAATATATGTATTTATTTAATTAATTGGTGCAGCCCACCCTTAATGGGCCCTCCCGGAGGGGGCCCATGAGGTGGCCGGCCAGCCCCCTAGGTTTTCCTAGGTGGGGCAGCTAGGGTTTCCCTTGGGGGCCTAGCTAGCCACCCTAATGGGGGCCCAGCCGGCCTCCCTAGGGTTGGTGGGGGCGGCGGCTAGGGTTCCACCCTTGGCCGGCCAACCCCCCTCCCCTTTCCCCCTATATATAGTGGGGGTTTTGGGAGGAGGAGGATATACCACCCCAATTAGGGTTTTGGGAGCAAGAGCAACCCCTTGGGGCGCCTCCTATCCCTCTCCCCTCTCTCTCTCTTGTTCTCTCTCCACCCCGTGGCTCCTCGAAGAGCTGCGCACGGAGGGAGTACTCCACCCGGTACGCGGGAGCGCTACCGGCATTCGGATCTAGAAGATCTACTTCCTCAACCTTAGCTGGATCTGAGGCGGGAAGAGTCGTTGGGCACCATAAGCCTACGGGACCTACGAGGTGCAACACTTGGGGCACTTGACGTCGTACGAGAGGACTTCTTCACGACCTTGAGGTCAGCGTCGCATGTACGACTACATCAACCACATTCTAGCGGATGTTAACCGCTATCGGTCTACGAGGGTACGTTTCCGATATCTCATCTCCGTTACTGCATTACTCCTAGATAGATCTGGGCAACCGGGTTGCGTTAGTTAGAATTTTTTTGTTTTCTGCTACGAACACCCAACATTGACAACAACTCCTGCTCGATATATTTCTACTTCCTCCAAGGAACATACGCATGCATATATTCTTGGGCACGACCTCTCCCTCTCATCATTTCTACCAAATCATCTACCATCAATTTTAGGAAACGGGAAATGGGTAGATCGTAAATTTTGCCACTAGGAGCTGTCGGTTATTTCTCTTGTTTGTGCAAGTTATAACAATGATTTAGCTGCATGTTGTTTGAATTGTAAATTACCATGACTAAACTAGTTTTACTATGCGTATAGTAAATTTTTTGCACTCTTTGCTTGACGTTGTGAACTTAGATTTTTCTTCGCTGCATGCTCAAGGATGATTGTTTATACTTTCTGCCATGCGCATAAATTTCAAAGAGTATTAGAGCTTCTAAATATTTGGTAGACTCCTAGATGTCTTGAGACAGATGTTTTCAGTGAAAGGAAATATACTTTGCACTAGCTAATTACGATTTGGGTACTAATCTTTGTGCATACAACAAAAATTGGAGTAGTTAATTCAAGTGGTAAGCTAAGCCGACTTGTTTTCTGTGTGGAGCTAACTAATAGAAGTACCTAGCTAATTACTATGTACCACCGGCTGGATGGATGAAGCTCTCCATTGCCGGATCTTACCATGCGGCTGATCATTCGGCCGGTACGGGTATTGCCCTACGTGATGAAGAAGGAAGGCTGATATTTACTGCATGTCGGTTTCTGGATAATTGTGTATCTGCTTTAGAAGCTGAGCTACACGCATGCATGGAAGGTTTAGAACTTTCACTTCAGTTCAGTCAATTGCCTATTATAGTTGAAACTGATTGTGCTCAGCTTGTGGAAGTTGTCAGTTCGTCGACGCAAGACAGATCTGCCCTTCTACATTATATTTCTAAGATAAAGAACTTGTCTAGTTGTGATAGATTGTGTAAGTTTGTAAAAGTGGAGCGATCGCAGGTTAGGGTTAGCCACTGCATGGCAAATTTTGCAAGGGAAGAACGCCGTACAGTTACGTGGTATGTCCTTCAGGTGCTAGACCATGATCGTCTTGTAACCCTTCATGCTTATTAAAGTTCCTTTTTTTCTCGCAAAAAAAAATTACTATGTACCAGTAATAGTGTATACGTTGTGCTTAGGAGAGAGAAGAATAGAAGGGATGCTTTGGCTCTGACATATGCATGTCGGCCATGCACAAGTAAACTAGAAGTAGTAAATGTATGCATTATTTGAGAGGAGCCAACGTGGCTTCCTACTAGTAGTAGTGTTGGCTTGGTGATAGTGGCTTAGTCATTCTTTGTTTCTATACGTGGAGAGGTGCATGGTAGTCAACCTGTCAGTCTTTGACACGTGTGTGATAGAGTAACCAATGGGAGCAGATCTTTTGCTTCAAGCGGCCAGGTTCAGATATTTTAGCTGGGGATTAGACGGTGCTCCTCCTATAACTAGGCCATGCTAGCTGCTGCTGCCCAGTCCTCACACACCCCACGAGAGAGAGCTGGAGCAGAGAGTGCTAGTGAGAGAGAGAGGGGAGTTGCTGCGTTTATATTTTGGAGGCGATGGAATCATAGCGCGAGAGGAGATATGATCTGTGGGTGCATGTCATCGTCATATTATGAGAAGAGTTGAGCTAGAGATTATTTGGTAGCTACGACATAGCTAATTGAGGTAAGCTGCTTTATACTCTCTCATATAATTTCTGTAGAATACGTTTTGCTGTTAAAATGCATATGTAGTATTTGGTAGTGATATGTGGAATTGCCGGTTGAGGTATTTGTGGACTAATGTGCCGGTGTCGGTATACGGTGATAGATCCGCTAGAGCCGCCAATACAAACCGAACATTAGCGCGAGTATTGATTTGGGAAGCGAACATCGTGGAAAATAATAATATTGTTTTTATAAGAGAAAAACTTGGTGCTACGAAGGTAAACGTATTGTACCGGTCACAGTTTAGGTATGGGACTGACTGAGTTCTCCGCTAGGGACGGCCCTGTATGTCCAGATGTCCGGGTTCTAGTGGGCTAAAGGGCTATGCTCTTCTAGCGCCTGTGTGGTGCTAGTCGAGGTTGTCGATGTCGGAATACCCCTCTGCAGAGTATAAAAGTGTAGAATTTCAGCCCTGTGACTCCCGGGTTGGGAACGCTTACTTTCATGTGTGGCACCGTGCTTTTAAAATGCTTAACTGCTCTAACCACTTGTTTTTCAGAAAAGTATTTCTATTTTACATTTTATATGATTGTGTATAATCGGGTTGCTAAGTATGACTTGTTGTACTCACCTAGCTCCCTTATGTTTTTAGTCGCAGTCGATGTTAATGTAAGAAGGGGGAGAAGATGTCGTCGATCGGAGTTTAGGCTGGATCAGCGGGTGGGAAGTGGCTTAGAGAATCTAGTTGCAATTCCTATGTAATTGTAAATGAACTTGTAAAAATAATGTATTTGAGCTTCTCGAGATCCACTATGCTGGTTTATGCCTGCATTTTTAGCCTTGCACGCGTATAAGCCTCTCGGTTTATAGGCGCGCAGCGGCTGTCTCGTCCAGGCCCGGTCTCGGGGCGTGACAGTACCCCTACCCAATCCCCTCTGCATACCGGGAAACCCTAGAACTAGTCCGGGCAGCAGCGGCGGCATCGTCGTTTCCTTGTTGAAGCTATTGTTTGGTATGCGGCGACTCGGTGTGCTAGGAAGCGGTGGGACTTCTCCGGAGGGTGCAGCGATTGCGGGCCGTCTTCGTTTTCGTCGATCTGCCGGTGTCGGCATTAGCTTCTTTTATATTTTCTCTTTTCTTTCTTTTGGGCTTGTTGTGCTGTTTGCCACAACGGTGGTTGCTATCTTGTATCGGTTGGTTGCTATATTAATATAGCGGGGCGAAACCCTGTTTCGAGGAACATAATTGGGGGACTCCATGGTAGGTACGAAGGAGAGGCAGCGATTTTTTTGGACAAATCAACCGATGAGGGGAGGGTTGCGGTGGTGGCGAAGGCGGAAGCGGCGGATGTAGCCCGGGTCGGAGACGAGGCTGCGCCATCGCTTGCAGACGAGAGAGGCGCGCGGGAGGGAGGAAGGTCGCTTGGGGAGGCGTAGGAGGATCTCGGAGAGCAGGTCGTGGTCTTCCAGCGGCGCCGCCGATGGAGAGCAGGGAAGGCGGCGGATACGGAAGTATATATACAAAACCATATATCTAAATTCATTTATAGGATAAATACTTTCTATTCCTCGGTGTAGTTACACTCATATCTCATATACTGCCATACGGAAGTATATATACAATAATTTATCGATTTAAGTATCTTTGTACACTATATCTAAGATATTTTAAACTAAGTTTAGTGAAATAAATGCATATAAACACGTAGTTTGCACTATATATACGAAATACATGCATATTTATATGTAAAAAATGAGTATACATAAAAAAATTACATACTACCTACAAAATAGTATATATATAGTACCGAATTAGTCTTATATACTTCATACTATATGTACATACTATCCCGCATGTTAGATACTTTCTAGATTGTGTGAAACACACGTGGATGTAACTACACCTGGGTGTAGTTGAATATCCTTCATTTATATAGTTAAAATTACAGACATTTTCATATATTCATCGGATTAATTTAGATGAGGGCCTCGATGAGGTCACCCTCGCCGATCTAGGCTCTAGCAACCAAAACTTCCACGATCAAAAACTCGACGACGACTCCAACGTGTTGGCACATGTTCCACCCTCTAGCAGTTGACGTAACAAATTGTGTTCCCCGTGAACCTGGGGTCATCGCCGCGGGCGGCAGCGTTATGGCGTGAGAGAACCCGTGAGTTCATTGCCTTGTGGTCTCCGGATGGTACCACGCTTTAACCCTAACCCTAGAGCCATTTTTCCATAACTAGAAGTGAATTTCTTTGTTTGAATTTTTTTATTTGGCTAAGATTTTACTGTGATCACCAAAATTTTGTTTTTGTTTATTACAAACACATTTCAGTAATCCGTGAATATATTTTTTAGTTTTCATACAAATATCTTGCTTTTTTTGGGATCATGGCCTCCACATTGCGCCTCGATGGCGTAAATCATAAGTCCTAAACCTAGAGCCATTTTATTGTGGAGAGGTGAAACCAAATTAATCTTGTATTATGGTAGAAACTTTAATATTTCTTATGAAATAAATCTAATCTCCACTACGGTTACTTTATTCATTGGTGTACAGCGATTACAGTTCTATTGGAATCATTTTTTGACTCACCAGGAAACATTGGGCACAAATGATCGAAATAATTTGAGTCGGTTGCAACCAAAATGTCTAACACAAATGACCGGAGCAATTTCCATTTATCATGGAAACAAGTTCTTGTGGTAGTAATGAAAACAAATATGTTTGTTTCTTGTACTATGACAAATTAGTTAAATATAAAAAATTATAATTCTATTATTCCCTAGATTTAACAAATCATTTTAGATAATAAATTAGTTTAAAAAATATAGTTTTACGTGATTGTTTCCTTGAAATATTACAAGCGCAGATATTTGACTTATCTTGGCATTTGGCGGTGTATCCGGCTTTGGTCTTCACAGCAGGTCAACCAGTTTGCCCTTACTGCTAAACGGAGGCGATTATGGCTCCGTTTGTTTCAGCTTCTACTTCTGCTTTTGGGATGTAAAAGCGGAAGTTGAAACAAACACCACGAAGTGAAAAAGCGCTTGGGAAAAGCGTGGTGGTAAAATGCACTGCCAAACCCGCTGCGAGCGAAAGCAGCCTCGGAGGTGCTTCCCGAGCTTCCCCCCGCTTTCTCGATTGCAAAGGACCGAAATGCCCCATACACTTTATAGAAACTACGAAAAAATGCCATCTGATATAAACCACGAAATGCCCCCGACCCTGCCCGACAGGGGCGAGACCCCCTGCTCATTTCCTCCTCCTCCCTGTCTTGTTCCATGACAGAGAGTTAGGGTTAGGTGGCGCCGCAGTCCCCCGCCACCCCCCCCCCCCCCCGCCGCCGCCGTCCGAGACCTCCTCATCCGCTTCGTCCCGGCCTCAAATCCTGCCGTCTACGCCGGTCCCCGCCGCCATCTTGCAACATCTTCTTCCCCGCCGCCCCCCGCCGCCCCATTCCTGGCCTCCTACAGCTCGAGGGAGCTCCATTACCGCGTGTTGCAGGAGCTCCTGCAATATCTGCGCGCCTCTGCCATGTGTGTGCGTGCCTCGGCCGCCTGGGCGAGCCCGCTCTTCGGGGGAACGTGAGATGGAGGGCCGCGTGCCACTGGATCTCCAATCTCCCATCTCCATTCTCCCAGTAGTTGTTCCCAGACCGGATTCCCTAGATTTGATGCATATTTCACTAGTAGAAAAAAGGCCTTTAGTCCCGGTTCACAACGGGCTTTAGACCGCGACTAAAGGTCCATCCACGTGGGCGGCTAGCGTGCGCCTGGGCGAAGGACCTTTAGTCCCGGTTTGTGTCCCCAACCGGGACTAAAGGCTATTTCGTTAATTTTTTTTAATTCATTTGGGTTTCTAATTTTTTTTCACTCCGTTTTTTTCTATTTTTTTTCTTCAGAATTTCTATTATTTCAGTTATTTGCATAGCTTAGTCTCTATCTCTAACTACACTTATCTCTAGTCAAATTACTTACTCGTGGTCAAACTTCCCGCTCGGTCACCCATCCTCCCACTACTCCACCTCTAGCACGCTTCCGAGTTCCATTCCGTCCCGCATCCCAGTGCTACGCGCGCATGTATGTGATACTAGTATCATATCAATCCTATTAACATGTTGGTCGATGTCACATTTTTTTATTGTTTGAATTTCAAATAATTTTTTTCATAAACAAAAATAATGATGTAATAATAATCGTGAATAAATAAATAAACATTAACTTTTTAATTTTTATTTTTTTAATTTTTTTAATTTTTAAAATATTTTTTTTGCCAAACCTAAAACCTAAAAATTTGAAAATCTAAAAATTGGGTAAAAGTAATAGTAATCTTTATGCTGGATGCAATTATTAATTTTATTTTTTTGAAAATTTTAAAAAATATAAAATCCGTAATTTATAGCAAAAACTAAAATCTTCCTACTTTCGTATTTTCATTTGGAATTTTGAGAATCTAAAAATTGGCTAACCGGGTAAACCCCGGTGAATTCGGATGTAACTTTTTCCCAGGATTTTTTTGATATATTATACGTTTTTTTCCGACGTCGTATGCAAAAGTTATTGCGGTTTTACCATTTTTTAAACTTTTTTTGCAAAAAAAGTGAAAATTCGAATTTCTTAATTTCTCCGAATAGTAGGTTGCATAACATACAAGAATCTGAAAACAATTTTTTTTGTAAATTTTCTATCATTTTCTTTTGTATTTTACAAACCAAAAAAAGGCGATCCACGGGGGGGGGGGGGGGTGGGGGGGTGTGTGTGTGCAGGGTGCGTGGGAGTAAAAAAACTCGAAAAAACCTTTAGTCCCCCTTTAGTCGCGGTTGGTGTCCCCAACCGGGACTAAAGGTTTTTCCACCGGCCGCATCCCTCCATAGCCCTTTAGTCCCGGTTGGTGTTACCAACCGCGACTAAAGGGGTACCCTTTCGTCTCGGATGGAGCATTAGTCGCGGGTCGCCTCCCGAACCGCGACTAAAGCCCCCTTTAGTCGCGGTTCGAATATTTCCGAGACTAATGGGGGTGGACGGAAGCCTCTTTTTCTACTAGTGTTTTGAGGATAATTTAATGCATTTGCTGAGACGGTGCCCATACCTTGACTCCAGATTTTGTCTAGTATTGTGGACCGTTGATTCATATGTGTGCATTCTTTGCTAACAGAAAATTAAGAAATATTGTAATATTTTTTTTGTCATTTCATTATTGGTATGTAATAGTTGTTCAAATACATTCAAATGTTGTATAGAAAATTGAGTGGTGGTTGGTGGAGGTCATGTAATATAAATGTCGCATGGCAATTTCATTTATTTTTAATATGAACAGGTCTTCTAACATAATTAAATCTACTTAATCCAACCCTTAAGCATGGCAATTATGTTAAAAACAATTAGAATTAGCTAATTCGTGTCAAATCAGCATTTATACAAGTTCTTCAGCATTTAGGGGTATTTTAGACATTTCATCCCTTTTACCAGCAATACAGCCATCTAAAGCACTTCTACCAAACATTAAATCTCTACTTTCCACAACTGCTTCCTACAGCTGCTTTTCCACAGCTCAACAGCTACAACTGCTTTTCAACAGCTGCAGCTCAAACAAACAGGGCCTATGTCTCTTAAACATACAACCACTCTCACTGCTATGCCATGGCCATCCCATTCCCATATAAGCAGAACTTGTCTAGGGAAAAGAAACATTATAGCATGCGCCTGTCAGATTAGTTTTTTTTTTTTTGCAAATGCCTGTCCGATTAGTTTAAGATGCAAGAATGTTTTTACAGGTGCACTATTAGGGGCTAGTGACAGGCTGACAGCAATACACAAAGCCCCATTTTGTTTTGAAAATGAATACCATAGCAAAGTTTGATATATGACACTCAACTTGAAATTGTGATCATTTGATTAGCCGGGCAATAGTGAAATTACTATCTGGGTCAAATATCGGTTTTGCACTCAGACCTCAAATGCACACCCTTATCTCCATCTGCAGCTTGTTGGAGGTGCTAACCATTTCGATTGCATTGCATCTGCTCTATTTATTCTCCTCCCCCTTGATCAACAATCATGGAATCTACGCACCTTTTTTGATGTTGACACAAAGGGAAAAATAATCTTTTGTTCTCTTGTTATGGTGATATAATTCTCGCATTGGATATGTAGATTCAGTTGGTGCTGCAATCTGTGTTCAAAATTGCAATGATAAGTGGAGCCATAATTAACTGTTGGAGATATGTCTGAGAGACAATAATAAAGTGATTATTATTATATCTTTGTGTTTACGATAGATGTTTATATCTAATGCTATAAATGTATTAACTGATACATGTGTATTTTGTAAACAAACCGGAGTCCCTAGTAAGCCTCTCATTTAACTAGCTTGTTAATTAATTGATGATCATGGTTTCCTGGTCATGAACATTGGATGTTGTTAGTAGCAAGATCAAGTCATTAGGAGAATGATACGATGGACACACACCCATAGTAAGCATAGCAATAAGATCAAGTCATTAAGTTCGTTTTGCTATAGCACTCAAATGCATAGTAACTTAATCCTTCGTCCATGAGATTATGTTAATCACTAACACCGGATGAATACTTTGATGACATCAAACACCATTTCGTAACTGGGTGGTTATAAAGGTGGCATTGGGTACTCTGAAAGTGAGAGTTGATGCTCATGGATCAAGAGTGGGATTTATCCATCTAAATGACGGATAGATACTCTGGGCCCTCTCAGTGAGATGGCATCTGATAAAGGGTAGCTTTATAAATGCCCAAGGTTGATGGACTTAGGGTTTAGAGAAGGAGAACGCTGGTAAGTACGGGAACGATCAGCCAAACTAGTTAGCCGATGAAAAATAGAGTCGAGAT